>NC_086153.1:214966049-215269079 GCF_035149785.1 Candoia aspera
TTTGAAGGTATAAAATGCTACTCTAATAAGAAACAAAATTTCCCTTTTCTTTAATTTGCTATATGTTAATGGAGAGTTAAATTAGAAAAGAGAGTGTTATTTCAGTTCTGCTTCTAGAGAATTATTTCAGTGGTAGGATCAAGTAGAAGCAGGAAGTCTTTAAGAGGATTGAGTACAAATTTCATACTTTGAATTGGGCACACATATAGGCTGGGCGGCTGGGTAGAGTGAATTAAAGGGTCTCCATGAAGTCTTAATAATCAGGCTTTATAAGCAGCTTAGCAACAACATTTCACATTCACATGCTGAAGTCAGTCATATGTAATAGAGTATGAAATGAGCTGGAGCCAACCAACAGGATGTAATAATGATCAGATTGCTCTTCCAGCCACAGCTGTCAAACTGGGATCTGCTTGTCCTGCAAATTTTGCTCTTCCAAAGCACCTATCTAACCCTTCCTTCCTTCCTTCCTATTCCTGTTAGGGTCATACTCTCTGCCTCTTACTAAAATTTGAATCTTCCTCCTAAAATCACTTCTGCACTGCAGCTTACAACACAAATACTCCAGAGCCTCAGGTTAAAGCTGGCTTCCTTTAACCCTGTTGCTGCCAACCCTTCACAGCATCTGCTGACTTTCAGGCACCAATTCGCCCCAAGTTCAGCACACTGAGCACTTAATAGTGCCTGCAAGGTAGTTGTACTTCTTTATTTATCAAGAGGTTTTTCTCTGTCTCAGCATTAGATGCAGCTCATTTAACCAACAGAAAAATTCAACTATCACCAGATGTTATATTATAGGAGTGACTAATTATCAAAGAACATGACAGCCCCAGAATTTTTGAATAGGCAAAAGAAAAACTTTGAAGTTTTTTTATAGAGAAAGTTGGAGAATGCATGATGAAGGGCTAGAATTATCCATGACGCAAAATAATTTTAGTGGATTTTGTGGGTGCAGCAAATTAATCCACACAATGGGCATCTATTTTGATGATAATTTATCTTTTCTCAATATTCAAAATACTCAGCTGTTTTAGAAATCTTTATTCTGGGAAATAGTTTCTATATGTTTTTTTTCAGTTTCTATGTCTAAATACTGCTTTACAATGAATTTATTTTAATTTACTGTATATTATTTACCCAAATGCTAATTATTCTTCAGAGAAGTAATATAAATGAATTTCCACATATTTATAGTTCTTTTACGTGCAATAAATAGGAAAGAAAAAACAGAAAGGGATTCAAGCTAAACCTGATCCCCCATGACCTGTAAAATATAGAACTGCAGATATAACAAATTTAGCATACTCTAAATTAAGCTGCTTTTACTTTTTCTCCATAGGCATATGCAGAAAATTGAGATTACATCCAAGTGACAGTATGGTGATGGAGATGTCATGACACGAACTCCTCCCCTGTCTACTTGGGTCCTGATGTCTGATGCAAGAATGTAAGTTGTAGTTTTTGAATCATAATGTCCTGATACACATTTTTTCACTTACCTCCTATACTCCCCTGGGCACCTATGCTTTTCTTTATGTCTAGCAAAGTCCTATTTAAGAGGTAGGCAACCTTAATAATCAGTGAACCATTCATAATTTGTCAGAAGGGTTTGAGACTCAAACAATGATTATAAAGAGGCATATTTTCTAGTCACCTACCCCCCAAATGACCCTAAAAGGAAGCAATCTTGGATAGCATCTCTGTTCAGTAGTAAAGAAGGAATGATTGTGCCATAATGGACAAGAAAAGCAACTAAATAGGAAAACGTTCCAGTGGTGGAAAACAGAGGCTCAGGGTGCCTTCCTGTTCCCATGCTTTGGGAAAACAAGTCCTCTGAACTCTGCCGCTAGTCTTTGGTTGATTTCAAGAGATTTTAAGTCAGACATCATAAGGAAGAGAGAATTGCACAAGCCCTGTTAAAGCAGTAAATAATCCACCTGCACTACTTGCATAAAAAGAAAAAAGAAAAAGAAAAATCCTGCTTGTGGTGTCTTACCAAGCAATCAGACATAATGTCAGCTTCTCTGCCTGAGAAATTTATCTGAGAAAGTCTTTTGCATCTGCAATAAATGCAAAACACCCTAGGCAGGCATATAATGAAATGGTGTACAACAATGAAACTGGGAGAAAACTGACATAGGTAGACCAGGTTATGTGCCTGCTTTGGGGAGCAGAGTTCTAATCCAGCAGTTGTCCTCCCCAGATTTTCAATTAAAGCACAATAAAGTATAATTTGCTGGGCTCTTCAGGACATAGTAGGGTTGGATTTACTTTTTTAGATGTACAGTATAAGCCGGCCGGGCACCTTTATTCTAGGAAGCACAATCACATGATCATTCCAGGGTCTGCTGCAGGAGAATGCTACAGCTTCTGGACTTAGGTTTCAGGCTTGTACTTGAAGCCAATTTAGTGGCCTGCTAGGACCAACTGAATTGGAGCAGAGCTTATAACACAGCGGAGAAGCTGGCACAGAAAAAGAATATTATCTTAGATTGCTTCAATGAGCATGCCAGAGAAACAAAGGTTATTAATCTTACACATTCAGCCCTCCCAAGCATAAAGAATCACAAGCTTAAACAGATTAGGTTAAGATAAGTAAAATAATTTCTTACTGACTTTATTGTTGCTTCTGTTACATCCATCTTGGTAAAAAGATGAAGTTCCTTTGTTCTTCTTTCCTTTCTAAATAGTTAGTTTGCCCTAAACCCTCAGCCCTATTTTGCTGCCAAGAGCTGTGTGGAAGAAAGGAAAATTCCAGGCCCACCACATGGTGCCCAGAATGGAGGAGAGCAGCACACAGCCATGCTTGCTTCTCCCTGGGTGGAAGAAGGGGAAGAGAGAAAGAGGAAGTGGGAGTGGCAACAAACAGCTTCCTCAGAGTTGCATTGTGGGACAACTCAATTTAAATGCTAATTCACATGCTAATGAGGCATGCTGGATTTGCCAGGACTTCTAACAGTACTAAGTACCAGACATTCTTACACTGACCATTCTTAAGACTTCCTGACCATTTTACACATATAAAAAAACTACTAAGTCCTTAAAAAGTACTGGCCTGATTTCTTTTCTACTAGCATTGGGGAGGGTGTATGTGCTTACCTATGGTGGAATTCTTTTACCTCCCTACTCCTGACATTCTCTAGACTGCTCACACAGTAGCAGTGGAATATGGTTGCTTCTCTAGATCTTCTGTTTTATTCTCAGAAGCAACACCAGAAGAAACAGCAAAGTTTCTCATTTGGGGGCCATACATATATCCTACAATAACGCTTTGGACAGAGTCCAAAATATGTGGTATAAAAGCATACCCAAATGACACCCTTTTTTGGCTACCACCAAGATTCTAAATATCTGTTCCAATTATAGGTTTCTTTCTTTGATAAATGTGGATGCCAAAATTTTAACATCTACTTTGGCCTGTAGATTACAGCCTGTCTTCTAAATATTGTTCACCTGGTTCAGTTTGGATTTATACTGAGAATAATTATATTAGATTTTTTAATTGATGTCATTGCTTTAAGTCAAAAGAGACAGAACCCAGCAGCTATTATTTCTTTGGAGACCGAGAAAGCTTTTTATATAGTTTCTTGCAAAAGAGAGAAGAAAAAGAAAAAAAAAGGAGAAGAAGAGAGAAAAAAAGGAAAATATATAAAGATAAATTAAAAAATAATTAAAAAGGGATAAAATGAAAAATGAATAAATAAATAGAAAGATTTGGGTTTCCAACTTTCTAGACGGTACAGCTTAGTATCCTAGCGTGTGTGTGTTTATTTCCTTAATTCTCTAAATTGCCTTCATTAATTCTAATAAGAGATTAAATTAAAATTAAATAAGAGATTAAATTAAAATAATTTGCTATTTACGTACTATATATTCATATTAGCTTTTTGAGTCCATTCCACATATTTAAAAAAGGGTGTCCAGTCCTTTTGCAAATCTTCCATATTTTTATCGTTTAGTTGGTCCGTTAGTTTTGCCATTTGTGCCAAGTTTCTTGCAACTTTTTGAAGCTGGTGCTGATTTCTTTTCGGCTTCTTCAAACTTTTACAGTTTGGATTGTCCTGTTTTATTTAACCTACTGTATATTCACATCTGTTTTTCGACAGAATAATATTACCTTGGTTAAAATTATGCCGTGGTACACCTGAAAGATGACCTCTTTTTCCTTTTCTTTTTTAATTGAACTTTAGAATGTATTGCTCGTGTTATGGGAAATTCTGAACATGTTAAAGGGAACTCACTATAAGACACAGAACTTAAATTTCTCCTGTATGTGTATGATTCGTTATGTTTCATAGTTTACCTAAAAACTTCTATTTCTCACTTCATTTTACTAATGTGTGATACCGTGATTACTTTATAAACTGCAGCAAATTAGACTTCATGGTATTTGGACTCAATAAAAATATGTATGTTTATAGGGACTGGAATTTTAGTTTGGGTTTTGACTCCTTTGTTCATCTTCATCTCGGTATAAGGATTCATAGAAAGCTTGCTCAATTAATAAATTTGAACTATCTCCAGTTTTGATGCAGATGATATATATTTCTTTGATATCTGGGTAATATAAATTTGATCTTTATGGATTTGCCTATAAAGTCAATTTGTATTTTTATCAATTTGTCTTCCTAGTTTTATACCTTTACAAGTATAAAAGTAAATTTACATGACATTGTACAACATTAACATTTGCTGGCAGAAACATCCCTCAAGAATTTTTATTATGCAGACTACAATCACTTGTTGGGAAAGGTCAAGTTAATTTTCCTCCACATGTTCAGGTTTATCACTGGGCCTTTAGTTCAATTTTGGTTATTGGTTGGAATAAGGAGCTTCAGAATCCATCCCCTATTTGGCCGAATTTGAATATTATCATGTGACTCCATTAAAATCCTGGCAAATATTGGGTTCCATGCATTTAAGGACACAAGTAAATATATGGAAAATATAGGGTTATAGAGATTACTTTGATCATTTTACCAATGAAAAGATAAGTTTAAAGGATAATCTTAATATAAAGTAGCCTAAATTATATTGTTTTTATTGTTGCTGTTGTTTCGTAAAATTCTCAAATTGTATTACTCTCGACCATTTTGCTTCTGATGTAGCTATTTTTAAAACCTTGGATTACCTAAGAGTGCTTCTTGAAAGTTTATTCAGCTGAAATAGTTGTTTAGCCTCTTTGGTTCTAATGCCATAGTTGCATCTGAAGTTCTATAATTATCAGAAACTTTGGAAAAATCAGCTGAGACTTAAGGACATTTATGAAGTTGATATTAACTATGTGAACTTTGGAGTAATAGGCTTGAATATTCTACTTTGTGAATCAGTGGAAGCTTACCTTAAAGATGCTGAGATTAACTTCTTTTGATTTTAAAATGAAGCTAATAAAACAGAAGATTCTATCATGTGTATACTTATGAATATCATACTTAACCTGCTAGAACATTAACTGATGCTCTGAATTTATCCTATTATTGCCAAATTGGGGTTCAAATAGTCAGGATTATTAACATGACCTTAGATCAATTATTGCAGGTTAAAGATATATATGTTCTATATGGCTATGCCCCAGCACTGGACATCTATTAGGACATCAAGAAACATGAATTTTCTTAGTTCTTGGGGAATGGCCAAAAGAATGATTATACAATATTATGAATCTACACATGATTTTCAGCAATGGATTGCTGTTTTGTGTGATCTGTCAATATTTGAATTACAAGGGGTTCTCTTCCCCTCCCCCCAAAAAATGGACAAGGAAGAATTTCAAACAATTTGGTCAATACCTCTGAAGTTATTTTGTACATGGGCTACATTTTCCTGGCCTTGGTAACTCTGGATGTTTTATTACTTTGTTAACTCTGCTTAAGTATGTAATTTGTCTCTTTTTTTCCTAATTAGTTTGATGCAATATTTTTCTCTGCATGATTGATTGTCTTTCCATATCATGTTCATTGAAATCTAGCTCATTGGACAGAAAAGCAGGCTAGATTCATTTATAGAATAATTCAATCATGTATAATGAAGTGATATAATTGAGGAACAGGTTTATAATGTTTATAATCTGCTTTTGAGAAGCAGATTTCAACCTTTGGAAATTAAGATTCTTAGCTACGATAAATTCAGTTCTTTTAGATACTAGGCTAGGGAGAAAAACATAAATGAATGAAAGTATTTGCAATATGTGTGACAGTTCACCTTATTTAAAAGCTAGTTGGGACAGAAAAAAAATTGTCACAGTGAAATGCCAACTGCACAACATCCTGGGAAATCATGCAGAACATTATGGTTGAATATATGTGTTCACAGTGGTTTTAAGAAGGTTAATCAAGTATTATGGGCTGTACAAAATAAGTCAATTTCATAGTTATAGTAAAAGAGGGACGTTGATAAATGCACATTAAACGATCTGCAGTATGAGATCAACTTCTTCAGTGGGAAAAAATGTACTGAGCTGCTTTATGGTTGTGAATTTGGTAAAGGGTCCACATCCTTGTCTCTCCATCTCTCCTTTTCTAGAATCATTTAGACTCACATGTTTTGTGAAAATATGCCATTTTTAATCACACACAGCTCAGTTTTACATTGTTACACAGAGTAGTGTGCTAAACATGTGACATAAAATATAAATTGCACCAGGCAGCCAGTATTTAAATTTTCACATAAGTGAGAACAGATTTTTATATGTTCCAGTTTAACTCTGTAGTAAATTCTCTGTATATAACTGTCCACTGGAGTAATATTCATAATAGGCATTTATGACGTAAAAGGTAACATGCCAGTTAGCATTGAGATTAACGATAACAAACTCTGTTATATAAG
Source organism: Candoia aspera (assembly GCF_035149785.1). Classification (NCBI taxonomy): domain Eukaryota; kingdom Metazoa; phylum Chordata; class Lepidosauria; order Squamata; family Candoiidae; genus Candoia; species Candoia aspera. The sequence continues at coordinate 214,972,875 of NC_086153.1, forward strand.
TAGGATATGCATAATTTCCAATCTAAGGAAATGCAATTGAAGCTGCTATATGGGGAATAATGTTACTAAGAACTCTTAGTAACATTATTCACCATACATCAACTTCAATTGTATTTGCTTGGATTGTAAATTACACACATCCTACTTGTACAACATACACATAAAAACACACAAACATTTCTATCTGTACCTGTTGTAGCCCAAGCAGTGTTCTGCTCAATAAAAAATCAAATTGGAACTGTATCTCTCATTTTCACTTAGACACTCCTTCCTGGATGACCCTGTTAGCACTGGGGATAAGGGTGAAAATAACATCCTATGTACCATTTATTTATTTATTTCTCACATTTCTTCACCACCCATTTCAGCAAGCGACTAGTCCATACTTTTATTAACAGCATCATACATTCCTCCCCACAAAGATGCCTCTTTGAAGGAAGATCTATTGCTCTCAGAAGAGGAAAACCATGAGCAGCAAGTAGTTCTAGAAATCTGAGACTCAAAAAAAAAGAAAAGAAAATCCTCATGTTACTCTCCATCCTCCCAATATGGAATCAGCAACTGACCTACGGACAAGATCTGGGGAGTACAGACATCAGGCTGGGTAAATATAAAACAGATCCATATCGATTGGTAATCTTCATTTAGAAAATTAGCCACAATGATTTAAACTTTTTGATCCCATGTGGCCTTACAATACCTGATAGTAAGCTTGCACAATTGTTGAGCGATTTAGGATTCTGAAGACTATTTATTCATCACAATTTCAAGATGTTCCTTGAACTTCATATTAATTATCTCCTTATCCCCAACAATAGTATGAACATGTATGTTATTTTACCAAAATCCATTCTGCCCTATAAGTTTATCAATGTACATATAAAGTGAATGGCCAACACTGCAAGAATACAGAGATTGTTGTTATTAAAGTCTAGATTGCTTAACATCCTTCTGCATGAGGAACATCTCATTCTTAACCAATCCTATTAAGGCATGGCTTGACCCCATCATTTTTAGGGTAATTCCTTTACTGTATATTCCTTGTTCTCCCCTTAGCATAATGGAGGACTGTGCATACTGACCTTCTACATCCATAAACATAATTCTATGGACCTTTCCCCCATTCTTTTCTGTGAAGTAGTCTATTCAGCAGTAAATCTAGAGAAGGGACATTATGTATGAAGTCATATTATATCTTTCAAACCTATGCTGTTAGTGTTCAAATGTTGTAAAATATCAAAGCAAAATCCAAACAGCGTGAGGTCATTCAGTCACCTGAAATTTGCTGCAGATGAGAAGAAATGTTGATTAACTTTCAGCAATCTAAAAATTTATTTAACATTCTGCTAATCATGCAGGAATTATACTAAGGGAGACAAATGTTAAAACTAACCACCAGATAAATGAATGAGAAAGTAAGTAAGTAAAGCTAATTATGGTGAAGTAATTATGAAAGCTGGGATTAGTGGTGCTTCATTCATTCCTGTGATTGTAAGAACATCAATTCAACACAGTCCAAGCACTGATATCAGCTAAGGTTTTAACAGATTGCATAGTTGCAGGTCTGATTCATTCTGTGCCTCAAAATGTAGACTATCAAGTAGTACATCCCTATAGTCTCTATTCAATTAACCCAGCAGTTTCATATGTTTTCTCTTCTGACATTTAAAGTCCCAGCTGGAATAAGTTTTCTTTATATCACCCTGAAGCCTTGGCTCAGGCCTTCCTTTTAGGCTCCATTTTGTTCCAAGAAAATCAGCCTAGATGGAAGAAGTTGGAAGTAACTGTAAAGAACAAAAAGGATTTGATTGCTTTGCTTGTGTGTGTCTGTGAATAGCTGAATTAAGGAAAACTCTGCTTTTTCTTTACCATCTTTGGTTCTGACCCAGATAACTTTGCAGAATTTGATCTTACATCTGCAAGAGGTGAGAGGATAGATTGTATATAGCCCAGCACTGCCTTCAGTTACAGTAAATACTTCAGCAATTCCACTAATTTTCAGAAGCATCTAGTAGTGGTTCCCACTTCAGCTGACATTTCAAATTATAAAGACTATGGTCTGCTGTTGGAAGATATGTTTACTTTGTCTCATGTCAAAACAAAATAGGATGCTCATTGAAATGTCAGGCATTTGGTGTAAGATGGGGTGGGGGTGAACAAATTGGGGATGGAAATATCCCAGAAAATCATTATGGATAAAAAAGGACAGAATCAAAACAAGCTGTGTACACACTGAGGCCTTCCTCCAAGGGTCTTTCCCTACCACCCAACTAAAATACAATCCATGCATTTTTGAATAGCAGAAGCCTACATTGGCATGGAATTTGCTGCCCCATTTCCAATTCCTATCCTACCTCTATTTCTTCTGTTACCTGTCACTACCTGACTAGCCTCCAGCATAACAGCCTATCTGTTTTTGTACACCTTGAAGCGTGCCTTGGATGGTGATAGAATAAAAGGGAAAATACCACCTGAACAGCAATATAGCAAAGGATGACTTAAACCTATCTCACTCATGGCCTAGGGATGAGATGAAAAAAAAAATGCCATGGGGTCACATCAGAAAAAAAATTCTTGCCGAGACATGTTTGTGCTATGCTTAAGTACAAGTGGGAACATGGCCTGAACTTCACAAAAGCATAAGCAAAGAAATATGCAGGGTTAACATTCAAAGATGGACTAACAAAAATTAATTCAATTGAGAATATAAATATATGCAAGTCTAGTCAGAAGTTTCTCAAAGTTCATTGGACATATAGAATTTCTTTCTTTTCTTAAAGGGTACTTGGAAACACCTTAAAAGTTTTATCTACAGTATATCTACCTCTACCTCTACCTCTATCTCATCTGCATCTACATCTACATCTACTACATCTACATCAAGTGGAAGAAAAATCTGGTACATTAGAAGGTAGAGCTGAGTTTCCCATCCATTTGGAGCTTGAGTAAAAATATCGGTGTTGGACTTGAAACTCCTAAATGGCTTGGAGTCTAAGTACATAAAACAAATATAACCAGAAACCAGCAATGATTTACTGAAAACAAATATTGCCAGATTAATCTTATTATTATTATTTTTTTACTGGGTAACTTCTTTAATATAGAAGATTTGGCTTCAACAAGGCATGCCAGTGGACTCAGTCAAGGCTGAGAACACTCCTGGCATGCAAGGAGATGCATTGAATGCCATTCCTCTCCTCTTGGCATGCTCTGGGACTGAGCAGTTCTTTCCAACTCCAAGTCCTCATCCTCTGACAGTGGGCACAGCTGGGTGGATCAGCCACAGGTTTCTTCAGGCTGAGATCCAACAGCTCTCCCAGAACAGGCTCCTCTGTATCAGGCTTCTCTGAATCTGAGCTGGCCATGACAGCATTTGAGACACTACTCCATGACATCCTGTTAGCAAGATAATTAAAAGTGAGCTGAATGGAAAGCAATTGAAAGAGATGAATAGCTGGCTCAAAAATTATAGTCAAAGGGTGCTTATCAATTCTGCTCTCATCAAGAATCCATTTGGACAGAGGTATCAAATGGGGTTGTCTAATGATCAGTCCTGGGTCTTCTGCTATTCAGTATGTTCATCAATGATTTGCATGGAGATGTTAAGAGAATGCTTATCCAATTTTCCCTAGAAGATAGTAATACAATAAAACCTTGATTTAATGGACTAATAGGGAGGAGGGGTGTTCTTTAAAGCCAAAGGACTATTAAATGGAGACTGGGACAAGAAGGTCTTCCCCAGTGGGGAAAAAAAAAAAGAATTCAAGCTACAGTTAAGGAGCAAGAGGCAGTGAGATATGTGGGTGCTCAAGTACCAGAGCTGTGATTGTGACTCCAACAACCACAAGTTGGTAGATTGGCACACCAAACATGAACCACAGCCAAGAGATCCCATGAGGTCACATGCAGGGTGAGGACCAGAACTTGGATGCACCAGAGCCAGAATGCTCATTCAGCCCTATCGACTGGCCCATATAAGAGTCAGAGAAGTGAGTGGCAGATGTAATCAGCAAACTAGACAACCAACAGCAACAGTCTTCCAGATCCATCAGATTTTGACTGCTAAACTGAGATCCATTAACTCAAGGGTTTACTGTAATATTTAAAATGAGCTTGACAGGCTGAACAAATAACCTGAAAGTAACAGAATTAAATTTAACAGAGACAAGTGCAAAGTTCTATGGTTAGGAAGCAAAAATCAATGCAAAGGCATAGAATGGAGGATATCAGGCTTGATAATCCTATTGGTGGGCAGCCAGGGGAACCTTGGAATGGTTCAAGGTTGCAAACTGAATATGAGCCAGCAGTGTGGTATGGCTATTTAAAAAGGCAAATATAATTTTGGACAGTATAAACAGAAGTATAATTTCCAAATCATTGAGAGTAATTATCCTACTCTATTCACTTGGACAGATCCCACCTCAAATACTATGTCCAGTTCTGGTCATCACACTTTAAGAGGGATTGAAAGAAACAGCAACCAGTTCAGAGAAAGGCAATGATGATTATCAAGAGTGTAGGATTCAAACCCTATGAACAATCTGCACGTGTTTAGCCTTCAGAAAGGACAACTTGGGAAGATATACCAGCACTTTTCAAATGCCTGTGGATGTTACACAGAAGAAGATAAAGACTTGTTCTTTGTTGTTTCAGAGACAGCAGGACACACAGTAAGGGACTGAAGTTACAGGAAGGCAGATTTTAATTATTATTAAAAAAAAAAACTTCCTAAGTGTTGGAGCAAGTTTGACAGTGGAACTAATTACACATTTCGTGTGGCATTTCTATCCTGACTGTTATATTCTGATTTATATACTTCTTTATAGTCTCATATAATCTGGTGGAAGGGAGGGAGAGAGGGAGGGAAGGAGGCTTTGATCAACGTTTTTCCCATCCAAAAAGGGGGGAAAGAAGAAAACTAAACAAAAATGTTGTTCAGCTTATGAGGAAAAGTCTTTAAAAAAATGGTCAGAGGGCAAGATTACTGTAATAATGACCATGGCAGCAAAAGAATGTAGACTCTTTCTTTAATTAGTCTGTCTACTGTATCTTGCAACAACAGAGAAAGAGCCAGCCATTTAATGATACATCATTCTCCTCAGAGCTCCTGACCTACTCTGACATATTTAAATATGGTCACTTTGATTATGGGGAGAAGTAATGATATAAATAAGAGAGGAGAAAGAGAAGTCAGAATTTGAGTGCAAATCAGGAAGAATAATGAATAATGAATAAATATACTGTAGATTTTATTATGCTTTGGAAATAATAAATCATAGGTCAAGTTGGTAGTGGGATAAATATGAAAATAAGAGACATTCAAGTAGGAAATGAACAAGCTCAGAAAAGAGACATTAAAAAGTCTTACTGTCATCTTTTAAGTATGCAAAAGTTCTGTTTAAAGTTAATACTGTAGCAGTGCTGGAGCATAACTTTCAAAGAATTCGTTGGTTGGTTGGACTATCACCCAAACTTAATATTATTATTTGCTGTTCCCAGTGATAGAATTGTTTAAGTCATAATTATACTCTAGAACACAGAGATACAGATTTTCAGAATGTCCTAATATTCAGCTGCTCATCATTTTTATACTTGAGTAGGCATAAAAAATCGAAAGAAAATCTTTCTTTTAGTTCATGTAAAGTAACCGATGTGCACACTCTCTAACACACATGCACACACAGAGCAACCTCCTTTTTAATACATGAGGTTCCATTTAACAAAAAAAATCCCTGTAATTCTCAATTTTAAATCTTAGTTGACCAAGCAGTTGGAACAGGACCAGTTTGATCACAAAAGGGGGCATGGTCATTATGTTTCCCAAACTAAGGCCAGTTTGCTTTTAGATTAAAAGAAGGAGTGAACGGACAAGCTATAGGAAGAGAAATGCATTGATCAAAAAACCCCAACTCTTATTCTAAGAAAGGAATTATTACATGCTTGTGCAAATTAGAGCTGTTATTCTCAGTTGCTGCATGTTTGGCTGTCCTGTCAGCAAAGGGTTCAATGTCTGTCATCCACACTTGGTGTAGGAGCCTCATATTTCATGAAATATAGTTCATCTGATTGAGGCCTACATACACATCTTCCTAGGAAAATAAAATATGGACCCCAAGGTATAATGCAGATATGCTAACGAGGCATGGCAGGGAAACATTGTTGTTTGTGTGTGTGTGTGTGTGTGTACGCAGACACACAGACACACATACACACATGCTGTCCTTCAAAGCAGAGGGACTTCCAAGATCCCAGAAGAGCTTCCAATAAATGAAAATCACTGTTAAAAATAAGATTAAATCTATGGTTTAAAAGTAGGTAAATAGTAAAAGCATAAGCAGCAGATCCATATGGGCTAAAAAGCTTTGTTGCAGCCTACCCATTAAAAATGTTATGATCTAGCATATTAAGAGTCCTGGGAGAATGAAAACATGTGTTCCTGGTGCTAGAAAGATAATACAGGAAGGTTCAGATATGCTTTGTAAGAAAGGGTATTCTGGAACTGAGGTGCTAAGCACGGAAATGGCCTGCTCCCAGACTACCAGTCCTTGTCTTGAGCATGTACTTAGAGCTGGAGCAGGCCCCAGAGGATTATCTTAGAGTCTAAATAATCACATATAGAAAGAAAGGCTCTTTCAGGTACTGTAGCTGAACTGAAACCAGAAAGGAACTAGGAATAAAATTTATATGTTGTTTATTCGTTTAGTCACTTCTGACTCTTCGTGACTTCATGGACCAGCCCACGACAGAGCTTCCTGTCGGTCGTCAACACCCCCAGCTCCCCCAGGGATGAGTCCGTCACCTCTAGAATATCATCCATCCGCCTTGCCCTTGGTCGGCCCCTCTTCCTTTTGCCCTCCACTCTCCCTAGCATCAGCATCTTCTCCAGGGTGCCCTGTCTTCTCATTATGTGGCCAAAGTATTTCTGTTTTGCCTTTAATATCCTTCCCTCAAGTGAGCAGTCTGGCTTTATTTCCTGGAGGATGGATTGGTTTGATCTTCTGGCAGTCCAAGGCACTCTCAGAATTTTCCTCCAACACCACAGTTCAAAAGCATCGATCTTCCTTCTCTCAGCCTTCCTTATGGTCCAGCTCTTGCAGCCATATGTTACTACGGGGAACACCATTGCTTTAACTATGCGGACCTTTGTTGTCAGTGTGATGTCTCTGCTCTTAACTATTTTATCGAGATTTGTTATTGCTCTTCTCCCAAGGATTAAGTGTCTTCTGATTTCCTGACTGCAGTCAGCATCTGCAATAATCTTCACACCTAGGAATACAAAGTCTTTCACTGCTTCCACATTTTCTCCCTCTATTTGCCAGTTATCAATCAAGCTGGTTGCCATAATCTTGGTTTTTTTCAGGTTTAGCTGCAAGCCAGCTTTTGCACTTTCTTCTTTCACCTTCACCATAAGGCTCCTCAGCTCCTCTTCGCTTTCAGCCATCAAAGTGGTATCATCTGCATATCTGAGATTGTTCATGTTTCTTCCAGCAATTTTAACTCCAGCCTTGGATTCCTCAAGCTCAGCATGTCGCATGATGTGTTCTGCATACAAGTTGAATAGGTAGGGTGAGAGTATACAGCCCTGCCATACTCCTTTCCCAATCTTAAACCAATCTGTTGTTCCGTGGTCTGTTCTTACTGTTGCTACTTGGTCATTATACAGATTCTTCAGGAGGCAGACAAGATGACTTGGTATCCCCATACCACTAAGAACTTGCCACAATTTGTTATGGTCCACACAGTCAAAGGCTTTAGAATAGTCAATAAAACAGAAATGGATGTTTTTCTGAAACTCCCTGGCTTTTCCATTATCCATTGGACATTGGCAATTTGGTCCCTAGTTCCTCTGCCTTTTCTAAACCCAGCTTGTACATCTGGCAATTCTCACTCCATGAATTGCTGAAGTCTACCTTGCAGGATCTTGAGCATTACCTTCCTGGCGTGTGAAATGAGTGCCACTGTTTGATAGTTTGAACATTCTTTAGTGTTTCCCTTTTTTGGTATAGGGATATAAGTTGATTTTTTCCAGTCTGATGGCCATTCCTGTGTTTTCCAAATTTGCTGGCATATAGCATGCATTACCTTGACAGCATCATCTTGCAAGATTTTGAACAGTTCAGCTGGGATGCCGTCGTCTCCTGCTGCCTTGTTATTAGCAATGCTTCTTAAGGCCCATTCAACCTCAGGATGTTTGGCTCTAGCTCACTGACCATACTGTTGAAGCTATCCCCGATATTGTTATCCTTCCTATACAGGTCTTCTGTATATTCTTGCCACCTTTTCTTGATCTCTTCTTCTTCTGTTAGGTCCTTGCCATCTTTGTTTTTGATCATACCCATTCTGGCCTGGAATTTACCTCCAATGTTTCTAATTGTCTGGAAGAGGTCTCTTGTCCTTCCTATTCTATTGTCTTCTTCCACTTCCACGCATTGCTTGTTTAAAAATAATTCCTTATCTCTTCTGGCTAACCTCTGGAATTTTGCATTTAATTGGGCATATCTCCCCCTATCACTCTTGCCTTTTGCTTTCCTTCTTTCTTGGGCTACTTCTAGTGTCTCAGCAGACAGCCATTTTGCCTTCTTGGTTTTCTCTTTCTTTGGGATGTATTTTGTTGCCGCCTCCTGAACAATGTTGCAAACTTCTGTCCATAGTTCTTCTGGGACCCTATCTACTAAGTCCGGTCACTTAAATCTATTCTTCACCTCCACTGCATATTCCTTAGGAATATTAGTGAGCTCATATCTAGCTGATCTGGGGGTCTTCCCTAATCTCTTTAGTCTGATCCTAAATTGTGCAATAAGAAGTTCGTGATCTGAACTACAGTCAGCTCCAGGTCTTGTTTTTACCGACTGTATAGATGTCCACCACCTTTGGCTGCAAAGGATGTAGTCAATCTGATTTTGGTGTTCTCCATCTGGTGAAGTCCATGTATAAAGCCGTCTCTTAGGTTGCTGGAAGAGAGTGTTTGTTATGCAGAGTGAGTTGTCTTGGCAAAATTTTATCAGCTTATGTCCTGCTTCGTTTTGTTCTCCCAGGCCATGCTTACCTGTAATTCCAGGTGTCATTTGACTGCCCACCTTAGCATTCCAGTCTCCCATGATGCAAATAACATCTCTTTTAGGCATGTTGTCCAGTAGGTGCTGCAGATCCTCATAGAACTGCTCTACTTCAGCTTCTTCAGCATCTGTGGTTGGGACGTATATTTGGATCACTGTGATGTTAGATGGCTTGCCCTGAATTCGAATTGAGATCATTCTGTCATTTTTTGGATTGTATCCAAGCACTGCTTTAGTCACTTTACTATTAATTATGAAGGCTACTCCATTTCTTCTGTGGTCCTCTTGTCCACAGTAGTAGATCTGGTGGTCATTTGATGTGAAGTGGCCCATTCCAGTCCATTTCAGTTCACTGACGCCCAGAATGTCTATCTTTAATCTTGACATCTCACCAATAACCACATCCGATTTGCCCTGGCTCATAGATCTTACATTCCAGGTTCCAATGGTGTGTTGATCCTTAGAACATCGGATTCGCCGTTCACCACCAGCACCATCAGCCCCTAGCCATCCTTTCGGCTTTGAGTTAGCTGCGTCATCACGTCTGGGGTTAGTTGAGCTCATCCTCTGTTCCTCCCCAGTAGCACTTTGACCATCTTCTGACCTGGGGGTCTCATCTTCCAATGGTATACCGACATATCTCTGGTTGTACTGATCCATTTAGTTTTCATGGCAAGAATACTGGGGTGGGTTGCCATTACCTTCCCCAGGGATCGCATTTAGTCTGACCTCTCTGTCATGACCTTCCCATCTTGGGTGGCCCTTCACGGTTTAGCTCATGGCATCATTGAGGTGCTCAAGCTCCAGCACCACGACAAGGTAACGATCCTTTGCTGAAGAAGTTTATGTAATGCTGGGGTAATATAATCATAATGCCCAATTTCACTTAGTGAATTTTCTGCTACATCTAATACTAACCAAATGTTTTTATCCATCTTCAAGGGCAGCCCCTCATGTAAAGCCATCCAGTCATCTAGACAGGAAGTTAACAAATCATAGTTACCATATATTCCCAGGAACTTGGTTAATGCTGAAACCACTTCTTAATGCATACCCATTAAGGATTGTTGGAATGGTACCTCACCATTGTAAGACAACATATAGTTGACCTACAGTTGACCAAACAACAGAGTGTCCATGTCTGAGCACAAAATAAACTTTATTTATGATCACATTCAGTTATTGTTTCTCACATCATCAAAGATATGAGATATGAAACCCCAGTGATGAAAATCCAAGGAAGAAAGGAAGGATAGCTATTTCATAATACTTCAATTTATATTCCACCTTTTATATAGGAGGTCAGTGTCATATATCTATAGCTCCCTCCTCCAATTTTCGCCACAACAACTCTGTGAGATAATGTTATCTGAAGATAATGATCCAGAGATCAGAAGAAAATTTGACTCATTGTCTCCAAAACAATGGAGAAATTGTAATAATGTCCAGAGATGGACTAATTGAAAATTGCTGCTAAAAGTCTGACACATTGTTCTTCTGAGAGAAGAGGGGAAAAGTGGTTGTAAATTCAGCTCTTCATTCAATTACCTCATTTTTTTTCTTCAACAGCGTACCCTAGCTTTTAACATCTCAATGGCTCTCACTCCACATTTGACTGGCCATTAGCTCTTCTTACATATGACCTAGGAATAAATTACCTTACAGACTCTACAATCATAAACCTTGAGTAGGAATCATTAGACAAGAAATTCAGGATTATAAATAGATTCTTATGTTTATACCTATAACTAAACAAATGCAAAGTAAATCAAGGTAATTACTATAAATTGTATCTTGCTTTTACAGATGTTGCATGTGATACATGAGTGACAGCTGGAGAAGGTAGAGTGAACTACAGACCACATAAAGGTGAATAAACCAGAGATATATGTTAGCTATGGATCTTAGGATCAAATAGAGATTGGGCATAATAAATTGAATTGCATTGGGGAAAATGCACTTTGCAACAGAGGATTTATTGCAGTTCTGTCCAGATATAAGTAATGGCTTGCCCACCCTAGTTCTGCATTATAATGATCCAATGGCAGGATTAGTCTTGTGGCTCATCCCTCCAGTGACAAATTACGTTCATTCATTCATTCATTTATTAATTCATACATACATTCCTCTATCCAAGCATCGTAAGTGTAGGGACACTATAGGGGGAGGGCAGAATGGATAAAAATGAATGAGATCAAATCATTCTGTTCCATTTGTCATTCTGAGTTGATCTTCTATACTTACCCTCTACACTAATCTGACTGTGTAGCCTCCCTAGAACAGGAAGACAATGGGAAGTGTTCCTAATAGCATCTCTATTACCCCACTGAGAAAGCAGTGTGATCAAATGTGCATGCCTTTGGATAGCTTGTCCTGGGATTGAGAAGTATACAAAGGGGCAATTGTATATTTGAAATTTGAATGAATAAACCCCTGCAAATATTACTGAAATGCATCCTGTTGCCTTTGGGTTTTGTGTGGCCCATGGGATAGAGTCTGGGTCTCTGTAGAAAGGTTAAGAAAGGGGTATTCACAGGGTATTGTCTAAACAGTCAGAGGGCAGATGCAACAGTGCAATCAAGGCTCCACCCATTTATGATGTGCATCACACATAAAAAATGAGCAGAGCTTTGATTGCAGCTGCTATTTTGACTTTTTTCACCCTGCCCTGCACACATCCCTGGTTGCAAGAAAAAAAACAACAGAGCATTCAGCCATGAGACTAATTTTTGTTTGGGATGTGAAGCTGCCTAATCAGACTTGCAAGATTCTGTTATTCTGTTATAGCCAGCCTCAATAAAAATAGTTTTAGCCTTCCTGTGGAGTTGATTTCCTGGCCTGGTCTACCTAGTGGAGCTGATAGATGGGGAATATCCTACAACAGGAAATGGTCTGATTATGCTAAGAGAATAGGAACGAAGCCTCCGTTTTCATACCATCAAGCTGCTTCCCCATGGAAAGAACCAAATTCAGACTGTGTTTTGCTAGATATGAACTCTTGAAAGTAATAAAGTGCAAATTTAAATAGGAACAAGTAATAAAGCATATAGATTTTAAATGTTTCATTCATAATCAGAGGGGAACATTAATTCTAGAGTTTCATAACTTCTAATATATACTGTCATTTCAGTAGGTGATTATTAGATATAGTACAAGAGAGACTAAGCATTTCATATTCCAGTACTGACTTTTATAATAATGGTGATAATAATAATGCTCATCATCATCTGTCCAAACAACTTCTGCACAATGGAAAACAGTGCTGTTGGTTGCATCAAGGGAGATTGGTTGTGGTGCCAGGTTTTTTATGTTTTATGTATTTTTTGCTTTTATATTTTTTATGATGTTTGATTTTATATAACTGTTGTGAATTCACAGTTTGTTTATTTATTAGTTATTTTCAATCCCGCCTTTATTATTTTTTATAAATAACTCAAGGCGGCGAACATACCTCATACTCCTTCCTCCTCCTCTTTTCCCCACAACAGCAACCCTGGGAGGTGAGTTGGGCTGAGAGAGAGGGACTGGCCCAAAGTCACCCAGCCGGCTTTCATGCTTAAGGCAGGACTAGAACTCTCAGTCTCCCGGTTTCTAGCCCGGTGCCTTAACTCTTGGTCTAATATCTTGTTTAATCTTGTCCAATGGGAAACCATGAAGAGAGGTGTGATCATTGCTTCTTCTTCCACACAGACTAGTGATGCAACCCTTTCAAACCACAAAGACTGCATGTAGGTTTGGTGTGGCAGATGTGCACAGATGTGTGCACATGCAATAACTTTTACAAATCATTGAAGATACAAAGTCTTTCCCTCTAGTATCCAGATACAGCTGCTGGAGCAAATGAAATTGCTCACATTGCTAAAGATGGACAACTAGCACCCCTTACCCCTTGCTTCTTCCCCATCTGCTTGGCCTTTCCTGACTCAGCTGCCCAATTTTAGAAGGCCCTGTTCCAGAAAGTCCTAGACCAACTCTCTGGCTTTTACATTAAAAGGAATTCTATAGTTGCTGCACTATGCAAAAAGATGCCAATTTATCAAAAGGTTTTCTTCTGTAGATGTGAAAAAGGTTCGTACATCTTGAGGATACACTGTGGTATATGAATTGCAAATAAAAATGGGCCAAAATTGCATTTTAGCAATCTCTTCCTCATTCTTGAGGGGAGATCACACTGTGCTTTGGGGAGCAAGAAAAATTGACTGAATTTTAAGGGGGGGTTCATAAACATCACAAGGCGATTGGGGATTCTTTCTCTTGCGGTGTAAAGAAAGCTTCTCAGTTACTCTCTTCCCAGTTATAAAGGATGCAGCACCATCACACTTCCTATAATGTCCCTGTGGGAGTTTGAAACATTGATTGAAAGGGATGGGTTCAAGGGGGAACAGGTATTGTGAAGCATGCATGGGTGGGCATATTATATATGTCTTTTCCTTGGATTACATGCTCTGAATCTTCTTTTCCTCTCCAAATCTGGATTGCTGCACTTCCATAAAGTGAAACTTCTCAGCATTGCGTAAAGGGTGCACCCAGGGCTCCTGCATTCTTAGATGCTGCCATTTCTGTTAAAGGAACTTAGGAGAATGAGGCTGCCATCTCCAGAGTGGGAAATGTTTTCTTTGTTCTTTTTTTAAAAAACTCAGTTAAAAAGGAAACCTTTCTCTCGTCTTGCTAAGAGTCTATTTGAATTCCCCATGGGGTTGTAAACTCCTTCAGAAAGATCTGTGCATCTATCTGTCTATTGTCTGTTTGTCAGTTTATTTATTTCTTTAGGCCAATGACAGAAAGAAAAGAATTGAAACTTTGCAGATCCCAGAAGAGAAAGCAAATTAGGTTTCCATGTGATTAGGATGCATGGTAGCAGCTTGCAATGTGGTTTGCAATCTGCATCAGGATTCCACTATGAGATAAGCACCATCACCTCTAAAGGTGGAAATAGGAAAAGGAAGACTTTGACTTTTAAAAACAAATGGCTGTCACATTCATTTAATTAGAATTCTCAACTTTTAAATTTAATCTAATTCTTGTTAACAGTTCTTGAAAAACCTTGACCCCTATATAGCACAACAGAAGCCTGTAAAAATTGGATGTTCAGAATGAAAAAAGCATCACTGTCATTCTTTTCTTGAATTCAGAAGTGATTGCCAGAGCTGATATAGTCAGAAAAGGATCAGTGATGTGCAAGAAAAAGTCATCAACAAGCTAAGGGAAAAATTCAAGGTTAATAGTACAAAAAGTATTTTTTTTATAAAACTCCAATAAATAATCATCCTTCTTCATTTATTTGTCACATGCATTCTCAAATTCCACATGTGTTATGTGGAAGGTCTAAAGGAGAATATTTTTATATTAAATATTAAAGCCAAGTTTAAAAAAAGTAATTTTGTACTAGTAGCTTTACTTGTATTTGTTCATTTTGTACAGTTGGTTGACTATTAAACATTGGATTGATTGAAATCAAACTAAAATAGTAAAGGTATTAAGGATATTTTGTAGGGTTCAGCTCATGGAATAGTGCAGGTGAGAGATGAGTATGAATGAAGGTGGACAGGGTTTTGAAAAGAACTGTGAATTGGCCAGTGTCAGATAGCAATGGCCTTGCTCTGGAAGAGACCATAGTTAAGAGTGGATGAATGGAGGTTCAGATATTTTATCAAGAAGGATAAGACCTGGATTTGGCAGAGAGATTGAATGGAGCTTGTTCCATCTGTGGGACAGCAATGGAGGCTGTGATAAAAAAAGAAAAGAATTGTGCACAAAATGAGCACATTTGAATGAGAGTGGTGTCAACAGGAATGGGAAAGTGAGAACATCTAGTAGGAGAGATTGTTGAATGGAGATTTTGAACGCAAGAGGGATGCTAGTGCCAGTGCTGGTTTATGAGGTGTAGATGCATGGCCAAGGGTCCTGGAGAAAGGAACAGATTATGGACAGGTGTTGTTGTTGTTTTAGATTTGTCCTTCTGGGTTAAAACAGATGAGTTGTGAAAGCAACTCTTTCCCTGGAGTCAGAGAAGTGGGGCTGGAGAAGCCCCTAGCTCATTCAATGGACAATTAAGTTGCATAGAATGGTAGGGTGGAGAGTCCCTGCAGTGGCATTTCAAGGTCGCAAGTTGTAAACTGGGGAGGGTAGGTAGGTGAGAGGAGAGGGTGTGGGATTTTTGGAGTGCATGATGGCTGTATTAGTGGTTATTTGTGCTCTACAGTGCATAATCTGCACAAGTGCCTTGCACATGGTGATCAGCGCTGGTGTGATATATGCATAGCAAGTGCTTGAGGAGCTGGAGGGGAGTGGGAAACACCAAACTCTAAGGGAATAATGGTGGGGGCTCACACTGAGATTCTGATAGCAAAGGAATGTCTGGTGGGGGGCACCAGGGAGACAGAAGAAAGATCCCATATTCTAAGCCAGTACATTTATTTGCTTATTTAATCAACTTGTATGCCACCTCAGTTACAAAACTAACTTTAGGTGGCTTACATATTTGGGTTAACAACAGCAAAACAGTAACAAAAAATACAGAAACAATCAAAAGGAACAAAATATTTCCTAATAATCAGGGAAAGGGCAAACAATATTCAATCATAATCATAAGGCAACAATCCATTGCCAGGGAACAGATCATACCCCACCCCATCCCAGGACCTGCTGGAAGCGTTAACTTTTCAAAGCTTTACAGAAGCACATAACTGGTTAGGGCCATATAGACTTCAGAGGGAATGCTGCTCTATAGGGCAACCCCAGCCACAAAGAAGGCTCATCTCTAAGGTACTCTAAGATAACATTGCTTTGCAGTTGGGACTGGAGTTCACCAACTCTGGCAAATCTTAATGGTCAGGCAGAGACAAGAGGAGATAGACAGTGCCATAGGGACCCTGGTCCTAACCCATGAAAGGCTTTATAGGCGACAACCCAATCCTTAAATTGTACCCAGAAGCCCACTAGTAACAAGCATAGCTTGCAAAGTAGAGAGGTTACATGGGTAAAATGAAGACACCCATAACTACTCATGTCACCATATTTAGAACCAGCTGTAGCTTCTGAGTGGTCTTCAAAGGTAGCCTCATATAGAATGAATTCCAGTAGACCAAATGGGAGGTAATCAAAGCATGAGTGACTATCAGAAAGGCCCCTAAATCCAGGAAAGGTCACAACTGGTTCACAAGACAGAACTATGCAAAAAACCTCCTGGCCACAAGTGCTGTCTACAGTAGTTGTTAGCTGTAAGCTGGTTAAGATACCAGGCTGGTTTAAAGTGGAACTTACAATGTCCCAGTTGTATTCTAGTTGGTACTTTGATGTATTCCATTTACAATTCTATATCCAGGATCCTTTGTCAAAGAAAGCCATAGCCTGTTATCCCAGTATCAGCAATTCCTCTGGTGTAAAACCCAATTTCTGAACTCTGCCTCCAATTTGCTGTTTCCAGATTATTGGAATTTGTCTAGCAAGATAAGAGATGTCGAATCTTAGGGCTGAAAATGAATCTTCAGACAGTATTTGAAAATACTTAGCCATGTCCTTGTCTCAGCCCTCAGCAGTCCTGCCTTCAACCGTAGGGCTGCATTAGAAACACTTCTTGCTACCCGGAACAACTTTTGTTAGAAGTTAATTTGTACTCTTTCAAGTTTAGTGTAACTGATACCTAGATTTAGCTGAGTCCCATACAGAAGCTTGGCCTCAAATAAATGCAGCATAGCTAGGGTAGACTATGAGCCTCTAGAGAAGAGAAAGGAAAGGATTGCTGCTGAGGTCCTCTGGGTACTATGGGCACCTGGGTGTTATGGGCATTTTGCTTCCCAGTGTACTGCAGCACAAATCCCAAATACAAAAACCAAGGAACCCAATCAATGAGCTTCCCATCAAGTCACCAGGACAGCTTTTTTTATTACCCCTTGCAAAGCACATTCTCTTAGTTTTCTCATAATCAATTTGCAATGATTGTAGAAAATGGATAGTGCCCCCATGGCCCTTCTCAGTCCAACAGGTATCTATGATAAAATTACCATGCCACTTGCTTAAAGCAGTACAGATATAGACCTATTTGCCAACTTGGAGGGAATGATGTTCTTCTTTATTTAAATACCTCACCATTACACTGACATAACAGTTAAATAATAATGGAGCCAGGATACACCCTTGCTTAATTCCCGTGCTGGTTGATGCTACATCTGTGAGATCGCCTGCTGTATTACAATTCAAACACAGTCGGACATTCTTATGAAGTGTGTGTAAGAGAGTGAAGAGCTGTCTGTCAAATTGTAGAGCCTTTGGAGATTAAGTAAAATATCTGCTTGATATGTCTGCTCAATAAACAGAGTAAGCAGAGCTGACTTAGGACCCTGGCTATATTCTTCAGTCAGGTAAGACAGTATCAACTCTGACCTGGCACAGTGCAACCTGTTCTAAATCCTGCCAGTTCCTACCTATCAGATTCTCATTTTCCATCCAATCCAGCAGTTTCCAACAAATATCCCTGGCATAGTTCTTACTAATTATATTAAAGAGGGGTAGTAATTGGCTGGGGTAGTAATTTAATTTAAATTTGCTGGGTAGTAATTGGATGGGGTCTTTCTTTCCTTTCTTAAAAAAACAAATAATTATAGCCCAAACCTAGTCAGTAGGAATAGAGGCTGATTTATCAATATAAGTAAAAAGAGATGCCAGTGTAGCTCTAATGGTGATAGCAAGTGACTATCAACTAGTGGTACTTTAGATAAAGAATCAGGTCACCTGGGCCTAGCACAGCCTGAGCTTGAAGATGATCAGCTTATACCTCAGATACATAATTATCTAGCCCTTGCTATATTTCTTTGTTCTGAGATTAAACCGTAGTGGGGGTAGGCAAATAGGTTTCAGAAAAAAATAAGATTTGAGCTTAACTAATGCTAAAATTGTCATTGTTTTGAATGTCAGTATTACCATTTATTTTCAGTTTAGTGGAAATTAGTATGGACAGCTGCGCTTCCAACAAAGAGCCCTACTGCATTCTGTGAAATTGTTTTACATCCATCAAGTATTGAGTCTTCTTTCACCCAGGTTTTCTAAACAAAGCTCAAGTCAAATTAGTTAAAAATGGATAACATTGGGATCTCTTAATTTAGCTCTCCATCATGCAATATTTCAGGAGAGCAAGAAAAGATAGTGAGATGAAAATAACTGTCAATTTATTATAATCTGGGGATCAACCATCTCTTTTTCTGGTGATGGCTTTTCCTTCATGGTGTCAGGTGGCCTTTGTTCCAATTGTATGTTCTTGTGAAGTAACTTCCATGTTTTGATTTGATTTGATCTGATTTGATAATAACTGTATCCAATGACTTACCTACAAGGTGAGGAGAGGCTTTCTAACTGCTAAGTGGAAGCTGCATATTTTATTGCTTCATTGTCATCTTTTGAAAGCCTTCATTCCTAACTCCAGCCAAGTCTCCTCTTGACATTCTGGTTCACTATCCATTGCTAGATCCATTCCTGACTCTGAATCTCTGTAAAGCCACACAGCATCGTCTGTTCAGGCAAGAGTGGAGATGTAAAATTGAGTAACATCTACATACTGATACCTGACCACACATTGATAGATAACATTGCCTAGCAGCCTCAGGTAGATATTAAATAAGAGTGAGAAGAGTGTTGAGCCCTTTATAACCCTGCGAAGTAAGGGCTTTGAAATCAATCTCTCTCCCTACTCCAACACCATTAAAAACCAGCCCCAGAGGAAGAAAGAGAACCACTGCAACACAGTGCCTCCCAGCCTCTAGAGGTGATTTAGAAGGATACCAAATCAACCTGAAGAGTGATACTACGCTTATCCTACCTCTGCGGGAAGTCATCCACAAGTGTGATCAATGCCATCTCCATTCTATTCCCAGACCTAAAGCCCAAATGAAAAGGATTCACCCTGGACCTAGGTGGCTGAATTGTCAGACAAGATAACTCAAGATGCTGTTGGTAAATGGTCTGTGTATAATAAGACCATATTTGATCATGAAGTGATGAATGTGTTTACAGACTTGGTGCGTAATTGTTGAGATCTGGTTGGGCGCTGATGAGGAGATTGGCCTGTCAGAAATCTGCCCTTCCAAATTCAGGTCCTCCAGGCTTCTCAGTAGCACCACCCATACTGTCATGAGTGCCGTTGAGCTGAAGACATCAGCGCAATGGCACACATGACAATAGCAAGGAAACAGGGGAAGGGGCTCAAGATAAGTAGCCATCAACTTACAAAGACTAAAGGACAAGAGACAATGGCTAAGCGGATCGCGAGGCACACCCAAGCTGTTAGCGCTAGTGCAACGGAGATCGCCCAGCTGACAGCAATCACCGGAGGAATAGGGAAACCGAAGATGGGCGATCCCGGAGTGCCAGCGGGGCCTCGCAACCCCTCACCTACCGGCAAGACAGCGTGTTGGACAAAGGGGGGTGACGTAACCGCAAGTGAGGGGGCGCTGACCGGCGCGGGGTATTTAAACCCCGCACCGGCGCGCTCCTGTCACTCTCAGCTTTTTTCTATCACTGTATCTACACTGCGAATAAACCAGAGCCTGCTTCATCGGAATCAGCGTCTGTGTATTACTCGGAGGTAGGCAGCGCATGACATAAAGCTGAGAGTCATAAACTCAGCCTCGCCGAGCCCCACCGGACGACAACGATCCGCGGGAGGAGTAGACGGCGAGAAGACCAGGAACGATGAGGCCGGCGCGACGTGGACAAGGGGGGCGAGCCGCACGGCAAGAAGCAGAGGAGGACCGATCGAGGCCAGAGGCACCGCGGACTCCCGGAGCCATGGACGCCCACCCGGCCCAACCCGAGCCTCAGCTCCAACCCCAAGGGGAGATGGCGACGGAGGCAACCCGGCCACGGGAGGGAGCAACATACCTCCCGAAACCAGCGGAGAACCCCGCGCCCCACATCGCACCCCAGCCACGGGCGTGGAGTGGCAGCCCAACGGCGGTAAGCACGGGGGAGGACGAAGAAGCGACCCAGCCGACGGCAGAGGAAGCGGACCAACGGTCGGGAGGGTCTGAACCCCACCGGCAACCCACCCCCACCGACACACCGACGGAACCGGCCCCAGCGGCGGCGCGGATCGCGGACGAGGACGCACAAGCTAGACTCGCGGCCATGGAGACCCAACTGAAGGAACTCCGGACCATGCTTCAGTCGTTGATGCCCCCCGCACCGCCCAACAATGTCCCCGCACAGGTCCACACCCCGAGCGAAGTGCCGAACCCCCACGGGCCAGATGAAGGCCAACAAACGGCCCAGGCAGACGACGCCACAGGCCGGGAAGCGAGAGGAAGGGGCTCACAAAACGCCCGGGCCCCAAAGGACTTCCCCATCTTCTTTGATGGGAACCCCGCGAAACTGTCGTTCTTCATCACGAACGCCAGGGAGTTCATGGGGAGGCACGGACACTCCTACGACTCCGAAGTGGACAAGATCACAGCCGTGGCGATCAAACTACAAGACCGGGCGGCGGACTGGTACGTCCAACTGTACGAGTCCAGCTCCCCCGCCCTCGCCAACTTCCCCGCCTTCATCAACGAGATGAAGAGCTACTTCGAGGACCCACTAGCCAAAGTGAGGGCGAAAAGCGCACTCCAAAGACTTAAACAGGGCGCACGCACTGTCCTGGACTACGCCCTCGAGTTCAAAGCCCTCGCGGGGAAGGTCAACGACTGGTCCGAGACCACCCTGCTGGAAATGTTCAAAAGGGGGCTCAAACGCGACGTATTTCAATGGGCCCTCTACCGCGACGACCCAGAGACTCTACACAGGTGGATCCACCTCGCGGGGAAAGCAGAACACGCGCACCGCACCTTCCTCATGACAACTACGGAAGACACGACCAACACCTGCACAAAGGTACCCGCACCACATGTGGGGACGGCCGGCCCTGCATACCCAAGGAAGAAATTTAATCGTGGGCCCTGCGGGAGGTGCGGGAAACTGGGGCACAAGACGGCAGATTGCTTCGCCAACCGACCACTGACCAGTGTGCCTAAACCCGCCCCGAAAACTAGCCCCAAACCACCTAACCCGCCGCCACCCCCTCACCGCCGAATGACCGGAGCCACAGCGACACCAGAGGAAGGCTGGGACACCTACTGGGGGGAAGAGGACGCCGTAGACCCAGACCAGCTGGCGGGAAATGCTCCCCGCCTGCCCTGAGACGCATTGCGAGGCAGGCGGTGGGACAGCAGCGCGGACCACCTCGACGGAACGGCGACAGCTCCGTTATAATGGCGGCAATCAAACTCTCTGCCGGCAACAGAGCCACCACGGCCGCGGCACTAGTGGACTCGGGGTGCTCAAAAAACCTCATCCACCCCAACTTAGTCGCCAAACTCGACCTCCGCTGCTCCCCCCTCCCCACGCCGCTGGCATTCCACCAGCTGGACGGCTCAACAGCGGGAGGGAAACCAGCCACGATGCAAACCGAGCCGGTCACCCTGCAAATGGGCACTCACACCGAACGCACATCGTTCGTCGTTACCCACATCGGACAACCCATTGCAGTCCTGGGAATGCCATGGCTCGCGACAAACAACCCACGCATCGACTGGGAGACCCGCACCTTCACATTTGGCGACGGCGAGTATCGGGCACCAGTTCCGGCGGGCAGAACCAACCCCACTGTGGGACGAGCAGAGGCGACCACACAGGACAACGCAGCTACCACAGCAGACCTACCGGAACAATACGCCGACTTCTCCGAGGTCTTCGGAGAGGCGGAAGCTGACCAACTACCCCCCCACCGCAATACGGACTGTCGGATCGACCTGCTGCCCGACGTCCCCTTACCTAGACCGAAGATCTACTCGATGACCCCGAAGGAGATGGCAACCCTCCGGGAGTTCATCGATAAAAACCTAGAGAGGGGATTCATAGAGCCAGCATGCTCACCGGTCGGAGCCCCCGTCTTATTCCGGGAGAAGAAAGACGGCACCCTATGGCTCTGCACCGACTACCGGGGCCTAAACGCGGCTTCCCTGTCCAACAAATACCCCTTACCCCTGGTGAAAGACATGCTCGCCCACCGGTCCACGGGCAAGGTCTTCTCCAAACTGGACCTGCGCGAGGCGTACTACCGCATCCGAATCAGGGAGGGGGATGAATGGAAGACTGCGTTCAACTGCCCCTAGGCGCCTTCCAGTACAAAGTGCTGCCGTTCGGACTCGCGGGGGACCCGGGGGTGTTTATGCAGCTCATCAATGAGTTCCTGCATGAACACCTGTTCAAAGGGGTCCTCGTCTACATAGACGACATCCTTATCTACACTAAAACGCACGAGGAACATGTGACCCTAGTCAGGCAAGTCCTCGATAAGCTCAGAAGGGCGCAGCTCTATGCCAAACCCACAAAGTGCGAATTCCATAAAGCGCGCCTAGACTACCTGGGGTACCGAATCTCCGGAGACGGCATAGAAATGGACCCCGCAAAAGTCGAGGCGGTGCTGAACTGGGAACGCCCCCGCAACAGATGCCAACTCCAGAGCTTCCTCGGCTTCACGAATTTTTACAGGTCATTCGCCCGGGGGTTCGCAGAGATAGCCCTCCCCCTAATGGACCTCCTCAAAACCAAAGGGGTGGGGGACACCCGACGCGCCAAGAACCCGGGCACAGTATTGAATTGGACTCCCGCGTGCCAGACCGCATTCAACAAGTTGAAAGCGCTGTTCACCACGGAGCCAATCCTCGCGCACCCGGACCCAGAACGGCCGTTCGTGGTCCAAGCCGACGCCTCAGACTTCTCCCTGGGGGCCATCCTACTCCAAAAGGACCCCACGGGACTCCTGAAACCATGCGCCTACCTGTCGAGGAAATTCTCCGAGACAGAAAGGCGATGGCACGTCTGGGAGAAAGAAGCCTTCGCGGTAAAATCAGCGCTAGAAACATGGAGACACCTACTCGAGGGAGCCACCCAACCATTCGAGGTCTGGACCGACCACCGGAACCTCGAGGCCCTCCGAACGCCCAGACGCCTTAGCCCAAAACAGGTCCGATGGGCCCAATTCTTCAGCCGCTTCAACTTCCAGCTGAAGTTCATGCCAGGTAAAAAGAACTTCCTGGCCGACGCCCTTTCCCGACTGCCCCAAGACGAAGAGCCCGTCCCAGACACCATTGGGACGGTCCTATCCGCTTCTCAACTGGGGATGGCCGTGACCACCCGGAGCGGCGCCCGGAGGCAGCTCGACTCTACGGCGCAACCGACGGCGGGACAACCTGTGACCAGACGACGCCAACCGCAACTACCAGGGGGGATACGCACGGACCTCGCCGCCGCCCTCAAAACCGACCCCTGGTTCCTGGCAAACCCTGACAAGGTAACGATGGCACAGGACCTGGCATGGGGGGAAGGCAGAATCTATGTCCCGGACTCGCAACGCCAAGCGATCTTGCATAGATCCCACGATGCCAAGCAAGCGGGACACTTTGGGTTCCTTAAGACCCTGCACCTAACAAGGCGTCAATTCTGGTGGCCCGCGCTAAGACGGGACGTGAAAGCTTACGTAGCATCCTGCCCAACGTGCGCCAGAGCCAAACGGGCACCAGGCAAACCCGCGGGGCTTTTACAACAGGTGGCAGAACCCTCCCGCCCATGGGAGGAAATCTCCATGGATTTTATAGTGGACCTCCCACCCAGCCAGAAGAAAACGGCCATTTGGGTGGTGAAGGACTATTTCTCGAAACAGGCCCACTTCATCCCCTGCACGTCGGTCCCGTCCGCACAACAACTAGCCAAACTCTTCCTCATCCACGTGTACAGGTTACACGGATGTCCCGCACATGTGGTGACCGACAGGGGCACACAATTCACTTCTAAATTCTGGCGGGCCTTCCTAAAGCTGACGGGGACCCAACAGGCCCTATCCACTGCCTGGCACCCCCAGACGGACGGAGCCACAGAGGTCCTCAATGCCACCCTAGAACAATTCATACGCTCATACACCAACTATCATCAAGACGACTGGGCCGAACTGCTCCCGTTCGCCGAAGTCGCATACAACAACGCCGTTCACACGAGCACGGGGAAAACTCCGTTCGAGGTAGTCTCGGGGCGCGACTTCATCCCCATACCGGAGCTACCACAACCCCCGGAACCCCACGTGGACGCTAGCGACTGGGGACGGAAGATTGCGGAATCGTGGCCAATAATCACGGCAGCGCTGAAGGATGCACAGGCGGCCTACAAAGAGCAGGCCGACAAGCACCGGCGCCAACAGCCGACGTTCCAGGCGGGGGATATGGTCTACCTATCCACCAAATTCCTAAAGTCACCCCAACCCTCGAAAAAACTGGGGCCTAAGTACATCGGGCCATTCCGAGTCACGCAGATAGTGAACCCGGTGGCAATACGCTTGGACCTGCCACACAACCTACGGAGACTCCACCCGGTGTTCCACACCAGCCTCCTGAAACCGGCAACCACCTCTCGATGGCACCCAAGCACGCCACTGCCCTCACCGGTGATGATCGACGGGCAACATCACTTTGACGTAAGGGACATACTCGACTCTCACAGGCAACGGGGAACTTTACACTATTTGGTCAGGTGGAAACACTTCCCCCACCCGGAATGGGTGGCGGCGCACAACGTTAACGCGCCTGACCTGACCCGGGCTTTTCACCAGGCGTACCTCGACAAGCCTAAAGCAAGACTAGCAAACCGACACCTGCATAACCCCTCCCCCGCGGGCCCCCCCCACCTACCGTGCCCCAAGGGAAAGGGCCCCCCCAAGCCTGCGACTTGGGTGGACCTCCCCCCCTGGGACTCACCCCCCCCCGCCCCGGGCCCACGAGGCAGTAACAAGCGGTCGCCAGCACCCTCCCCCCGCCCCGGGCCCACAGGGGAGTGGCAAGCAAGTCAACAGTGCATCCTGGGGGCAACGCCCAGGAGCACACATAACAAAGGCGATGCACTTAGATCAAAAAATAAGGGCCCTACCTGGAGCTGATAAGCACCCGACCGGCCACGCCTCTCTCCTCGTCGAACTGAGCCGAACAAACAGGGTGTGGCCGGAGCATGCGCACGCCCAGGGTGTGACCGGGGCATGCGCACTAAGAACACACCCTAGAGGGACACGTGGTAGAGGGCGGAACAAAGGGAGGGGCGAAAACACTCCGGCGGGCAATTCAAAAAAAAAAAAAAAACCATTTTGACAGCTCTCCTGGTAAAAAACCGGAAAACCGGGGGGGGGGGCACTATTCAGACAGGGGGCAGTATGTCATGAGTGCCGTTGAGCTGAAGACATCAGCGCAATGGCACACATGACAATAACAAGGAAACAGGGGAAGGGGCTCAAGATAAGTAGCCATCAACTTACAAAGACTAAAGGACAAGAGACAATGGCTAAGCGGATCGCGAGGCACACCCAAGCTGTTAGTGCTAACGCAACGGAGATCGCCCAGCTGACAGCAATCACCGGAGGAATAGGGAAACCGATGATGGGCGATCCCGGAACGCCAGCGGGGCCTCGCAACCCCTCACCTACCGGCAAGACAGCGTGTTGGACAAAGGGGGGTGACGTAACCGCGAGTGAGGGGGCACTGACCAGCGCGGGGTATTTAAACCCCGCACCGGCGCGCTCCTGTCACTCTCAGCTTTTTTCTATCACTGTATCTACACTGCGAATAAACCAGAGCCTGCTTCATCGGAATCAGCGTCTGTGTATTACTCGGAGGTAGGCAGCGCATGACACATACTTGCTCCCAGAGGTAATGCTCCACCCCTATCTTTCTCTTTTGGTCTCAGTGGAGCTTTGGCTGCTAGGGTTATGGTTGCTACTCATCTATATTATTGTTGTTGCTGTTTCTAATTATATTTGAGACAACTGTTTCTGGTTGATTGAAGCAGTATACAAATATTGTAAATAAGCAAATTAAATGAATATCAGATAAAAAATTAAATGAATTATCATACAAAACTAGAACCTTACTTGTCATGGGCAGGATTTCTTAGAACTTCTAGATTCATGGATGTTCACAGTACAGTTTAAATGTTATGATTTACTTAACTGCTACTGCTTGGGCAGACTAAAATTCATAAGAAATGGAAACCATCTCCCAAAATGTCACGAATAACATCAATTATCTACCTAAGGTTTCAATACTTATTTTAGGGTTTGGTAGAAGACAGGAGATTAGAAGCGCATGTCACAAAAAATTAGAAGATTCCTTTCCGATAGGTTTTGAGTCAAGCCACTTTGAATTTAAAATGAAATAATAAGGGATTGTTTCCTTCAAAGGTAGCCAGAGGATCAATAGATTAAAAAGCAAGGATTTTAAGTTGAAAATAACATTAGAAAACATTGTTCTGTCACATTTAGTCTGATTACAATAAGTCTTTTGGGGGAATGTGTTGCCCAGCGATCAAAAGTAGACATTCTGTCAATGTATACATATTAAATAAAAGCTACCTGATAGCTTGCCTATTTAAAGGTGACATCTTGAAGTAACAGAATTTTTAAAATATGCTACTCTTCCATGAGGAAGTGTCACATTAACATTAATGTAATTACATTTTTGTTGTTCTATCACTCTGTTATCTAGAATGTTACATTTCTGTCCTGAAACCATGTATTATATATTATATAATATGGTATAACATTATGTTCCTTCTCAGTTATCAGGACTGTTGCAATCTGAATTTTTTTCTGAATGTCATTGCCATGTCTCATCAGCATTCATTGATTAATGCTCATGAATCCATAATGCTCATGTTCAATGCCACAGTTCACACACACACACACACACACACACACACACCAATACTCCAGCACTAACATGGCCTTCCCAACACCAGGATTCTGGTCTCAAAGCATATTCACTAGTTAGTTTTGGCTGTATATACACAGATGTTAGTTTCACACAGTACACCAAGCCATGCATTATTTTAATCATGCTTTCTAGCATAAGCTACTATAATTGAGTTGATACATAATGTTTCAGTTCACACAATGCTCTTAGCCAAAATCAAAGAGGCCAATTATAGCTTACTGCAAAGACTGAACCACATTATAGAAAATCTTAAAGGATAGGAAAAGGGCAGGGAGGAAATGGACAGGACACATTTTTTTCTCCGAGAGTTGGATGGAACCTCCTTCAGAATTTAAGTGGTACAGCAGGTTTGTTACTTACTCTATGTGTCCCTGTGCATGAGCAACCACACAGATTAACACACCCAACAAACAGGACTTCATGTCCTCTCTGTTATATGTACATTAGATATTAGACATTTTGAATTGTTTCTTACAAAAATTTCCCCAATACATGCATACGTACTTATCATGCTATCCCATTCTGAATAAGCAATATTGTACCAAGTGCAGAAAAGGAGTAAGAAACAATGTTAAAGAAATGGAAGACATAAGAGGTAAAAGGAGAGGACATATAAGCAAATCTAGTAAGTTGGGTATGCTGCAGGTCCCGTCAGCCAGGGAGTGTCGGCAGGTGGGAACTAGAAGGCGTGCCTTCTCCTCTGTAGCGCCTGCCCTCTGGAACGTCCACCCTCCAGAAATTAGGATGGCCCCGACCCTGTTGGCCTTTCGTAAGGCCGTGAAGACCTAGCTTTGTGCCCGGGCCTGAGGCCTCGAGCGTGTGGCTGGTCCTGTCTCTTGGCTGTATTAACATCCATACATTGCTCATTTGGCAGCCATGTATATTTATTTTGTATTTATTTTATATTTTAACTGTTTTAATTGTAATTGTTTTATAGTTTTATTGTTATAAGCTGCCCAGAGTCACTTGTTGAGATGGGCGGCTATTGAAATCAAATAAATAAATAAATAAATAAATAAATAAAATCTAGTTTATACGAACACCATTCACTATAGTTCTCCACTTTTTTATCCTTGCAGACCATCATTGCTTCCATTATGTCCATTTCATTGATTCATACAATTCATTTTACTCTTTACACACCCTTTTGGGGGATCTCATCAACTCCAATCAACCAGGACATTCTCAGTCTTCTTCCTATCAACCCATTCAGTCTTTCTTTGTACAACTGCTTTGCAATTTAATCCTCATTCATTTATTCAACATGATCAACCACCTCTTGAACCAAATCTTCTTCTTTTTATGAAACAGTTTTAAGTAACATATTCTCACTGCTCAACTTTCTTTGACATTTCTTCTAACACACTTAACTTTCACTTCCATATTACAGAGCAGAGACATGTTCTTATATACAGACATTTTTGCTTTTTTTAATAAACATTCACTGGCCCAACACCATGGATAGGCAAGAAAATGAACTAATGGATCATAAAACAAATCAGTCCAGCATTCTCATGTGAGTGACAAATGACCAGGATCAAATTATCACATTTTGGACACATTTGTGAAGACCTAGCTTTCTTGAGAAATGAATAATGCTGGAAAAGTTGGAAGGAAAAAGAAGATGACATCTAACAGCAAGGTGGATGTACTCTATTACAGTGGTGATGGGTAAACCACTGGAAGATCTGAAGGGTTAGGTTCATGACAGATCAATTGCTAAGAGTCAACACCAACTTGAAGGCATATAATCAAATATATTTTTAATGAAGCAATTATATACCTCTAAATAATTAAATGAATTGCTATGATAGGAAGTCAAATAACCAAGTCTCATACTATAACTCTATTGTGTTTTTAGGGTTTTTAATTCTGTGAGCTACCCAGAGTCATCGTATGTGAGTTGGGTGGCCTTATAAATCCGTTTAATAAATAAAATAAATAAATAAAATAACTATGCATAGAAGAATTTATTTTACTGATAATATTTGATACATAACTATAAAGCAATTTCATTTAGAATATTCCCCCACTACTCTGGGATTACATTCATTCAAAATGTTGCATAATTATTCCCAGAACTCATCCCTTGTTCCTTCATTATTAACATTCGCTGGAGCATAATATGCAGCTGCCACCAAGTTATGAATTCTTATTTCCATGCAGACACAAAGCAATCTAGATGACCAACTATATATATTCTGCCCTTTCATTCATAATCAAACCTTTACTTACACTTCTGTACATGTATTCATCAACTCCACTCCACAAGATCTGATCATCTTCATTCAGCTCTACTACATTGACCCCCCCCCTTTTTTTTTTTTACAAAAGCACAGTATAACATATTCTACAAAGTCTAAAATAAGTGCAATGAAAAAGCATCAACCTATCAGTCCTGGCTGAAAAATATGTGAAGAGAGAGAATGGAAGGTAGGTGACAACCATCAGAAATCTCAGTTGTACTCTATCACACATTTATTCTCACACTTCTTTGATTTCTATTTGTCCTGTGAAGAGATCCCAAAAGTTTTTTTTCTTTGCTTTTTAAAAAATATTTATTGCATTTTCATTTATATGCATTATATAAATGATGCTGCTTTGGGCTTATTGCTACAGGTAGTCCTCGCTTAGCGATTGCCTCAGACAGTGACCATTCACAGTTACAACAGTGATGAAAAAGTAACCAAAAAGCGACCAATCCTCACATTTATTACCTTCACAGGTCTGTAAAGCAAAGAAAAGCTGAAGTAAGATGGTAAGCACAGTCACGGTTTCACTTAGCGACCACTTTGCTTAATGACAGAATTGCCAGTCCCAGATGGGGTTGTTAAATGAGGACTACCTGTATTCTCAAAGGCTGGATATAAGTAATTGTAATAAATACATTAAAAATAAATAAGACATCGATGGGAACATGTCTAGGTTTACGTTTAGAATGGGTTGAAAGTATTATTTTAGCTTATTTAGAAATAATACTGTTGATGGCATATTTCTAATACAAATTTTCTACTCTTCTACTGCATGTGCTGGTCAACATCCTGGCAGCTGGAACTTAATAGCCTTCAGTTAGGTTGGGTGCTTAAAATGACAGGTGGGGCATAGCAATGGGAAGAAAACCAAAAAAAAGAAAAGTATTTGCTTTCCTTTCCCCTCTATAGATTTAAAATAATGTGACAAACCTGCCAAAATGTGTAGGCAATACTTTAAATCTTCACACAACAGCCTTCAAGAGTTGCAGGACCACCACCACCACCACCACCACCATTAGCTGTCTAGCTTTAGACAAACAAAGGACCCAGGATAAATTATTTATATGGAAATTCATATGAGAAGATACTTTTGAAGGCTCCAGGTCATTTTATTCGAATGAATGTTCATTTATATAACAGGAACAAACAATGTAGAGTCCCACATTTAGACTGAGATTTAGAAAATCAGCTAATGTGCACTAATAACTGAACTGCCACCTTTGAACAAACTTTCCAAATGGTTTCAAAGCTAGCTTCTTAGTGCATTCAATACTCCTCTACAGAATGAACAAAGAAAGTAATCATGTCATTTAGGATTTCAAAACAGGCTGTACATCATTTCCTAAGTTGATGTAACTACTCAACATCAATTTCTCCATCTTCTTTTCACTGAGCTTCTACACTCATAGGAGCCTTGTCAGGCTTATAACCACCTCCAGCTGCCCACAGAACTTATACTGCCCCACTTGCATCATTGAAACAGAAGGGCAGAACATTACAATTACTGATAAAGTTTTCCAGAACTGAATCAAGAATGAACTTCAAAGCTCATTGAAGCTAATCTTAAAAATTATGTGGGATTTAACAATCTCGCTTGTTCCAAAATTCTTCTACTTCAGTTGTAATTGTAGCTGGAAAAGGATAGAAAGAAGTGGCAGAGAAAATTCCAAGAATGAAAGGTAGGACTTTCTTTTCATTTTCTGAATCTGTCCATGCAGCCTTATGCTGCCCTTCCTTCACAGGAATTAATAGTGTGAAATTATTCAATTTTCTCCTATGGAAAAGGTAAAAAGATGTCAGGAAAAAATTCCAAGGGTGGGATAGAGAGCTCAATGGTTCTAGTAATTCTCCCTTGCTTAAAGTATAATTTAGGTAGTAGAGGGACCATTTCCTACTGAGGACATTAGAGATGATTCCCTCTCTCCCCCTGCCTCCAATTTGTACTGATAGCCCACCTACCCCTCCTTTTCTTCTACAAGTTTTCTGGATTATTTGTTGTTTTAATGGTGCTAGCATTTAGCTTCTGTAGCAGAGGTCCAGAATTCTCAGCCCATGAGCAAAGCCTAAAGAAAGAGGGTTCTCTCCAGCATCTCTTGAAACTTGTCTCCAAATTCAAAAGCACTTCTCCTCTTCTCCATCTTCTTTCCTATCCTCAGTTGTGCAACATCAGATTCTAGAGTAATACAGCATATTATCTCCAATATATTCCATAGGTTCTCAGACCACTTCTTTCTGTTTTAGAAGAACTGTTTCCCCAGAGTTGCCTCTTGTTTGTTTCTTTTCTGTTTCTCTTCCTCCATGCTCCAGCTATTTTATTCCTCTTGCCTGATTTCCATGCAGTCTCTATTTTCCTTGCTCTATTCTGAGAGAAATTACATGAGATCATGTGGCCACAAAGGCAAATGCCATATCTGGCTGAATTAACAGGGGCGTAGAGTCCAGATCACAGTAAATTATTGTTCCACTCCATTCTGTCCTAGTCAGACTCCATTTGGATATGTGTCCAATTCTGAGCACCACAGTTCAGAAGGGACAGTGACAAAGAGGACTATAAAGAAAAGGACTACCAAGATGGTGAAAGATCTAAAAAACAAGCCCTACAAGGAATAATGTCATACCTGTTCTAGTGGATTCTGCACTAAGCAGGGACTTGGCCTAGATTATCTGTATGGTCCTTTCCAAATCTCTAATTCGATGGGGTCACATTGTCATTCTAGGAAGTGGTGCAAAGTATTAGCAGTCTTGCAGGACATTCATCCTTGGAGCGTGGAACAGGGGGCAGCCAAGAGCCCTAGGAAATGTATTCATTTTCAGAAATAAATATGAACTCCCAATGTCTCTAAATAAGATG
This sequence comes from Candoia aspera, assembly GCF_035149785.1. Lineage (NCBI taxonomy): Eukaryota > Metazoa > Chordata > Lepidosauria > Squamata > Candoiidae > Candoia > Candoia aspera. The sequence continues at coordinate 215,004,811 of NC_086153.1, forward strand.
TCTAAATTATGTCTAGGTATCTTACTACAAATTTGGGCATAAATTTGTTAAAGCAGAAATCTGCCTTGCCAAGTGAGCAGTAATATAGATATGATTTACACCAATCTACAAATTATTTTTTTCCTGACCTTTTCAGGGCCAAGTCCAAAGCAATGTGCATCTTGCTTATACTCATCTCCCCTGCTTTTATTCAAGGAACTCCGGATAATTTCCAGGATCCTCAGCATATCCAAGCCACCCACCCACGTGCTTTTTATCTACATAAAACAATATAAAGTTATATTTTGGCTGAAATAATGAGTGGGTAGAACAAGGTATCCAGCAAAATTCAGTCCTGGATGTAGACTTGAATCTGCATCTCTCTGCTCCCAATCCAGCAAGGTAAACTATATCCCACAGTGTACCACAATGATCGCTAAAACTGAGATCATTTTACTTTCTCTGTGGGCACCTTCAGGGCCTTAGATATTTCTCTAGACAATTGCCCTCTAGTCAAAATAAGTTCAGCACTTTACTATGTTCTACAATCAGCTAAAGCTGGAGCTGTTTGAAGACTTCCTTTGTAGATGATTTCCACTGTTCGGTGGTAGGTAAACAAGGCAACTAGGAGTACCAACTCTTTAAATGGTATTCCTGTAAGTCGTTACAGAATCAGTCTGGAGAAGTTAGGCAATATTCAAGATAGTTGTCAGCCACCCTTCTCATTTTCTATTTCCATTGTATTTGTGGTCCAAAATATTGCTTCTGTGCTACACACATCTAAGGTGATTATTCTTATTTCCCTTTCTCTTTCAAAGCCTTGACAATACTCCTGGCACCAAGTCAGAATATAAATTGGGGGCTCAAAAAGCTTTACCTACTGCTATTGTTTAACTTAACAGCTGCCTGACAGCAAGCTCCTTCTCTAAGAGAAAGCAATTTCCTCTGTGTAATTCAAGAACAATGGACACCAGTGGGGAAGGCTCCGACATCTGATGACACTATCCAGCATGAAAGTGGCTTCAAAGTCAATAATGGAACAATGGAAAAATAAACATTTTAAATGCCATGCTACAAATTGAGAGACCTTCCTCTCCCTGTCACTCCAGTGTTTCCTTTGATATGTGTTCTTTTAAAAGGAAGCAGTCAGCAAAATGAAGCCTAGGCCTACAATCCTATGGTGATCTTGGCACACCCAAATTAACCACTGAGCAAGTGGCACACAATAAAGCTCTGCTATTTCACAGTAGGGATCTTTTCCGAGGTGGTCAAATAGCTATCCTTTTATAGTAATCTATTGTTTTATTCCCAATACATTTATGCGTAACTCTATTAAACAGTAATGATTCCTTCTCTTAATTTCTCCCTTTTTTTTCTTCCATATGTGTAATCAGAAGAATAAATCCAAACTACCAGATTTTGGTTTAGTGGAGGAAGCCCATGGCATATGGATCAACAAAGGTGATAGTATACGTGAAACCAGGTAATAGTATTTAGAAATAAATATGTTTTAGAAAGTCATCACTCAGAAGCAAAGGCATCTCTTAGAGCTACCCAGAGACATTTTTTTTATTTTTTTATTTATTTATTTATTTATTTATTTATTTCTCAAATTTAGCCACCACCCATCTCCCCCAGAAGAGGGACTCTGGGCGGTTTACAATAAAATCCCACATAAAACATAAACATTAAAATCACATAAAACAATTATGATAAAACACAATAAATAAATAAAATCCAAGAGAAATGCTGAGTGGGCAACCTGAGAAGCCTACTAAGTAAATAAATACGTTTTAGAAAGGCAGGGATTAAAAAGTGGATTATCCAAAATCATGCCAAACAGTTTACTTGATCTAATATAATTTATCCTATCTGCCTTTACCAGTGTTTCACAATAATTGAATCAGCTAGTAAAGTATTCTTGAATGGTGACTCTTAAGCCAGTAAGAAAGCAACTATATGTTTAAATGAACCCCAAGTAATAATATATTTGTTTAAAAAACACTCAGTGCACTTAAACACACACACTCACACACACCATGTTTTGGGATGCTGATTCCCATTAGTCTCAGTCAGCACAGAGAATGACAACAGAATGTGGGGCTTAGCCCACAACATCTGGCCAGCACCAGCTGTTAGGCTTTCAGATACGGGTGTGGTGGATGGTAGGTGGAAGTGAAGAAGAAATCTATCGGAAACAAGGAAGCCAAGAGGCAGATTTGGGGTTGTTTGTTTGTTTGTTTATTTATTATACTGACAGCTACAGGGAAGCTTCAGTCTCCTTGCCCTGATGCAGACCCCTAATCCCAGATCTGACAGCCCTTTCGATTCAGAAAGAGTCTTTGCTTTATTTTCCATCATGCAGAGAAGTTTTCCAATGATAGAATAAAGAAACTTTCCCATGCCTAAATCTGAGAATATCTAGCAGCTATTAGATTCAAGTCCCTTCTCTGTCATTCTTTAAGAGACAGACTATTTGATTTACTGTGTAGTAAACCTTTTTAAACTAAATTGAGTAGATGCTTATAGATGCTAACTTGTTAATATAGTTCCCCAAATGCAGCACTGATAGATAAGAAACCAAAATATGAGTCCTTTTTTTTATAGCACATGTAGACATTAGGATCAAAACAGGGAAATATTGAGAAGAGGATGAGGTAAACCTAGAATTAAACTGAAAAAAGAATGAAGTCTGGCTTGTCTAAAAAATGAACAAATACATAGATAGCACAAGCCAGAAAAACTGTAAGTTCTTGAATCTGAGAGCATTTATACCTTTCCATGGAATGGTTCAGGACAAAGACAGTATTTCATGTCAATGAATGAACAGAAACTCTGACTCATTTGATGGCCTGAGCAAAGAGCTGGAGACTTTAAAAGAAAGGGGGGGGGGGAATAGCAAATAATATTTCCATGGCTCTGCAGCTGTTATGTACTTTAGCAGAGATGAAAACATTTCATGGACTGCCTTGTTTATCCTCCAGGCTCCTAAAATGATCAATTTTGAGGCTCACCTTTATACAGTAGGCTATGGACCGGATTGTGGTTCTTCATTGGATGCGGATTGCAGATCTACACTAAAGTATAAGAATAACTGTATACATTCCTTTTCGTTTAATTATGCTTGGAAGTGTTCTAAACAATACAATTGAAACTGCCTTTGTTCTGGACAATGACTCCAAAACATTATTTTTCTAACTAGGCATCAGAATAAACTGGATCTTAAAAGGAAACTTCAAAATCCGAAAAGAAAAAGGTAATGTATAGAAAAACAAAATCCACATGTCCAAAGACCTGTATGTTGTAGTTCTTATACAACATTTTATTAGGACATAGTGTGCAGGATTAAAAAAAACAGCAACATAGTAAGAGTAATGTATGAAATGTATTAATAATTAGGGCTGTGCAATGCTTCAGATTAGATCCCCAAAAGATGCTTTGGACTGTGCAGAAATAAGAACATAGAACCTCTCTACAACTCTTTAAAGCAGTGGCATGACCCTTGAAAAAGACATCTATCTATCTATCTATCTATCTATCTATCTATCTATCTATCTATCTGTCAATCATATTTTTATTACCACCCATCTCCCCCACTCCCCCACTCTGCAACACTTAAACATTGATGTTTAAGTGTTGTGGAGGTGCTGCATTTGCATTCCATGCACTCCAAATCACTTTTTTTTTAAATCAAATCCAAAAAGTTGCACAGGTCTGTTTAATAATGGGAGGATTGCTTGCAAATACATTAAGGAGATTATGTACATAACTGCTTATGTTAGAAAAAAATTGCATATTACAATAGAAAAAATTAAACAGCAACAACATAGAAATAGGTGGGTGGATCAAAGTCCTAACTGGAAACATTTAAAACTGTTGGAAACCTACTTAGACACATTCATTCATACCCCTCTTGCCTATCTACTCTGTCCCCTGAAAAGCTGCCACCAGGAACTATTGCAGAACTTTCAGCTCTTTGCAGCAGCTTATATGGCCATCCTGAATCTGCTGAGGAACTGAAACAAAAAAAAAAAAGAAAATCCCTTGAAATGCAATGTATATATGCAACATGCCATTACTTTTTAAAATCATCTTTTCTAGCTTGGACAGCATATAGAAAGCCATCTTTCCCTAGCAACCTTAAAGCATCTGAGTATGGGAAAAGTTTCACTGGAGTTTTGCTGAAGGTATAAGCTGGCTTCTCTGACAAACAGACACAGCATAACATTCAACCAACCCACTCAGGGTTTAATCACGTTAAGATTTACTGAAAGATGCAGGGAAAAAGTGTCATGAAAGGAAAAGGAAATGAATACGTGCTTTCAAGTTTGCATTTAAACCTGGTTTTCTATACTAAAAAAGCCCAGTTTCAAATGGCAACAGCTTGCTTTAAGTTTTCAATTGAGAACATGATGTCTTCCCACATTGTGATAGAGATTCAAGTATATATTTATTTTAAAATATCCTGATTACATTTATTCTGTAATTTAATATTACTATAGAATTTCAGAACAGGGAGATATCAATATACACACAGATTAGGCCAAACCAATCAGCTGTCAGTTGATCCCTTGGTTTGCATTTGCTCTTAATAATCAACTAATTTATATCTGAATTAAGGGAAGCCTAATAAAAATATGAACATTTATTTGATATTAGAAATAATTTTGTAGGATTAAAAACAAATTGTATCTTTATAAGCATTCATTCCTAACCACCGGGATGCCAAAATGATAAAACGTGTTGTGACCTCAGGATGCAAATTCTGCCCTTTTGTGCTTGTGTTGCAATGTTGCAGGATGTATTTCAATACTGTGTATCCTCCATCTTCCAACTTTAATGGCACCTGCATAAATTGAATTCTAATATATGTCACTTTTTACATTCAGTTTCTCTTTACAAAAGGATGCTTGAGGCTTTTCTTAAAGCTCTGCTGTTAAGCTGGTGTGATTCTCCGGGGAATTATTTTATATTTGGTGTTGTCAGGTGTCCCTATCAGTCAAATGTGTGAAGTGAAATCCTGCTGGGAAAATTATTTATAATTCCCTATCAACCATCACCATGTTTCAAAAGCAGTTCAAAATAAGATCATGAAACATCTTAGCATTTCAGTTTTTCTAAACTATATATCGGGATTTAAAGTACATGATAGACACAGTAAGAAAGTCTCTATAGCTACAAATTCTGCATGTCCAAAGATAATAATGGTGCACAAAATACTATTAAATTATGTAAATTTGCAAAAGTTCTTTGTTAATGTGAGCATTTCCTAGTTTTACTGTTCAATGTTATAGCCACAACATTCCTGAGGACATATTAATATCAATTGCCTTCTTTAGGAAGACAGACTTTTTCACCACAACATATTAAGCAATGAAAATAGCAGATAATGCTATGAGTAAGCACCCCCCTTCAGGGAAACCCTTAATTTTGAAGCAAGGTGGAACATTTTAGTGATTTCAGGTCTTCTGTGAATCAAAGCATATATTCCCAAAACAGTGCATGTGTCTAAAAGCTTATTCCCTGGAGCACTGGACTGACTTTAGTTCTTAGAACTGTGTTGCTGATCTTGTGTATAATTTTACTCTGTTCAGTAGACATATTACATTCTGAGCATGCATGTACCTCCTAGTTAGTGAGATGCAGGCAACATAGTAGTGCCTTACAAGATAGCCTTTAGATAAGAAATCCCAGGCTACCTAGATTAAATAGGCAAGTTTGGAGTGAAACCTCGCTTTGCTTACATTTCTGGCATACTGGCCAAAATGCCCCCAACTATCCTTACCCTCAGTAGAAAATGGTGTTTGTGGCCTCTCACCCACTGGTGAACCTGTAAAATAGAGAAACAAAAGTCCAGCTTTCACCAGTCTGCTGTGGGAATAACAGCATTCCAGAACAAAATGGCCGTGAACTGTATTGATAGGGACCAAAAAGGTGCACAACAGGCAAATTGACGAATGGATTGGTGGGAATGAAATCAGAGCATGCAGAAAAAAATACAGGGCCATTAAAAGACATAAGAATTAATCAAAACGGTGACTGGCAAGCATCTGCTTAGAAAAAAGTCTGTTTCAAATATACGGTTTAAGCACAAGCCTGTTCACATGTATAGAAGGAAAATAAATGAATAAAAAAGCAAGAATGATTTGATTGTTCTTAATAAAAGCTGTGATTGTCTATAATAAAAGATGATCAGTTCTGAATGCAAGACAAACCATTGTTTCATAGTGCCAAGGATGAATCTTAGAAGGAAAGGAAGTAAAAGGAAAGAAGTGAAAGAAATGAGAATGAAAGTAGAATGGCCTAAGGAAGAGAAAGTATGAATTATGTATGAACAAGTCTTAGAAGACTATCTCCAGGCAGAATGAATGGAAAGTGGACATGAGGAAAGAAGATGCAGAACTCGGAACAGAGTGAAAAGAACCGTGTGCCTCATAAGTGAATGGAGTTACACTACTGAGGAATATGAAAAAGGATGCTTGGCAGAAGGATGAAGTGAAAGAGCTGTGGATGAAAAAAAAATGAATATGAGAGAAGAGGTGTTGCCAGAAACAAATAAACAAAGAAAAGGATAGGTGATATTGTACAATATTTATAGGAAGAAAAATAGAGTTGCAAAGAACAGTCAAGGGGGGCAAAGAAGCGTTAAGACTAAAAGAGGTAGAGAAAATGTAGGACATGTTTGATGGAACGAAGACATTGTAGTGAATTGAAATGACCAAAAAAGACCCTTGAAGAGAGTGAATTTTAAAAGCAAATAGAAAAACTAAAGGATGATTAGCCTGCTAAGTGCTTCTGGAAAGAGGTTTGGCAGAATTTTGATTCAAAGGGCAGAAGAACTGAGAATCACCAAAACTGGAACTGCAGTACAGCTTTATGTGGGAAAAAAGTATGCAGACAAGATTTTGCCTCTTCAGAAAGTCACTGAGAGATATATAAATGTGACAAAAATTATTTTGCATTTCTTTGAAAGTGTATGATAATGTTAAAGCTTTGAAATATGGATTATTTCACATGAATATACAGTTGAAAGTTGGTTGCTGAATGCAGTAAGAACTAGGTATAATGGAGGTAAAATCTGTGATGATAAACTGAATGCTTAATGACTGGTTCATTGTTGGCCAGTGTCCTGACTCCCAGGAAACACTCTGAGACAGGGATCTGGTCTCTAATGTTTTATTGCTAACACATAACAATAATCCTAACAAACTGAACAAGCATGGGAAAAACCCAGGTTAAGGCGGTCCCACTCTGTGCCTCTTGGAATGGCTCACCAATTCCTCAGTGCTACACATGTGCTTAACAGTCTGGAAGGGAGCCCCCTGCTCGCCATCCTTACTCATGACAGCCAGGGTATAAAGTTGCGGGAGCTGCACTGGGTGCCAGTTTGCTTCTGGGTCCAATTCAAGGTGTTGGTTATCACCTTTAAAGCCCTACATGGAAGGGGTCCAGGTTACCTGAGGGACTGCCTCACTCCCATTGCATCGACCCATCCTACCCGGTCAGGCAGAGAGGGCATATTACAGACCATGCCCATAAGAAACTGTTGATTGGCAGCGTCCAGGAGGAGGGCCTTCTCTGCCATGGCACCCGCCCTCTGGAACAAGCTTCCCCCTGGGGTAAGGCAGGCCCCCACTCTCCCGGCCTTTCAGAAGGGAGTAAAAACATGATTATGCCACCTGGCCTGGGATGGGAGGGCAACAGCTATTCATGGAGGTGGTTGGCCCAGTGACCGTGCCACGATAAGATCTTATTTCCCATCTTGAATTTTATATTTTATATTCTGTATTTGTATTTGTATTTATATGTTTTTATAGTTATAGTTAGATGGAATTGTTTTTAGCAATTTGCCATTTTTATTCTTTGTAAGCTGCCCAGAGTCATTGTACATGAAATGGGCAGCAGAGAAATTTAATAAATAAATAAATCCAGGATGTGTGATGTCCCCTTGACTGTTTAATATATTTATGGATCAATGTATAAGAAATGCTTGTAATGATTTTTGAGGTCTGCTGGTTGGGATATGAATGGGATATGTACCCTTTGTACACAGACAATGTCTTGTTGGCTGATTTCCAAGAAATGATAGATTCTATAATGCATTGAGTATGGCACAAAAAAAATCCTAATTTATCAAAGACAAATGGAAAATGAAATGAACAATTGCAAGGTGTGCATAAATGTTGAATAGCTAGAGCAATAAATTAATTTGTGTACCTTGTTAGAATGTTTCCTAAAGATAGGAGAACGGATGAGAAATTTTAAGATGTGCAAATGCAGATGGAAAGGTAGTATGTGGGCTATTGCAAGGAAAGAAAGTTTGTCAAAAGAAGCAAAATGGCTGTGTTAAACAGTGTGCTTCTACACACCTTTTTAAGGAAAAATGGGTATGCCAGGAGAAACTGAAAAGTTGAATGCAGTAGGAATGTTACTTTAAAAATGTGCATAGGAAAACAAGAAGAGAAAAGGGCAAGAATGAATGAATGATAATGGATGTGGTTTGAATGAAAAGGTGAGTAACCAGTACAGAAGAAGTTCACTTGGGTTGTTTAGTCATATAGAGAGAGAATGAATGAGGAGACAATTGCAAAAGAAATAGATATGTTGAGAGGAAGGGAAAGATCAAGAAAGGCATTTTTGAGTGGAGCTGATGAGACCCACAGAAAGGGAGAAATGAGCAGTTAAAAGAACAACAAGCGCTGTATGAAACTGTGTATGAAAATGGTGAAAGCAAGGTGCTTTGCAAGGATAGAAAAGTTACAAGGGTCTGAGCAGTGAATAGTGTAAATAACTAGGCTGAGAGAGATTTCCTTTTCTTTTCTCATATCTCCGTCCCTTCGTTTTTCTCTGTTTACTATTGCTTTACCAACTATCTCTAGTGCTATTGACCTCAAAAGCATGATGAATATATTTGTATGCAACTAATAGATCTATGAACTTCCCAAAGCCATTAATGGGGGGGGGGGGGATTGAGGAGTGGTAGAGAAGAATGTGCAGTTTTATGATTGACAATTACAGTTTCCAGTCGGAATAACTTTATGGGGAGGTTTTTTTTAATAGTAATATATTTTTATTATATTGTTGTAAAACTTACATAATGCATTATATACAGTGGGATTTGTACAGTGTTGAATAAATATTACTAACACTTTAATGTTTAGGTAACTTAGACTATTGAGGATAAAAAAAGAAATATTATATCAATATTAATTATGATTTATAATGTCAATGAACATAAGATTATTTGGCTTTTTCACCCAGAACTGAATATAACATTAAATAAATCTCTGCAGATTGCATCAAAGTATTGGTTGTACAGTAAAGGTTTTGGTCTTCAGCTGAGTACTTAGTATTAAGATCTCCACTATATTGTTACTTAAAGTTGTCTGTGAATGTTGAAAAAGGGGAGTTTCTTAGTCACAGTGGCTGGATATCAAACAGCCTTTTAGAAAGCATTTCAAGATTTTCAGCACTTTTTTGCAAGTTGAGTCTTTGAGATACACCCATATAGATAGGATTGTAGAGTTTTAGGTAGTCATCTTTCACCCTGAGACCTCTTATTCAAATCTTTTGCCAAATCCTTTTTATCAACTCTACTCTATTGAGCTTAACTCTTATTTATCCCTTCTATCGCTTTTATCTGTCTTGACTTAAGTGTTATGTAACTCACTCCAATTTACCCACTACCACATCATTCCAGCTTTAGTAGCATCTGATTTCTTCTCAAGTATTTGTATTCCTGTGTGTTTCTGAATAAGAGTACAATATCAGTTTGATTCTGTGCTTTTTCTTGTGTGTGTATTATATTCATGATGCACATCCACAGAAAGTATGGCATAATATATATCATTAGTACAAGCTTTGAGATTTCAGTGAAAGATTGTCCCCTCCATTAAGAATGAGCATGAGTGTAGCAAATTTAGAAAAGTTAGCCTGTGATGCAGGTTGACAAGATCAATATTCTACACACAAAACCAACATTACAGAAACCCAGTACTTTCTTTCCATAGAAGAAACTACTGTTCCTGCAAATGTCATCCAATTTTGCCTTTAAAAATAAAACTATAGCATTTAATTGTTCAGTTCATTATACTCAATAGGGAAACATCCAAATCTTCTGAATTAAAAAACAGCAAGTTAATACCTGTAACGCTAAGCTATACCATGACTGATGAACAACAATGGTTAAATTTGCACAACATGCTAACCATAGTGCAATGCATGATCTCATTTGTACATTATAGCTGAAAGCCAGTTGTTTCTCCCTCCTTCCCTCCCTCCTTCCCATCCACACATAAAGTTGCAGGATCTCATGTAGCAGTACCATGAATAGCTTATTTTAAAGTAAATTATCATATAAATATTCCTGTAAGGGAATTTCAACAGGTCACCTGTAACTATCAGTAATCTGTATATTTTTTAAGAGCAGCTACTCCAATATTTAGCTTCACTAAAAGATAAATCTTATTATTTGTGATGATGGTTCTGAAGTTTTCTATCTAACTTTTATAGTGACACCTACACAGAGTGTCTATGTATAATGGGACAGCCCCCAGTGCTGTATAAAATTAAAAAGAAAGTTCCAGGCTTGTAAGATTAAATTGCAAAGAAAGCAATTCATTCAGAAAATGAGCTTCCATTGATTTTTGCAAAGTGCCCCTTTCTGTTAATCTTTGCATTCTTTATTAGACCTCTGTAAGTACCTGATAAAGCTTCATCAGATGCGCCAAACCAATTTTCCTTCCTGTAGTAATGATCTACTCATTTCAATCATAATAATAAATCCATACAATCTGTGCATATATTTGAAGTAGGACTGTGCAAAATATGAGGTACATGAGCCACTCCATCCAGAAATAGTTTAGGGTGCTCTGTCCCCAAACCAAGACATACCTGTTTGGGAATCCATCCATCCATCCATCCATTCATATGGCTGGCTATTCTCCAAGCAACCCTGGGCAATTAACAGAGGGTTAAACCACAGCTGAGTATAACAAAACCAATAAAAACCTGTGCTGGAAGCAATTGCTATCCCACTTAATAAAACAGGCTCAAATAACAACCTGGCACAGTGCCTGGGGGAAGAACTGGATCTTTGGGGACTTTCTAAAGCCCAGCAGGGTTGGGGACATCCAAACCCTGTGGGTGGAGTGGTATAACTGTTCCACAGGGCAAGCGTTGTGATAGAAAAAGCACACCTTCTGGGTCTCATAAGGTTACATTGTTTTATTGATGGGGATCCAGAGCATGCCAATCCTGTATGATCTTGTTGGGCAGGCAGAGATAATTGCAAGATTCAATGATCTTGCAAATATTCTGGCCCTGTGCCAGGAAATAGGTGACCACCAGCATCTTGAATTGCAGCTTGCATAGAAGCAGCAGTACATGGGTGTACCAAGGTTTGTCTATAGCTACTCACTCTGGTATGTTCTGGACTAGCTGTGGTTTCTGAGGGATCTTCAAGGGCAGCCCTATGTACAGCACATTGCAACTGTCCATAACTGCTGCAGCTGCCATCTGCTTTTTGAGCAAGAGCCCAAAATGCAGGTGGATCCCCAAATCACTTACCAGTTCTGCTTGGGGAAGTATGATACCATCCCTGTGCAAAACCAATTTCCCTTCCTGTAGTAATGATCTACTCACTTCAATCATCATAATAAATCCATACAATCTATACATACAGTATATATGCAGTAGGACTGTGCAAAATATGAGGTACCTGAGCCATTCTCCATCTTTCTTTCGGGGTGCAGCTTATTCTGGATTGACTGAATAGGGTTAACTACCCTAACTAGCTTGTTCAAGCAACCAGGTTCTTAGGCTTTGGCTTATTCAGCCCCCTCCTGCCCTAGAGTTTTCATAGGTTAAAGTGGGGATCAACCCTGCCCTCTTAGTTTGGTTGCCACAGCTTGCTGCCTTTAAGCTGTGAGGCCAAGTTGCATTTCATGAAATTTCATGAAAGAACTCAACTCCAAGGTAATCTCTAAGCAGAGTGGCTGCTGAGCATCAAGCTAATGTCCCAAGCTGAGCTCTAGGCAGGGTTTTAAGCAGAGTTGTGGCTGCTTACTATGCCCTTTGATCCTGGCAGCTGGATGCCAGAGCTTTGTGAAGTACCTGGTGCTGTTAACATTGCTCGGATGTTGCTTTTTGTCAGATTGCAAGCTTTCTCTTCCTCCCAGTCAGCCTCACACACTCTTCGGTAGTTTTTCTTTTTTATTCTGAGGTTTTGAATGGGATGAAGGAGGTTAACCTGGCTGGGTATGGATGTAATTGCATCCATGAAAAGGCCAGGGTGTGCTAAACTAGCCAGCTGTGGACACTTATTCCCTTCAAATATCTGGGTATGGCCATCCAGCAGGCTGGGAACATGCATGATAATGCATACAGGTGAAATGGGGCTGCATAGGGGCAGTCTGCTTCTCTCAGCAGGCTGGGAGGACAGTGGTTCCTTTGTTGGATTTCCTACAGTAGCAGAGCCAGGACAGTAAAAGTGCTCAAGTCCCTTTCGGTAGTGATAGTGTGGGGACAAAAACTGGTCTGATTGCTCTTCCAGCATGCCTTCAGTAAAGAATGTTATTTCTGCCTGGCAGCAGCCATACTGATCAGGCAGTTCCAGTGCTGCCTCTTTAAGTCCAGAGGTATGCTTTCAGTCACACTCCTCTTCTCCCTCACAGGGTCTACATTTAGCTTCCTCCCACCACCACTGACCAGAAATAGCCCTAAAGGAAGGAGGAGAACCACAAAGCCATGTCCCCTACTCCCAACTCCCGGAGCTGCTCCAGAAGGACACTGTGATCAATGGTATTGAAAGCCACCAGGAGATCAAGAAGGGCCACCGCCCAATCCCAGATGGAGAGGGGACAGATCACCTCCTTAAGAGCAGGTGGAACTACCTCCTTAGTCAAGAGTGAATTCCCCACTGCTTGGACCCAAATGGTTACCCAAATGATCTTCTGGGTGGTCTTAGCCAGTCAAGCAGGACTTGCTTGTAAGAAACAGATGGCCATGCTCATAGCCCTGAGTCTCCTGTCCTTTTCCTCAAAACGTACAGGTTCAAATTCCTCCCAGATAATCAAGCCAAGACCTGGACAACCAGATTCCAGCTCAGAGCAGATCCAAGTAATTTTTTCCATCAGATACCTGGAGTAATCCTCACAGAAGCCTATTTATGTCTGTGCACAGAACAAAATAGTTCTATTTTGGTCCATCTATGGAACAACAAAGCTCTTTTCTTCTAGAGAAGAATGGTTAGAGAAGGCAGAGAAAAAGTCAAGGACATTAATTTCTTGTTTTATTGAATTGTGCTTTATGCGATATTTTGATATTTGACTGTAAATAATAAATAATGAAATTGCTGGCTGAAGGGAGGCAAGGAGGGTGCTGGGGACATGGGGAGAGACAGGTCACCATGCCTGGGACAGCAGGAGTGCCAGCAGCTAAAGGAAAGGAAAAAAGGGTGCTGGGAACATCAGGAGATAACAGAGCTGGTGGGATATGCTGTGTTAGGGTATCAGAGGGAAGAGGGAAGGAAAAATGATAAATGGGACAGGCAAGCAAATAGGATATTCTGTACTGGGACATAAACAGCAACAGTGGCTGAAAGGAGAGAAGGCTCCAGGGAGATCAGCAGTGGGCTATTCTGCACTGGCACATCTGCAGAGGCTGAGGGAAGAATTGAAGAAAAGGAGATGGCATGATGGTAAGTGGGCAGGCTGGTGAGATATGCTGCTCTGGAGATAAGAGGTAGAGCATGTAAGCCACCCTCATCCTACAGAGTCCATCTCAATTTCATTTCACTGAAACCCAGAACAACCAAACCTGGTTTTCTCAAACTGCGCCCCCAAAATAGTAAAGCATGATGTCTAAAGCACAATGGACTGTTTCAAAGTTTGAAAAAGGAAAAAAATCCCATTTTGTGCACATTCCCAGTTGCAGAAATTAAACAATCTAGAAGCTTGGATGCCCCAAATCTGCAGTGGTGGGAGGGGAGTGATCATCAACAAAAATCTTCTCCTACATTCCCATCCCTCCTGCATTCCCTACATTCTCAGATGCAAATCTATAACAAGGACAAACTGTCTTATGTGAATAATATGCCTGGTCTCCATCATACCTTGAACCCTGAAAAAAACCCTGAGGAGGAAGGAAATAATGATTAAAACAAAAAAGAAAGATTCTGTCTGTCATTTACTTGCTTATATCTTATTCATGCCCTGTATTCTAATTCAGAGACTTTAGAATGGGAACAGGCATCAGAGAGGAAAGCACTGCAGCTCAGGGGTACCAAGGGCCCTTGTACAGGAAATGTATTGCTCCGCTTCCAATCTTTGAAAGCAGTAGCCAGTTAGAGAAGATAACACTGGGCAAGACAGGCCCATAGTCTAATGAAATTCCATCCAGTTTTACAAGGAGAAGAAGGCCTGCTGCTGCACCCCAAATCCAAATATTAGAAAAGTTAAAGTTAAGCTCAAAGATTTGCACCATCAGGAATGTCATATAACTGGGAAGGTGTCCGATGTTAGCACGTGGTTGCATGCAGCTGCTTTTGTGGTTCTGACAGCATGCTCCAAATCCCTAGACCAGTGGTTCTTAAACTGTTTGACCCAATTAGTCCTTTTCCCAGTCTCTAATAATAATAATAATAATAATAATAATAATAATAATAATAAAAAAAAAGATTCTGTTAGTTTACACAAGCATTTCTGCAGTGGCAGTCCCAAATGGAATTCTCAACAAGCAATTATAAATTGCTCCATTATCCCAGAATATGCCCAAATTACCCCCTTGAGGGTAATCACCCCAGTTTAAGAATCACTACCCTAGACCAATCCAAATAGAGCCATTTTTACCCCATTTTTGGATATGTTGGAGGGCAGTTAAGTGATAAAATTGATACCTTTGCAAAGAGTTAAGGTTTCCATCACATCCCTAAAGAGCAAAACATAATCAAGCTGATTTTCCCACTGTGGGCAGTAAAGGGTAAAACAAGTGCCTTAACTCTATTTTGTCCCTTAAAATTGGCCAAAACCTTTCAGGCCTGCTGTACCACTGACTACAGCACCAGCAGCTGTATTAGAAAAAACAAAAACAATGACAACAAATGTTACCCACTGCTGAATTAAAGAAAGGGGAGAGGTAATTTTTGTTAGTATTTCCCTTTTTATCTAGAGAAAAATCCCCTCTCTTCTGGAAGGTGCTCCAATCTTTCAATCAAGTTTTTGGATGAGAATCAGGGATTGCTCTGAAAGTAAATATTGACCAACATCCCTCCATTCCCATTCTGCCAGCAGAGATACTCTACTAGGTTGAAAAGGAGGGGGGGCGTTGTAAATGGAAGGAGATATTTGATTTGCAGAAACAAAGGATAAATAAAGGTCAAGTGTTTTTATTTCAAGTTAAAGTACAGAAAGGGGCATCTGTCTATAGCAATATCAGGAACTCCATTTTAATTTTGTTAAAAGAGCAAGAACCAAATTTCTTCCTACATATATCTGCCATTGTCCTCTCATCAAAATTTCCTTTCTATCTAGTAACTATTCAGATTATTCAGCAATAACCAAGATGTGTCCAAAAATTAGAAAAAAGTGGTATGGAGTGATATTTTTGATGCGCAAAGGCAAAATGGAGAAATGTGAAAGAACGGAACACTTGAGGGAAAATAAATAAGAAATAGAAGCCCACAAATCAAGGATAATTGCTAAAGACTTGGAGATCATTTGAAACCCCCTCATCCTCATTTGAAACCCCCTCATCCCAGGATCTTAAATGTCCTGATTAGCAATCAAGTTAAAAATTGCAACCAGGCCCTTCTTTAACTTCTGTTTCTCTAGATAACACAAACAATCCATAAAAGGATAAAAATGTTGTCATTGGACATCTCTGGTACATTTTGCTACTTTCCTTGCACCCATTTTACAAAACATAATGATACCAAGATGGAGATAGAGGTATATAGATAAATGCAATCCTATTTTCTAATAAGGGTGTAAGTGCCAGTAATAGATCCAAGTAAATATTGTTTTTAGGAACACTAATTCAGGTTAAAATGGGGGTAATGGCAACCACTACTGAAAATGCCCCACTCCCTAAAGGCTGTGATATCACCTTGGCCCTACTCATATGTTGCACTGATTGAAGTGCAAGCACTGGATGCTGGTGAAATAGTCATGGTGCTCACAGGGACCGACTGAAGTAGATGCAGAGTTTTGAGTTCAGCAGATGCAGCTATTCAGGTAGTGGTGATTCTTGTCTTTTGGCCTCCTCCTGGGGTTTAAAGATATGGACAGAGCTCTTCCTTTCTTTCCAATACTATCAGCAGGCTGTTGCCAATTTTACCTAACAAAGTACCTGACTGGCAACTGCTCTTGTTAAATTTATAGCAAGAGTCAAGGGTCTACGCTCAGCTCTTATCAGTTTTAAATGGCAAAATGATTGTGTATTTTAGCAGCTCCTTTTTATAGCTCATTAGAGGAAATGTGGTCTGTGGTCCGAATGGTGTTCATTATGGGGGAGTGAACTTGTCTATCCGGCACTGTCTAAATAGGTCTCTCTGTGTTTTTGAAACTGCAGTCTGGATTCTGGAAAGCCAATGCGTGGGCCTAGTATCGTGTATCAGTTGGAGACAAGCAATTTGTAAGCACGTGCAATAACTAAACCATAGTAGCACTGTAGCGGAACAGTCCATTTTCTGTCAATTCCATCCCTTTATTACTTTATGATTTACATATGGTTCCAGGCAATTTCATACCAAGGAGAGCTGCTCGGCTTCAGCTATATAATTGTCTCATGTGCCTTCAGATTAGTCTCTGGTCCCTTTCTTGCAATATACTGTAATAGTAGTTCTAGGAATATTTGCTTAAACTACAGAAGTGGGTTGGCAAGTTGAAAGCCAGAGAACAGTTATATAACTGTAAAAATTCCCTTTATAAGTTGGAATTAACAGAACTATAGCTTCTGGAGCCTTTTCTGCCTGAGTCCTGCCTATCCAACCAGCTACTTTGTAAAAGTCTGCATTAGAAAATGAAGCTGAACCTCCTTCCCTCGACACAGAGCTGGCTCTGCAAGACTCTTTTATAGTCTGGAAAATCCTGGACCTGCTATATCTGGGCTATGCTCATTGGAAGTCTGAATATGACCCCTAGTTGTTCAGAGAGATACAGAAGCCTTTTGGCACATAGGCTACAGAGAGGTCAGGCTCATTAGCAGAGTGCACGTGGAAAGAAAAGTCTTGGGGTGGAGGAGTGAAGACATACTCCATTCTATTCATGAAGAGGTGTTCTTCTGCAGAGTTTGATAGTTAGCAGCCAAATAGCTTTATAAGATTCAGATGTTAGTAACCATGAAGAAAAAACCAAACCAAACCAAAACCCAGCCCAGCAGCTTCTAAGCCTGCCTTGTGAATCACAAACCTTTTAGCCTGCTTAACGTTTTCTCTTGACATTCACTCTTCTCTAGTTTTTGGACCTTGATTCTGTTTGTCATTTGTTGCCTGAATTCTGTGAATTGCCTCTAGCTTGACTTTGGACCCAGTTTTCTTTTGCTTATTAGGGTGACCATATTTCCTTGAGACAAAAACAGGACATTGGGATGGCAAAATGGGACGGGGTTAAAAACAGACATTGGGATGGCAAAATGTGGCAGGGCTGGGCGATGGGCTGGATTGGCAGGCAGGAACTTCTCCAGTTTTCTCAGGCTGGGAATCTTCGGATTCCTTCATTTGCGAGAGGCAAGGCTGGGCTGGAGAGTCTAGTGAATGGTTGTCCCTGACAAGCTGTTTCTCCTCTGGCTGTGCTTTTACGTTCTTTTGTTCCTGCCGTTTCAAGGCAGGAGCCAATCAGCTCGCCCTTTGATCACCGCCTATCAGCTGATCCTGTTTTTTTTCTTTTTAGGTTTCCCGTTGGGTTGAGCTCTGCAGCTTCTTTTCCCGCCATTTCTGCTGATCTCCCCCTCCTTCCACTCAAAGTCAGACTGCATTCTGACAGGTTCGCAGGAACTTTCAACTTTTTAAGTAAGGTTTTTTAGAAAATGGGACAAAATGGACATTTATATTAAAACGATGGGACGGTCTGGAAATGTTAAAAAAACGGGACTGTCCCGTTCAAAACGGGACATATGGTCAGCCTAGCTTATGAGTTATTAGCAGGCCCTGACCTTGCTAGCAACAAGACTCAATGGCCCTGCTATCGTTTAGAGCAGTGTTTTTCAACCTTGGCTGCTTGGAGATGTGCGGACTTCAACTCCCAGAATTCCCCAGCCTGCAAAACATTGCTTTAGAGAACAGATGTGCTGTACCTGCTCAGGGCTTCTGAAAATAGGAGTGCTGGATGAGTGGGATGCCCAAGAGAGATGGGCCAGGAGAAACCAAAGCTGCCTAATCTTGGCAGCTGAGTTCAAAAGTCTCTCTGTCTTCAGAATCTGTCAACAAGCACAATAATAATAATTTTAAAAACTGTAATATTGTGAAATAATGAAGTATCATGAAAAACACTTGTTAAATTATATTATTTTCACACAGCTGACTCTACTTTAGTCTGCCATTTCCCCTTTTTTCTTATCTTTCAACTGTCTTCTTATCTTTCAGCTGCCCATTGAGGCCTTCTCATGCACAGCAAAGCACAGCAAATATTCAGCTTCCCCTCAGCCAACCACATAAGGTAAAAAAGGGGGGCATTCCTCCCTTTATACATACTCTCCAGGACTTTAGCTGGCTTAGTTTCAACTTGTGATGTAAATATTCTGTGTATCTTTATTTTAAGGAACCCCCACCTCATATTGGCTAGAAAGGCTATGATGCTTTTAGCTGTCCCCATAGTAGCTTTTCAGTTAGGTATATGCTTGACACTGATTCTCCTCTCCCCCTTCCAGGATGACCTATGAGGATGCCATGGCAGTGTCTGCATTTTGGAAGAATGTATCCTCACTGTACTTATTTATTTTTATTTATTTAAAAATTTATATGGCTACCCATCTCACTAAATGTGACTCTGGGTGGCATACAACTAACAATTAAAACAATGTCACAAACATTAAAACAGTTTTTTTTTAAAAAAAATGAATTAACTAAATAAATAAATAGCAAGATTGTGGGAGAACATCCATCTAAACAGTACAATCATCACTCAGGCAACAGCTGGCAAAAACTCTGGAACATTGTGTAGGCTTGGAGTTGTTAAGATTGTCCGACTGTGATCCCTTTTTTCTCAGCTGCCGTTCACATAATGGAAAAAGGCAATTCTTGCCCATTGTAGTATATATGCCTCTGTAGAGTTCTTCTGAAAGGAAAGATGGCAAAAGGTAGGGCAGGCCAATACGCTCCCATAAGAGTCCTCCAAAGTACCTTAGCATTGATGAGGGCTTCTCTGGAACAAAGATGTCCAACTGGGCCTTATTTCTTGGCTAGTTTAAGATGAGCCTCACAATAATCTTCTTCAAAAGCATTTATGTTATCTAAATGGGTATTTAAGTGTAGAACTCTATGGGTGACTAGTTAGACTAGCAACCCATTGCCATAATTTCAGCCCTGTGGGTTCCTCTGTTCTAAAAAGATCACAACAATTTCATTTTCTTGTTATTGTAAATGTAGGCAGCTTGCACATGTGCCTAGCTTCACATGTGTACAAACAAAAGAAGGAAAAAAGGTCTTAGTTCTGAGTTGAATTTGGGATTGAACATTTTGGTAATGTCTCCAAAACCCTTCTGTTATTTTTCTCCTGCTTTCTGTGAAAAGATGTAAGGTTTGCAATTAGTGAGGCTTTAAAGAAAGAGGGAATATTTCCTTAAAATGCATACAATTATGTTTTAACTTTCACATTTCAAAAATTAGTCAAAAGTAAGTAAGAGTAGATACTATGGATCAACCTTTCCCATTAAGACATGTAGCACAACATTATTTTATTGTGGTCAGGAACTAGAATTCCACAAATAGACAAATACAAGCAAAAATAAAAGCAAATGCAACTATACTGTCAATTCAATCAACTCTTGGTGAGTTCTAGCAATAATAAATCAGATTTTGTCACAAAGAAACAACATATTGGTCATACAGCAACAACTAAACATAAAAAAGATCTAAACAGTCTGGAAAATTTACTAAACAAGTGGTGAGAGATTGTGCATCGTTATAGAAGGAACAATGCAACAGAACATGGGCATAAATTTTAGCACAAAGACAAAGTCTTAATTCATATAGGACTTTTCAATATTTCCCCTCAAGAATAGCTGTTGGAAATACATTAAAATATGATAGAGCTCCTCTAATCTAATTGAGACAGCTAATTGATTTAAATGTCTTTCTGAGCTAAAAAAGGGAGACTGACTATCAGGTATATGTCTCTCAGAAGCAAGTTATGCGAGACCATTGTCATAATCTCCAGTTTGCATGAAGCTGATCATATTTGAAGGCACCAGATTAGGAAAAATGGCTACTGACTCACTTAATTCAATTCATTTGACTAGGTGAGTCAGAAAATAACTGACATATTTCTGTGGACATTCAAATTCACATTTTACTGGCAGTAATACAGTGTAGACAGACAACATCTGGATGTGTATTTGAAAATTATCCACCTTCATGGCCGTACTTTAAATTAATGAGTATTTTGATATACTTATCCATGAGTTCTTTTCTAACTATGAACATATGAACAATTTATTACATCAGAATTTTGGTATGAATAAGTAGATTTAAGGCTTCCCAAATATGCAGGAGAATCTGGAATATAAATGCCTGGCAAAACATATGAGCCTGCTTGAACAAATACTTGCAGAAATCTTTATATATGGTACCTTTATAAGATCGGTCAGAACCAAATGGGTCAAAAAATTACACTCTTTACAGATAGCTGTGTAAAATTAATGCTCCCAGAAGAAGAAACTGCGGACCTGAAAATAAATATATCCTGCTTCCTACGAATAAATGTAAAATGAAGTCAATTTCAGCATGGCTGTTGCAAACAAACTGAGGATATTTGTGAAATGACTTCCAGATAACATCATGTGAAACCATGAATATCTGCTGGCATTTTGTTAGCTGCACTTCCTGATTCTTCAGAGCATATCTGAAACTGAATTTGGCATATAACTGCTGAGTTCAAGAAGTAAGATTTATTGCCCAGGACCAATGAACAAACCACTATATAGATGAGAGTTGAGGACCTTCTAATTTAAATTGTTTGGATATTTATACATTTGGATTGGTTTCTAATAATTGTGGGGAAGTATCTGTTATCTGTTATGGATGCGGTGGCACTGCGGGTTAAACCGCTGAGCTGCTGAGCTTGCCAATTGGAAGGTCGGCGGTTCGAATCCGCGTGAGGGGGTGAGCTCCCATTGCTAGTCCCAGCTCCTGCCAACCTAGCAGTTTGAAAACATGCAAATGTGAGTAGATTAATAGGTACCGCTTCAGCGGGCAGGTAACGGCATTCTGTGTAGTCATGCCGGCCACATGACCATGGAAGTGTCTACGGACAAACACCGGCTCTTCGGTTTTGAAACGGAGATGAGCACCGCCCCCTAGAGTTGGACACGACTGGACTTCATGTCAAGGGAAACCTTTACCTTTACCTATCTGTTATCTCACTGCCAGGATGCTGATGTTCTCCAGGTCTTTTCTGTGATTTGGCCCTTGGGACTGGGGTTTAGCAAGTCTGGGGGGCCTGTTTTTCAGATGAATGTTTGGTTTGTGTTCTTTAGTTCTGCATTCTATGGAACATCCAGTTTGTCCACTATAACTGTCCTCTCAAGCAATTGATTTTATACAGTCCCACAGTTTTGGGCTTTTGGAGAGGCAGCTGCTATTAGAGAGCAACAGTTATTCTATCTCGTTCACTGTCTCAAATCTTCTGTACTTTTTTGTCCAGAATTTTTCTCACCCTGTCAGGCACACTTGAAATGTATGGAAGGTCTTCACACTGTTCATAATCCTTCCTTCCTTGGTCATTTTTCTTGTTCTGGTGGTATATTTTATTGTGTGTCCTTTTCTTAGAAGGATATTATACAAACGTTGAATTTCTTTTGGTTTGCTAGTTGCATCACTTATTTTGTCAGCCCTTTTCATTTTGATTGATTGATTATGTGCCATCAAGTTGTTGCAACTCCTAGGGACCACACAGATACATTTTTTCTAACCTGGTCTTTCAGGTCTTCCAATGGTGCACACATCACCACTGTAACTAAGCCTGTCCATCTTGTTGCTGGTCACCCTCTTCTCTTTCCTTCCACCTTTCCCAGCATTAGAGCCTTCTCCAGAGAGCCAGGTCTTTGAGTTATGTATCCAAAGTAGGATTATTTGAGCCTGGTCATTGACTGAGAATTCTGGGTTGATTTGTTTGATGATCCATTTGTTTGTTTTCTCGGAGGTCCATGGTCTTCTGCTGCCTCATTTTGGTGGTGGTGTGTGTTCCTGGAGGGATGAGCGAAAAATGTTGGGAGAATATGCCAGGAGTATATATTCCCAGCAGGGTCACCCAAGGTGTGAAGGTCATCCCAGATGCCCAGTTAAAGCCAGAAGGCACCTATATTGGGCAGCAGTGATATAGGAGGATGCTGGAGGCAGATGATCACTTTAGTGACAACAACAAAAGCATCAATTAATACTGCACAGGAGAAGGCAATGGTGAACCATGCCTATATTTTTACCAAGAAAGTTACATGGATAGATATACCTCTCTGCTGCTGTCAGATTCCAACACTGCTACAACATACAATGTTGCCAGGTTCTATGTAGCAGAGCTTATAATTCGTCAGATGATGACTGGTGCCATAAATTAGTTTTAAATGAGCATCTAATTCATCCCACTAGAGTGTTCTGTATTGATAGATGTACTAACCTTTATGTTCCCCTATACCCATCTAATGCTCCTACCCCTCCTTTTAGATTTTTTCTCTTTTCTTTTCTTTTAGTGTGTGTCTGTGTGTATGCTTTTATTTTTTGTTTTCAGATTTTAATGTATTTTCTATGCTTTTAACTGACTGTACCCCATCCTCCTTATGCTGGTCTTTGACCATAATAAAGATTTGATTTGATTACATGAATAGAGAAAAACCGATTCATTAGTGATCTAATAACTTTTGTTGCTGTTGTTGGGAGTGGTGGTATGATAAAATATTGAGGTCTGTATGTCTCTCCTGTCTATACACTTCATTTCTTACATGCTTACCCACTCCCTTGCTGCAGCATAGCATCCAAGAATGGCCAGCTATTTTTTTATTTGAACTTCCATGGTGAATGTTTTAGTCTGTTGTTCATTTAGGTGGTCTAGAAATTTTATCAGCTCCTCTTTTTCCATGCTGCCAGATAATGACGGATCATCAACATATCGACATGAGTCCTTTGGCTGCATGAGTTTGGCTTCCAAAGGTGCCCCTCAAAGTCTTTCATAAAGATATTAACAACAGCTCTTGACAATGGCAACTCCATAGCTGCTGCTCATTGATGTGCATAATAGTCTCCATTCTCTAAGTGATATTCAGGGAGGTGTGCAAGATATTCATGTAGTTCTCCTGTTATGCATATCTGGTGGATCATGGACTCTGAGTCATCCCACAGGATGTAATGTCATTATTTGGATGTTATTATCATCAACTCATGTTTTCTGTGCTTTATTTGTTTTTCCAATTTTCTTTCTTACAGGAAGAAAAGTGAAATTAAGCATGAGCGGTGTTTATTATTCTCCCTTCTGACAGCAAACTTGGTAATTGCTGGAAAACAAGTGAAAGAAATTTATGTTCCATTGTCTATATCCTTCTCTGCATGTGATCAAAAATTTGAACCCAGGTTTATCTGTGAAACATTTATTTATTTTATCTGAAGAACTGCAAGGCATACAAATATTAATGGATAATTAAGTTCAGATTAACTGAATTTATACTGGAACTGAATTTGTCAAGCATTCTATAGATTAGTGCAGAATAACTACACTATCTTTTTGGTTTTTGCCTATCTATGCAACTGTATTGTGCATTTTCTGCTGCACCCTCCTTATTTTTATATTTTGTCTTCCCCTTGTGTCTAGAACTAAACTGAAAAGGGGATTATTTTTGGAAGTATTTTCAAGAGTGCCAAAATCGTTTTTCAAAAGTAATCATGGGGAAGGGATTTAGTGGAAGAGATAGTGTTTTCTGAAATTGATTTGGAAATTCAGTGGGAATGCCATTCCATCCAATTGACATTCTGAATCAGACTGAGTTGTTGAATTAAACTAGTTGAATTTGAACATTCTAAAGCTTCTGAGGTCTTTTAAAGCAGAGGGATTATAATTTTTTCTAAAGATGCCAAAAATGTATCTAAAAGTGTGTGTGTGTATATCAAAAGAGATGTTGGTTTGGCAGAATTAATCATAATATTGTGGCAATGATATCCCCTTCATATTAACTGTGTAAAAAGATGCCTGATGAGCACTAATAATGACCAACTATCCTATTTATTCTGGTATCAATATGAATATTTCTTTGATAATTTGCCTTCATTTACTCACACAGGAAACATACCGTAACTATTTTGCTTTCAGAGATGTAAGAAGCTGACAATCCAAAGTGGTACATGCGAGGGCAATCCATTTATTTTAAAATACAAACTACATTGATATGAAGCTTTTGAAAGTTATTAACAAGAAGCACATTTTCTACAGTCTTCATTACTAGCAACAGAATAATGTAATGAAGAAGTTGTGTTTTAGAGAACATGGTAATTTGAGAAATGCAGAACAGGTTGAGAAACAAAGGATGTTCAGGACTTATCTGATTGAAAAATAATGGGGAGAGGAAATAAGATGATACTGAATATTCAATATGGCCTTGGAACAAAAAGTTTAAAAATGATGATGTGTTTCAAAAATATTAGAAATGTGATGCATAACATTTATTATCATAAATTATGAACATTTGATAGGGTAGCATGAGTGGAATGAGTGGGGATGGAAGGGAAAGGAAAGCAAAGTTCTGTATTTTATTTTTAAAATCACAGTATGCCATGGAAAATTACAGTTCCATAATATGAGGAACTGATAAAATTTCTTTTAATACACAAATGCATGCATCTCTTTTGCACTAAACAAGACCAGTCTCACAACATATTCAAGTCACGCTATATTCTGCTTTTGTAGGCTTTTTTCTTTCTTCTTCCTTTTTTGTTTTGTTTTGTTTTCCATATAATAAAAAGTTATTTTCAAAACTGCAGTAAGGGGGTGGCCTTGTTCTTAAAGAAAAATGTAATCTTTACACAACAGAACAAAAAATGTGCTCCAAAAAGAAGATGAAAGTTGCTCCTTAAGGAAAAAGGAAAATAACTTTACTAATGTGGCAGTCGGGAAATGTGGAAAGATATTTTACATATAAAGAATATTTTTCTTCATCATAAATATCTTCTACTTCATAAGTTACAACATGGCCATAATCTAGGTAAGGCCCAATACATTTTGATGAGACACATTCTTTTTGGATACAAAATTAATAGACACATGATTGATTTTCTGTAGCTAATAGGACAGATTCTATGTGGGAAAGGACCATGGGTCTGATGCCTCCAAGACCTTCCATAGTGAAAGTATATTCCCAACTCATTCCCTTCATTAGGAGTGGATTTGTTTTTGTTTCTGCTTTTTGCAAAGAAAATGTTCTACAGCACAGCAATGTGTAGCTCTAAAAGGCAGCATGGGCCTCTATTATTTATTTGCAAAACCACAGGCCAAAAGCTGGCCACTTTATCTTGCTTCCTAAAAGCATGAAATATTGGGTGCTGCCCATACTTTCAGGGTAAGGTGTTATATAAGGTGGGAACTACCAGCATGAAGGCCAGTCACCTAGTCAACATCCCATGAACCTTATACGGGCAAGGGGGACTCAAGTGGTACTACTTAGATGCCCAAGCCAGCTGGTCAGATTCAATTCTGGCATGACATTGCCTGATTTTACCCAGTGCTATACTGTTCAAGCCCTTGAATCTGGCCATCTGGTTTTGTATATATAGCTAAGGTGATAGCCAGCACTTTGAATGGGAATGGAAGCCTACTCATAGCCAATGCAGCAACTTAAAAATCAGTTTTTTCTACACTGATGAGGTAAACCCATCAGCAATCTTGCCACTGTGTTCTGCATCAGTTGCAGCTGGGTTATCTCTTCATCTCTAAAGGCACACCTACATAGACGGTGTTACAGAAGTCTGTGTGGGGATCAGGATACGAATAATGTTTGCCAGAGCATTCTGGTTGATGTAGGGTATAACGGGCTCATCAGCTGAAGCTCAGCAACCCCGCCTCACCAGCCACTTCTTATAGCTCTTGTTCCAACAGGAGCTGAATGTCTGTGACACTTCCCTTGTGCTATTCATTCAAGATCACAATAACTGAAGCTTTGGTAAAAGATATCCAGTAGATAAGGAAATACACCATGAAAACAATACACATTCTATGTGTGTATAAAGATAAACACAAACTCTCTTAGCAGCACAAAGCTTTTTTTTTTCCTCCAGAAATCGGAAATCCTGCCCAAATGAGAGTGAAGAAGAATACAGCCTCCGACATTTTATGGAACAGCTTGAATACCTACTGTTGGTGTCCTTGTTCCATTTAGTAAAATACTTGTCCTCCTTATTCACCGGAACACAAATCCTAGAAGCACAGCTGGGAAAAGAGGAAGTCCACTTTTAACAGATCACTAAGAAAAGGACTGGAAGATAAAGTTGTCAGTATGATAATGCTTTTATACAAAGACATGGTGTGATCACATTTGGCATATTGTACCCATTTCTGATCACCACAGCTCACAAAGGATATTGCAGAGCTGGAGAAAATAAAAAAGCAACCAAAATTGGCAGCTTTGGGTTGGAAATAACTACTGTATCTTATGAAGAAAGATTGTGACTTTGCAAACCTTTTCATTTAGAGGAAAAAAGCATATGATTAGCAAACCATGGCTGAGTTTTTAAAGTTATGTGTGGTATCAAGAAATTTGAGAGAAAAATGTTTTTTGTCTCACACATTTGGCAAAGAATCTGGATTCATCCATGAAAACTGAATAGTGGGAGAGCTGTGAAAGGCAAAAATAAGTATCTCTTAACACATACTGTATTAAGGATAAGGAGAAACGGTTATCAGCCTTGACTGTAGCTGTAGCTACATCCTACCTTGCGTATTAATAAAAGACAGCTATTGTTCTCATGTAATGCATCTGAACTTCCCATTGGCTATTTTGGGAAGTAAAATGCTAAACTACAGCAGGTCCTTTGGTTTAACTCCACATAGCCTTTCAATTCATTGAAAACTTAGTCTGAAGAAAACCATATTCTAATTTCCAGTTTGCATGCATTGGGATATATAGGACTCTGATATATTGACTATGCTTCTATTATCAAAACTGGTAAAGATGTTCCCTTTCTACTGGATGCAGTATGATTCACATGCAAATATGCAAATATGCAACTTGTTGGCTTAAATTCTGAATCCAGTCCAAAGAGGGTTATTTTTTTTTATGTCACTGATGTTCCACTTCTTATAAACAATGCTCTGAAACTTGGCACCATGGCATCATGGTAAAATCTAAATCTGACATTTACCACTTTCCTGCTATTTCATTACTGAAAATCCAATTCCCACTACTAGATGCTGTCATATGAATGAAAAGTTTCCAAGAATAAATGGCTCTTTACTTCCTTCTCAAGTTGTGGTTCAAAAAATAGTTCTAAGTGTGTATTAAATAACATTAGACAGGATGCTGGGCTATATTGTATCCAGTGAGAATTGCAATCCTGGTATTTGTTCCTTTCAACTGCAGAAAACTGAGCCAAATCTCAGACTGATTTGGAAACATCCTACAGTTTCAAAAATGGTTTGCAGGGCAGCATGAAAGATGGGTCTCTGAGAAATTTCAAAGATTCCTTCTGTGCAAAGAAAAATAGCTCTTTGAAAACCACCCCTAACTTGCCTCAAAACTCAGGATTTTTAAATGAAATAATCAAACTTTCATGGATTAAATACACCCTCTGCAATTATGAGACATGTTAAGTTCCTTAAAAAGAAAAAGCGAATACACCCTCAGCTTTATGAAGACTGTCAAAGGAAAGAAGAAAAAAGCTTTGATGGTGTGCTTTATTACATAATAAAGCACGTTCGAATTTATCTCCTGTGAAATCCTAAACCCTGAAAAGTCAATGGGAATTCTAGTATTTCCAATGAGCAGGACAGTTTATGCCCAGAAACTTTACTTGTGTACCCAAACGGCACTGACAGGCATATGGCACTCCATTACAGTGAATTCCATGGAGATATTATCTTGAATGTGGAAGCAACTGAACTGCCAAATGTATTTTGCTGTTGGCTGAGAAGGCTTGATAAATATATAGGGTCATCTCATTTAGTCTGCTATTTGTTGAAACAGTTCAATCAGTTTAGGATCTACTTTCACATTATTGAAATACTATCTTTTTGTAAAGCAAAGTTGTAAAATGTTAGGACATAGTTAAGTTGCAGCATCTTCTCTTTATTTTAACTATATCTCACCTATTTTGCCATAATATCTGCCCAGCTGATTTGATCTGGCAGGGTTGGTACCCTCCAGGTTCCTTCTATTAAGCAATGCCTGGAAGTGCACCTTCTCTGTTGCAGTTCCTGTCCTCTGGAATGAGTTTCCCTCCAAGATCCGAATGCCCTCACCTGCAGATGTTTTGAGGGGTCCTGAAGACCTGGCTCTTAGCTCAGGGCTTTGCTGAAGCCTCCTTTTAACCCAGTTTGTTTTCTTTTGTTTCTACCCAGTTTATTATTCTGCCATCTCTATACTTTCCTGCTTTTTGTTGTTTTTATTGTCTTGTTTTCATGTCTGCCCAGAGTTGCTGGGAGTCAGGTGGCATATAAATTCAATAAAACTACAACAATAATATATTTTATTTATCTGTTTATCCATCTATCAATCAATCTTTCAAACATCTACCTACCTATATATATATATATATATACACACACACACACACACACATACATACATACATACACACACGCACACACACACACACAGACACAAATACAGAGTATGTATGTGTGTATGTGTGTGTGTATACATGTATACATATACATATATTCTAAATATCCTAGCATCACAAGACAAAAAGACAGGGATGGTAAACCATAAGTTCTCCAAATGTTGCTAATTTACAATCTCACCGTTCCTGGTCATTGATTATTAATTATAATGCCTACTAGAATTTTTTGGACACAAATAATGTATATGTAATAACAAGTTTATGTTTTTACAGGTCAAAATGATACCTTATGTTTTCCCTTCCAATATAAGAGATGGGGCTTTAACACATATCTGCACTTATTGGTCAGGCTGCTCCTGTGCTGTGCTCATGCTGGCTTGAGTCTAAACCGACTTAAGAAAATCCTGTTCAGACTGAGACAAATATTTTGTTAGGACTACAGGACAACACATCCTTCCATTGGACAATACTGCTGTACTCTCCCACTGTTATCTTTCAAGTTATCAACTGGCAGTTGCTTTCCTTCCTTTGTGTGTGTTTTACTGGACATATATACTTTTTATGCATGTGTACACACACACATTGGAGAGCCAGTTTTGTGCAATCATTAAGGCATCAAGGTAGAAACCAGGAGATGGTGAGTTCTAGTCCTGCCTTAGGCACGAAGCCAGCTGGGTGACCTTGAGCCAGTCCCTCTCTCAGCCCTAGGAAGCAGGCAAGGGCAAACCACTTCCAAAATCTTGCCAATAAAACTGCAGGGATTCTTCCAGGCAGTTGCCAGGAGTCAAATTTTTTTCAGACATCACAAACATGCACACACATATAAAAGTTAAATAAATTTATATATATACAAGATTAACACATAAAGTGCAAATATACGCAGGCACAACAGATACCTTTCAAATAAAAATTCCCTTCTGTCCACTTTGTTCCTCTGTAATAGTTTCTGTACCTCCTATTAGCAGCAGTGCTGTAATGGCACTGTGGCTATTATCTTTGTCTAACATGTAGAAGGTTGCTGGTTCAAAACTTTGCAAAAGGGTGTGGGTGATGTTTTAATTACCAATTACCAATTTAATTACAAACAGCTTCTGTAAGGAAGCTATTAGAGTATCTGATAAGCATTGATTCAGTTAAAAGGACTTTTTTTTTCCAATTCTTTCAAAGAAGCAAATGAACTGCCGGGGTTAGCCTGCAACAAATTGAGGCAGGCTACCCCAAATGGACAAGAGCAGTTAATATGACGTAACGTAGAAAAGTGTGCTTCATAGGTGGAGCAGAAACATATGGCTTAAAGTTGGGGAATTAATGGAGGATGACATCTATTTCTGCCCTGCAGAAATGGTTCCCTATCAGTTCTGAAAACAGGACAATTAGGCAGATCTGATAAGCCTTACATTTCAAGCACCATATCTAGGACTGCTCCTGCCAGCTTCCATGGCTAGTTCTTCCTGATACCAAGAAATTTCAACACTGAAAGATCTGAAAAGGGGACATGGTGAGAGTAGGTAAGAAGGGCAATGGGAAATGTTGGATCTTAGGTATCTAAAGCTCTTGCACATCTCTAAAATGTCATTGATCTGGGGAGAACACTGAGGCTGATTTGTGAGTTGGACTCAGTGCTCCCTATCATTGCAAACAATAGAAGACAATAAATAGTCCTGCCTAACTTTCAGCCAGCTAGTCTGTTGCCACTACAGCTTTGAGCTTCTTGGGGTGCTCCCATATTACAGTATTCTGAATTTAATTTAACCTTGCTGTGTCAATGTGCTTTAGTTAATTAATTTCAACATTCAATTCAATATTTTTTTCACATCTATCAAAATTCCATGAGCTACAGTGGACTAAATGTCATGTTCATCGTTTCAATGTTCTGTATACATCATAACGTTTCGCATGTCACTTTTCTACCCCGTGTTTGCGGGGTGGAAATTTCCAGCCATGCCAGGCTGTAATCTTCTTACTGCAACTGTGGAATGTATGTTTGGGTTAGTGACTCTGTTCAAGGTTACTTTCTCAGGCCGATGTGGGTAACGGTTGCTAACACCTGGGAGGGGGTGGTTGCTAGGAGGGAGGGGGCGGGGTTGGTTTTGAAGCGAGGGTTTTTAGTTTGTATTTGGCGCGCTTTTGCTCATTCTCAGCTTTCTTCGTATTTGCATACTATTCTTTCAATAAATCAGTTTTCATAAAGAACCCCCTTGTGAGACTGAGTATATCAGAATAGGCAATCATTACAGGACTAAAAGGTATTGCTAACACACAATGCCATCTAATATACATATACAATCTGAAGGATTTAGGTCAGCCTTCTTCACTCCTGATCTTCCAGATATATGGCCATTTATGAGGATCCCAGTAGTTGAAGTTCATATTCTAGAGAGTGTTCAAGCTGGGGAAGGCTGGTATAGGCTACCCTAATATTAAACCCAGGTTTTGAATTTGGGTGGTTTCTGCATTCTCAACATGTACTGTACTAGATGTGAGTATCCATTTATCTTAATTGTTTCAATAAAGAATGTATGATTCTTAGGCTTTAGAATACTTTACACATTGAAGTAGTTATTACAACTGAATTCCCTAAGCTTGCAAATAATGTAAAAATGCTCAAAACTGGCAAACGGAGAATACACCGCATGCTGCTCTGAAAAAAGCAGCTGGGTAATCCCCAAATTGTGTCTGATATAATTCAGAAACATGTAGTTTTGCATAAAACATCATGGGCCTGTTTTCTTCATCCTCAACGACTTCAATAGCTGCTAGTCAGGACTGAAAGAAGTTAGAATATTGCAAGGTTTTTCCTTCTTTTTTACCATAGACATTGAACATATGATGCAAGAAATATAAGGATGGAAAAATAAGAAGTGGAATGAAATTGAGCTTGACAGACATGCCAACCCTTACCTCCATCCATCCACCCACCCACCCAGCACAACTTGGTTTGACATGCTAAATGTAATTTAGTGAATGCATTGGATAGTCAGAATTCAGTGGACCAGGAGGCATACAAAAACATTCTGGTGTGAATCCCTGATGGAATTATGTAATGTACACAGTCCTGTTTTTTTTTTGTTTAGTTCCACATGCACAGAATTTGAAGTGATTGGTCTCAATAAACAGTCATTCACTGAAGCTAAAACTAAGAAAATACATCTTCAGTATTCTCATATCCCTTTGTCATCTGCCAGACACTGTTCACAGAAGTGGATTGAAATACCTGCATGTGTAAAGATACAGTTAATTTTAAAAACGATAGTTTCAGTTCAGCTTTCATGAGAAATCCAGTCTATCTGGATTTTTTGGCTTGCGGAAAATTCACAGACTACTAAAAGTGCAGAAAACAGTGTTCATTAGAAAGTGATATGATTATTCACGTAAACGTTTTCTTTGAAATCTATAAGCCATTGGTCTGGACAGAAGTCATACACGGTTACTTTGACATTCAGGAAAAAAATGAGGTAAGCGTAATGTCGGCTTGTCTAGTTTTATACAAGTCACTGTTACTATTATCTTATTAGTCAGTTCCCATTGGATACCCCAGCTGATGTCTCTGGTGTTTCTAGGCAATGAAATTGTTTTCTGTGAATATCTATAAAGATCCACCCTTGGTTCCATTTGGCATCTAACATATGCCTATTTATTTAAAATTTCCCATGAGTAAAATAAGCCCAAAGAAGGGGTTTATGTTCGGTTATTATTTTGTTTTTAATTTCAGTGTCCTTCAATGCTGGATATTTGTAGCATGTTCTGATTTATATTACTGCATTTCTCACTCGTCTTCTCCCTTTATTAAGCTACATTGCATTGATTCAAATACTGCTTTATTATACAATCTTTGTTCTCATGAAATAGGATGTTTTCTCATGCCTCCTAGATGGCATCCTTGTCATTATGATTATAGATATCATCACTGTATTTCAGACCCTTTTGGAGGATGGAGGAACTTATATTAGAGCAGTGTTTTTTAACCTTGGCAACTTCAGGATGGGTGGACTGGGGAATTCCCCAGCATGCTGGCTGGGGAATTCTGGGAGTTGAAGCCCACCCATCTTAAAGTTGCCCAGGTTGAAAAACATTGTATTAGGGTATAGAGATATCTCCATTAACCGTATACCTTCATACAACAGTGCAAAACAAAAACAAAAAACACTGTTTCACTGAGGGGGAAACTACATTTAATTTTATTTATTTATTTATTTATTCAATTTCTATAGCTGCCCATCTCAACAAGTGACTCTGGGTGGCTTACAACAATAAAACCACAGAACAGTTAGAGCAATTAGAATTAAAATACAAAATAAATACAAGATAAATATACATGGCTGCCAAGTAAGCAATCTATGGATGTTAATATAACCAAGAGGCGGGACCATCTACTGGCTCAAGGCCCCAGGCCTGGGCACAAAGCCAGGTCTTCATGGCCTTACAAAAGGCCAGCAGGGTTGGGGACATCCTAATTTCTGGAAGGAGAATGTTCCAGAGGGCAGGCACTACAGAAAAGAAGGCACCTTCTAGTTCCTGCTAGCCAACAGGACTGACGGGACCCATAGCATACCCAACCTGCTAGATCAAATTGGATGGGTAGAAACAACTGGAAGAAGACGGCCCCTTAGGTAGCCCAGTCCCAAGCCATGAAGGGCTTTAAAGGTGACAACTAGCACCTTGAATTGCACCTGGAAGCACACTGGCAACCAATGCAGCTCACGTAGCAGTGGTGTTACGTGTGTCGAGTATCCGACGCATTTACTATCTGACACGATTTACATGTCATATAGATTATGGGGCAATCACCAAAGACAGTAATCTTGCCTTCAGTTCCCTCCTTCCTCCATAGTGTGATCTAATTATATGCATCTGAACAGTGGCAATTGTTGGGGAAACATGTAATTAAGGTGGGACATTGCAGAGGTCAAGGAAGAACTCAGAACTAGGTGCTATTCCCACCTGGGGTCTCACTGGCCCGAAGTAAGATCATAGGACCTATCTCTGAGGACAGCAAGCCGGCTGGATTGTGCCTGCAGTGCTGATTTATAGCCAAGTCAGAGTCGTTTTAGTTAGACCTTAAGTATGGCTGGTTTGTATGGTTTTTATCAGCTTTTAAATTAGCATATTCTATTATACTTTTGCTTGCCACTCACTGGGTAACTGTTTCTAGTCCTATCCTCTTGAAGGCATAGGGCACTCAGCTGTTAACCACAACTGGATTTAACAGTAATAAGAGGGAGGAGGTGGGAAATTGCCTCTGGATTCTCCACTGGGTTGCTCTGCAGATGAAAGGGCTCACTGCTGCTAATGAAAGATTAAGAGCCTCTCAGGAGTAAATGAGTTCTATTAACCAAAAAATAAATAACTAAATAAAACCATGAAGAAAAGATGGTGGACTTTAGTAACATCTGATGAGGGCCAGCTTAGGACATCATCTTACCTTCACCCTGAAGAAGGAGGAGAAGACATTACACACATGCTTTTAAAATGAGGCATCCTTACATTGTTTTTCAATGACTGATTGTGCTTTTTAGCAGAAAATCTTTGAATCAGAATGCAACAAACTACAGTCCTACCTCAAAATTACTGATATTTTTTCCCTTCTACTGTTAACATGAAGATTTTTTTTTTCTCCCATGATAGTAGAACTATCTCTTCTATCTATGGAAGGCTTCTAGCAGAACAGAAGAAAGAAGAAAGAAGCGATTCTGGTTAGTTTTTCTTCCCATCCATCTGCTCCTGATTGGTAAAAGGATTGAAGAAAACAGGGGAGGAGAAAATTAGAAATCTATGCTGCTGCTTCTTTATTTTCAAGAGAACTTAACTGTGCTCCTGACATTTTGCCACTTGCAGAGGCAGACTATGAATCCAATCTGTTGGGCCCAGAAAATTGTCCCAAAATGAATTATACTCTCTTTATACTAAAGCACAAAGAATTTCTGTTTAGCTTTTTCTTCTCCCAAGTAACCTTAAAAATAAAATATACGGTCCTACCTTCATGTATACCCTGACAGCAAATCCTGGGATTTAGCCTCATGATAATATTCCTGACCTAAAAGAACTTCAAGGCTGAACAAGGATTTGAATTCAGATCTCCCTCGTTATAGGTCAATACTTCATCCACAATGTCAAACTGTCTCTGAATAATGCTAGTCTTTTCTATGGTTATGAATGTAAGAAGAAATGAAACCTAAGCCACTGGCTCATGTAAACTTTAAAAATGTATTTGGCTCTTGAAAGAGGACATGTTAAGTCAAGCCAGGTTTTACATATTAATGTAAGTTCTGTAAAAAGTTTAATTTTGTCCCTTGAAACTTCTTACAATTTTTCAGGATATCTGAGCTTCCACACGTATAGTTATGTATTGTAATTCTAACCTCTGCTGATTGATCACATAATAATTTTGCTTCCCACTGGCAGGACTCTTATGATACATTTCCCAAGTAGAATAAATATTGTTTTTTTTTTTCCCTAGTTATTTAAGCATTTCATCTTTGGCATTGTGTTTTTTCCTCTAGATATTTAAGCTTTTCATTTTTTTACCCTCAGAAATGTGAGTATCTCTCTTTCTTCCTAGTAGTGTACAGAAAGATGTTCAGTTGGGGTCCACGGCTACGTGTGGCCTTTGAAAGCCCCCAAGTTCCAAACGTTATCACCAAAATGTACTTCACAATGTGGCTGAAGGTAAAATGACCAATATATGATTTGGAAAGTAACATTATTAACTAAATTTAATATTAATGAAATGTAAATGAAATAAAATATCATTATTATTCTGGTCCTCTTGTCCTGGTTCTATGAAATCATTTTATGGATTGTCCCCAGTACCACCTCCCCACCCCCACCCCCAAAATTGCCCACTACTGTCTTATACCATTCTTTTTTTACTTTTTTCAGTTTGCTCTCTTTATAAACATTACACAATTTCTCTTATCTTCAGTTTTTGCAGCAATCATTCTCTTGCATGAATTTTCCTTATTCACTGCCTCTTTCATCATTCCACCTTTTTTGTACTTTCCATTAGCATAATTCCAAACTTATATAGTGCTTTTAATTGCTTTTATTTTATAATGCTGATGGGAAAAAAATCAGAAGTATATATTCAGCAATAAAGGATCAACAGTAAAAGGAACATAAATATAGTAATAAGAAAGCAAAAGAGGTGAAAAAAAGGCCTGGAAATTATGTTATAAACAAAGCAATTCCTAAAATGTTGACCATATTTCTCAAAATGCATCTTCTTTGCTCCTTTGTTAAAAAAACATTAATTTAGATATTGACAAATAACACTGTTCTGAAATCCATTAATTCAAATAAGGTATGGATTTCTTCTTCTTCTTCTTCTTCTTCTTCTTCTTCTTCTTCTTCTTCTTCTTCTTCTTCTTCTTCTTCTTCTTCTTCTTCTTCTTCTTCTTCCTCCTCCTCCTCCTCCTCCTCCTCCTCCTCTTCCTCTTCCTCCTCCTCATCTATTTTTCTTTCTTTTTATTTGTTAATCCAAGCCTTTTACCATTTACTCCTCTTCCATTCCAAATACTTATTTCCCATATGCTTTGGTGATTAACATGTGCCCATAGATAATGGTCTCTACCACCCATCATGACTTTTGTCTATCAAGGAAGAGAAGGAATGGATGGATGTATTAATTACTAGCTTAGCTATACCCGAATCACGTGGAATTTTCCTGCTGTCAGGACAGCACTGCTCAGTTGGGTCCATTCTGGCCACTATGTCACAAGCAAACCAAAGTCCAGTTTTAACCAAGAGGACTTTATGACAACAACCTCTTTAGTATTAAATCTCAGATCATTTTTATCTGAATATAAGATGTATGTTATTTGATTTTTGGATTTGTGTTATATGGTATCAATGAAAGAATAGTGGATTTCACATAAGGGACTGAGGCATGTTCTATTTGTGATGGTGGCAGTAGCCTGCTATAACTTCTATGTTTTCTTCTATGGTTCAATTTAAGAAAAAAACAAACCCTGAGCATTCAAGTTTATGGTGGTGAGAGTTCTTGAGGATTTTTTTTTTTCAGAGTTCCCTTTTTGCTGGCATTGTTGATAGAAATGAGGTTTATTACTGAAATAAATGGAGAAACCACTTTTTCACTGGGGAAGAAGTTTTCCAACTAAAACTGAAGCCTGTTCAAATTGGAACAAACTTGTATTTGAGACAGATGTTGTATTAAATTCATAACTAAAGCTTAACAAAAGTCTACAACTTGCTTAGATTGTTAGTCGCTACATGGTTCCGTGCTATTATCTATGCTCAGCAGTTCAACCAATTTAATTTCCAGCTCAGCTGTGTTATATCCCAACTTGCAAAATAAGTAAATAAATACCTTTTTAAAAGAGAGAGTCAACTTTCCAATTCTCATCAACAGAGAACCAGCCAGCTGCAACGTACTAAGTTTGTACTTGTGTTTGGTTGGTTGGTCTTGAGCAAATTCCTTATGAATAGAAGAGTGCTAGTAATGTCTTCTCTTTTCCTTTTAAAATACACATGTGTTCCAATTTTTCCACACAAAGTGCACATGACACAGTAGGGTTGTGCAGAGCTTTATATTACAAGGGAATAAGGTACTCTGGAGCTCATGTACTGTAGCCCTGCATGTAGCACCTATTAACAACTCCCCCCAAACACATTTTCTCATGTGATCCAGGGAAAAGATGCCGTTGATTTCAGGAGCTGCTGACAAAGACCCCTAGCCCTAGTCAGTCCTGTGTGCCCCAAAACACCTTTTTCCCTTCAAAACTGAACGGCTACATTTGTCTGTTGTAAGAAAGGGCACCGGCACTGATTTCTCTGCCTTCTCCTTTTGTTTGGCAGCTTGAGCGCACAAGTCAGGAAGAAAGGAGGACCGCTAAAATAATAATCACTGCCAATTCAGGAGGTTTTTTCAGGCCAGAGTATCTAAGTGGAAACAGTGATTTATTTTACCTTTTGAAAGAGTGCTTTCCACTACAGCAGCACAAAGGAAACCTTTAGAAGTTGATTCAAGTTTGCTGATTGCAGCATAACATGGGATATGGCAGCTCATTTCCCAGCCAGAATGTTTACCATCGTGCATTCAGAAGACAGCCAGTGTAAAATAAGTGCAAGGAAATAAAAAAGTTCTCTGGAAGCTTAAGCTGTATCTCTGCAGTCAGCTATGGAGTTAGTTTGATTAAAGAGTTTCCAAAACTTCAGAGGGCATTGCTTGTATTTCTGAGTCAATGAGTGAAGCTAGATATGCAACTTAAGAAATTGAGATGGAACGACAGAGTCTGTTAGACTTGCTAGGCCAGAGGTGATCCTTATGCATGTTGAGATGTTGTAAGAGCCTAATAGATTAAAGTGTGGGGTCTGTCTTGTGTGTGTGTGTGTGTGTGTGTGTGTGTTAAATGAGACAAACATAATGTTATAACAGTTATACCTGAGCCAGAAGCTCAAGGATCAGTTTCTGGGATTCCTAAACCAGAATTTCTATGTAGTGTACTGATATTATGCTTATAGATACAGATCCGAAGAGCTTCCAAAGTAACTAATGACTCTCAATAATTTTTTAAACACCTGGTAGCTGTATGAGGATTGAGAATGGCAGTCAAAGTACTGATAAATAGCAAGGTACATAACCATTTCTGACCAATGTTTTTCAATTTAATCAAGGCTATAGACAGCACCAAATGAGGCTTATTCACTGACAGGCATTCCCACACGATAGTTAAATTATGGTGCCAAGAACAGGATCCCATCACTGACAATTGGCTGGTCAATTTTAAAAGCACCCTGCTGTTCCCAAGAATAGAAAAGAGTTATTACTTTTAAAAGCATCTTTAAAACGTGACTTGCTGTCTATGCATGTGTGTGTGTGTTATTTTTTCTTTTCTCTTTTACTCAGTAAATCTTTTATTTGGTAGGTCAGGCCTCTTTCAAGTTATTTTGTCATCAGCAACTCAGAACAACTATTCCTGAAAACAGCAGGGAAGACATTTTTGAGGGGTGCAAGTTTCATCTTGAAAAAGAAAGAACATGAGAAGAGGGAATATCAGTAACAGAAAAGAAACCTTGGTGCCATACTAGAAAATACATAAATTTGTCAGTAGTATTTATTATTTTGCCTAATTATCAGGCTTTGAAGATTTTGTTATTAGAGCCTATATCAATACAGCAGAGTTCTGGCATTTCTTGTGGTGTCTGTTTCCTGACCTGGTCTACCTCAAAGGCCTTCAACATTGATATCAGCCCTTTGAGGTAGACCAGGTCAGGAAACAGACACCACAAGAAATGCCAGAACTCTGCTGTATTGATATTGGCTCTAATAACAGCATCTGCAGAGTCTGACAGCCTTTCTCCTTCCTTTCCTCTTATGCCAGTGAGAGCCAAGGCAGAGCAATCTTGAGTTTCCTCCCCACACATTCCTGTTTTCCCTGGCTAAGCTTATGTTTGAATAGTGGTTGCTTCATATTCATGTCAAGGTCATCTCATACTCTTTACACTAATCAGTATGCAAACTATGTACAATCATGTGGAACCCTTTATAAATTAAAGGCAGATTGCAACTTTAAAAATAAGGAAAGAAAATGCTTAATATCACACCAATTTATAAGATTTCTCTCTTTGTCTCATATGGATTTTCTTTGCATATGGATAATATGCAGGAACATTTCCTATGTTACAGTTTCCAAAATAAGTTATGCCAGGAAAAGATACATTAAACTATAGATAGATGATAGATAGATAGATAGATAGATAGATAGATAGATAGATAGATAGATAGATAGATATTAGGTAGGTAGGTAGGTAGGTAGGTAGGTAGATGATAGACAGAGAGACAGATACATTTTACTCCAAAGTATTGCTGCAGTCAGTGTTCCTGGGAAAGAAGCAGGCACACTGAGTATATCTGGATCTTTTCTTTATTGTAGCAGTGACCCTGTGCCAATTCAAGGAGTTTATCACAAATAGATCAGAAAACTTGGCAATTATAGGGCTGGTTGTTAGGAGAACAAAGTCTTACAGGAAAAATGCTGTAGCAGGATACAAAGATGAACAAACTGGAGTTAAAACATTGTGAATTGTATGCATCCATAAAAATTGTCTTTGCTGCTGCTGTTGTTTTTAAGATAAATACTGAACATAAATCTTTTGCTACTGTTTTTATAGACCGGGATTCAGAGGGTTTGTGCTCTTATTTTTGTGTGTCCCATGAATGTTTTGGGTTTGTGTTGTAAGTAGTAAGCTTTGATTATAATCAGGGAAGTCCTTGGCTATGGGTTAAAATCTGCAAGATGGTAGGCTCCACAAATGTATAAAAAAATTGTGGTATCAGCCATGATATTGTGCTGCCCCTTCATACAATATAGGAAACTGCTGTTATATACAAATACAATCGGGCAGATCTGCTGCCATTTCTTGCAAAGGTCATCTTCCTTTTTTTTTAAGCATAACTTTGTTTTACACAATTTGTATCTTGATTTTAAAAAAAAGTTTCCAACAAAATTATATGTGTGTTAATAACACATTTTTTAAGTAACAACACTTCCACAATTTTTCTTTTCTTTTTTCTTTATAATGTAGGTTTTACAAGCAATATGAATGTCCTTTTATAAAGATTAACATATATTCACAAGAGTATGTGCTGTTTCCTAAGATATTGTATGCCATTTATGATCTGGGACCTTCAAGCTCAAAATTCAGAGAAGTGTGAAAGCCTAAGAATAATTGGGCTCTAGTTTTCATACTTGTTTGAGCAGTGAAAATTAGTGTTCAGTTCATATTCAGATATGGAAAAAACCCACTAATTTTGGGCTATGTATTTACAGGGTCAAAGGGAACAATCAATAATTACATGTGAGACACTCTTGAGATGACTGGAAGTCGTAGAACAGCACAACTTTGTGACTGGCAAAATCTGAGCTTAGAAGCTAAGCAACATCATGTCTGGTTAGCTTTTGGATAGTGGCCTGCTGCAGAATCCCAGGGTTGTAGGCTACACAGGGAATTAAAAACATTACACCAGAAAAAGGCAATGTCATACCATTTCCATAATGTTCCCAAGAAAACTCCATGGTTTTGTCCATTTAATGAGCCAGAGTTGAGTTTGACTCAAGCTGAATTTAGCATTACCAGTAATTTCATGAAGAGTCTATAAACTCTCAAGGACTCCTGGAGAATACACTAAATACCTTTTATACTTACAAACCAAAATGAATAAATAAGCATTAGCTAAACCACACCTGCTCCAAATTCTTCTTAACCAAGATATGGAAAGTGAAAGATGACCTAACGATCTTGAAAAATCTGTTTAACTTTGATTTTGCAATCAGATTTGGGGATAACCCCAGATTTCTAATCATATTTTCCCAATTATTTGATTATACAAACAGCTTGTTCATTAAATATTTGGCAAATACTTCAGAATGTTCTGACTGGCATGAATGGATATCTAGCAGATGTTAAAAATGCCGATGGATGGTTTTTATGAGATAATGAAATATCTCTTCAGTTGTTGAGCACATTTTAATTCTAATAAAAATAATAACTCATCATAAGTGTAGCTATAGAGATATTGTTGAAGTTTTTACCTTGCAACCTGTACAAAATACCATTGTTTATGGGGTAGAAAAAAATGTTTGTTTTTGACACATGCTATTATATTAGAATGAAGACTACCAAGTCACTAATTGGTATAAACTTCAGGAAAAACATACATTATAGAATACTTTATCATATCAGACTTTCATGATTTGCCCAGATTTAATAGACCCAAATCCCAAATCAGACTTAGAGATCTGATCTGTTGACCTGACTGAGACATCATCAGCAGGCACCATATTCCATTATTTCTGACAAACAGTTGCAAAACTTAGTCAGATCTCCTTGCCATCAACTTGACATCCACATGGTGAATTTCTTAACTGTGTAAGAACTGCAAAGATTAGAAATCAAGGACAGTTTTGTTCTTTTGAGATGCTTACAGAAAAAAAAGAAGTTTAAAGATTTTAGTAATTTCATCTAAGTCAAGAATTGGCAACCTGAGAGCTGCAAGTATAGGATGATGAGTCAAGAACACGCACAAATATGCAGACACATGTTGAGGAAGAGTGCATGTAAAGGAGGGTTTCTTCCTCAGGCCAAGAGAACTCCCTAGCAGACCACCAGTTATTGATCATGGGGTGCTAGAAAGCCTTATGGTGCTGGAGAAGGTGTGCATGAAATGACCAACTGATAAGTAGGCTGATGGAAATTCAAGACCTCAGTGGAATTACAGGGGGCAAGAAAATTTGGGGGTGGTATCCACAGCAGACTACACAAAGTTGTTCAGGGCGATGTGCATCCAAAGCTTGCAATTTAGCTGGTCTTGACCTCAGCAAGCTAAAGGACCTTAGTGGAGTATTCCCTTTTTAAATTTTATTTTAATGTTTCCTTTTTCTCTTCTGTAACATCTACTGAGAATTTGAGCTCATTTATAGCAACAAGGAAATATTGTTCTGTTATATATGCTTTCTCAGAAAGGGGGCTTTGCTCAGTTCAGTGGAAGAGAAAGTGGAATTTACTCACTTAGCCATGCCTCAAGCTTTTTCAGTTGTCCGAGGCAGCTGTCAAACAGTAGGATTGAAAGTTATTCAAGTAATGGCACATTAAATCTGGGAGATCTGAAAGGGAAGGCCACTGCATGCCCTACTCAATAAGAGTTCCAACAAGCCATTTCTCTTCTAGGATACTTTATTATATTCCTTTCAGCTTTTCTGTATTCCTGGCCAGTCATTTCCATTTTC
Source organism: Candoia aspera (assembly GCF_035149785.1). NCBI lineage: Eukaryota > Metazoa > Chordata > Lepidosauria > Squamata > Candoiidae > Candoia > Candoia aspera. Next base: position 215,047,501 of record NC_086153.1, read on the forward strand.
CATGCCCAGTGAGCATATTCAACGTTCGTGACTATTTTTCTCCCCAACCTTTTTTGTACTTTTGTGGAAGCCTCTTCCAAGTCTGTTCTACTCTTTAAACTTGCTATTAGTATGAAAAAGGGAGGCACATTTTTGTATGTCGGTCACAAAATGGCCAGTTATAAATCACCTACTTACTAGAAGGAAAATTGTTGAAGCTGCTCCCAGTCACCACCAAGAATGTTCCCTTCTTCCTGCCTCTCAGCTTCCCTCTCTCTTTCTTTCAACTCATCTCCAAAGTAAGCAAGCCAGTTTGGTCTAGTGGTTAAGGCAACAGGCTAGAAACCAGGAGACTGAGAGTTCTAGTCCCATTTTAGGCATGAAAGCCGGCTGGGTGACCTTGAGCCAGTCACTCTCTCTCAGCCCAAGTCACCTCACAGGGTTGTTGTTGTGGGGAAAATAGGAGGAAGAAGGAGTATTAGGTATGTTCACTGCCTTGAGGTATTTATAAAAATAATAAAGGCAGGATAGAACATAAAATAAAGTACTGGACTCCACCCCCTATTCTTATTTTCTAAGAATGCTTTTGGAGGCTGTGGAGATCCTTGGGATGTTCTTGGAAATGCAATTCTTTGCATTAAGTCTTTGATTTGCCATTTGGCATTTATTTGTCTCATTTAAATAGGTAGGGCAAAGAACTTTGCAGATGTATTGCCAATCCTTGCCAATCTTTCATGTAAAGGTTCCCTAACAGAGCCAATTCATTTTCATACACAGTCAAGCATTTAAAGATAATGCAAAAAGAGTCCCTTAAGTGTCTCAGATGAAGTGCTTCCTTGAACAAAGATAGAAATAATTGTCCTATTGCATTAACTTTCAGAAGCCCCCATGCATTTCTTTTCCACTAAATCATTTTTGTCCTTGTAGTAAATGAGGAACTCTATTTTGTTCCAGTGTTATCCACATGTTCATGCTATTGAAGGGGTATTGTAGCACAAATTTTAAAAGAAAGAGTACGGTCACAAAATGGCCAGTTATAAATCACCTACTCACCATAAGTACCCACTTATGATAAGTCACAACATTGATTTCTGGTTGCTCTTTGTTTAATTCTAGACTGAAAGGAATTGCAGAGCCTTTGTCAATTTTTGTAAGTAAACTTAAAAAAAAGAAGAAGAAACCAGATAGATTTTATGTACTGTGAACAATTCCAAAAAATATGAATGAGCAAACAAAGGCAAAGTCTTGAATAAACCAGTGTTCTACGGGCTTTGATCAAATAACTTCTGAAGAAATAAAAAGGCAATGCAGAGAACAATTGTGCAACTGGATTTCTATTTGGGTGGAGAAACCAATAACAGAGTAGGTTTGGAGTTGTATCTAGATTACTGTAATTTGATTAACAAGGGCCTGCCCTTGAAGGTCACCTCAGAAACTACAGAATGCAGCTACGCAAGTGTTTATGGGCATACCTTGGTACACCTATGTGATACCTCTACTTCCTAAGCTGCCTTGGTAACCAGTTAGGTTTTGGGTACAGTTCAAGGTGCTGATTATCATCCATAAAGCTAGTCATGACTTCTTTATGGGACCACCTTTCCCTGGTGTCTGCCCAACCTATAAAGTCAGATAGAATGGTTATGCCTTGGGTCCCATTGTCTCAACAGTGCCATCTTGTGGACCTTGGAGACATGTCTTCTCTGCCACCACTCCAGCCCTCTGGAATACTATGCTTCCCAAGGTATATTTGACCCTGACCCTGCTGTCCTGTGGAAAAGCTTTAAAAGCTTGGGTTTTCAGACAGGGTAGAAGCCAAGGCAATTTGTGATCTCACTTGACTGAAGATGGGTGGTTGGGATTTTCTTGTTTGCATATTTCCCCAAAGCACTAGGATTCCTGTATTTGGCTGTATATTCTTATGATGTGTTTAACTCTGCACACCATCTTGAGTCTTTTAATGGGGTGGCCTGATACATCTTAACAATAACAACAACAACATAATTTCAGAAAACAGATCAGCCAGCAATATGTATTTCAACAGAGATGACACACATCCTCCTTGGTCACCAAGTAACTAATCAAAATGCAAGACGCTTCAGGAAGAACCACAATGTTCTTCTGCTTAGAAAACAAAACAAAATGAGAGCACTTTCTTTTTTATCAAATTGAATGAGACTGATTGAAAATAGTTTTGTTTGTAGCCACTGCTTAGCACAGAAATTCTGCTGAGTTCAAAACTGGTTTTCTCAGGAACCCTAAGTAAGGATCTCTTCAGCATCTTTGCAAGTTGCTTTAAACAAAGCCTGGAGCTGAGTTACCAGGGGGGTGGGGGGTGTCACTCCTTGTCGATAAAAACAAAGATCTAGATACAAATAGTACATAACAGCTTCTCTTACAATAAGGAAACAGAAACCATACAGATATATAGACAGCATCATACAGGTACAAAAATGACATGAAGCAACACTAAGTTATTGAATGAATCCCTTTTTTATCTGGCAGAGAGACTTTCTAAGAACGCACCAATTGTCTGTCTCTTTCATGCTTAACTGAGTGGGCAATCTTCTTAAAAGTACATTATATTTCAAAGCGTCTGTATCTACTTAACCATATTGACCCCCTCCTTCTCCGCCCTGCTCCTATTGCAAGTGCTCAAGGCAACTGCTGGGACTGCAAAAGTCTCATGTAGCAGTTTTCCTCACTCTCCTCTGCCTGGCTGTTCGATCCCTTTTTCTTGGTGGGATCTACTCCCTCCTGGCCACCTTCTTCATGACCCTTCAAACCTTGATCCTTTCTCAATCAATCCCCTGAGAGTTTCTCTCCCTGTGTAGCTGTCAATCTTTCTCTCCGCCATTGGCTGAGCATTGACAATCAATATTCCTGACTGCTATATGAACCCCCAAATTGCCCATCTTCCCTGTTAACTGCAAGAAGCAAACCTCAGTTGGACAGAGAGTTGCAGGAAGAAAAGGTCTGGGCTTCCTCCCATTTACCTCCTGCTTATTCCAGCTTACTTTAAAGATAGGCTTCTTATTCCCTTACCTACCACCAACCATGTCAGCAACCCCATCATTTATGAAATGTGCTGGATCATATCCATGGTCAAAATTGTCAGCAGCTGAAGAAAACACTACTTTAAAACTAAAAAAGCTAAGGAAGACTAAGATGCCTCAGCTGTGGGTCATAAGGACTTGCCATTAAAAAAAAATTATAGGGTGTTTGTTTGTGTGTTTGTTTCCATGTATATAGCCGCCCATCTCACTAATGGGACTCTGGGCTGATCACAAGTCCATGCCATGGTTAGGGGATGTGGGAATGAGCCTTTAGTGTTGTTGTTTATTCGTTCAGTTGCTTCCGACTCTTCGTGACTTCATGGACCAGCCCACGCCAGAGCTTCCTGTCGGTCATCAACACCCCCAGCTCCCCCAGGGACAAGTCCGTCACCTCTAGAATATCATCTATCCATCTTGCCCTTGGTTGGCCCCTCTTCCTTTTGCCTTCCACTCTCCCTAGCATCAGCACCTTCTCCAGGGTGTCCTGTCTTCTCATTATGTGGCCAAAGTATTTCAATTTTGCCTTTAACATCATTCCCTGAAGTGAGCAGTCTGGCTTTATTTCCTGGACGATGGACTGGTTTGATCTCCTTGCAGTCCAAGGCACTCACAGAATTTTTCTCCAACACCACAGTTCAAAAGCATCGATCTTCCTTCTCTCAGCCTTCCTTATGGTCCAGTTCTCGCAGCCATATGTTACTACTGGAAATACCATTGCTTTAATGATGTGGACCTTTGTTGTCAGTGTGATGTCTCTGCTCTTAACTGTTTTATGAGATTTGTCATTGCTCTTCTCCCAAGGATTAAACGTTTCTGATTTCCTGACTGCAGCCAGCATCTGCAGTAATCTTTGCACCTAGAAATACAAAGTCTTTCACTGCCTCCACGTTTTCTCCCTCTATTTGCCAGTTATCAATCAAGCTGGTTCCATAATCTTGTTTTTTTTTTTCAGGTTTAGCTGCAAGCCAGCTTTTGCACTTTCTTCTTTCACCTTCATTATAAGGCTCCTCAGTTCCTCTTCACTTTCAGTCATCAAAGTGGTATCATCTGCATATCTGAGATTGTTAATGTTTCTTCCAGTGATTTTAACTCCAGCCTTGGATTCCTCAAGCCCAGCACATCACATGATGTGTTCTGCATATAAGTTGAATAGGTAGGGTGAGAGTATACAGCCCTGCCGTACTCCTTTCCCAATCTTAAACCAGTCCGTTGTTCCGTGGTCTGTTCTTACTGTTGCTACTTGGTCGTTACACAGATTCTTCAGGAGGCATACAAGATGACTTGGTATCCCCATACCACTAAGAACTTGCCACAATTTGTTATGGTCCACACAGTCAAAGGCTTTAGAATAGTCAATAAAACAGAAATAGATGTTTTTCTGAAACTCCCTGGCTTTTTCCATTATCCAGAGGATATTGGCAATTTGGTCTCTAGTTCCTCTGCCTTTGCTAAACCCAGCTTGTACATCTGGCAATTCTCCCTCCATGAATTGCTGAAGTCTACCTTGCAGGATCTTGAGCATTACCTTACTGGCATGTGAAATGAGTGCCACTGTTCGACAGTTTGAACATTCTTTAGTGTTTCCCTTTGTTTGGTATGGGGATATAAGTTGATTTTTTCCAATCTGATGGCCATTCTTGTGTTTTCCAAATTTGCTGGCATATAGCATGCATTACCTTGACAGCATCATCTTGCAAGTTTTGGAACCGTTAGGATACCATCGTCTCCTGCTGCCTTGTTATTAGCAATGCTTCTTAAGGACCATTCAACCTTACTCTTCAGGATGTCTGGCTCTAGCTCACTGACCACACCGTCAAAGCTATCCCCGATATTGTTATCCTTCCTATACAGGTCTTCCGTATATTCTTGCCACCTTTTCTTGATCTCTTCTTCTTCTGTTAGGTCCTTGCCATCTTTGTTTTTGATCATGCCCATTTTGGCCTGGAATTTACCTCCAATGTTTCTAATTTTCTGGAAGAGGTCTCTTGTCCTTCCTATTCTATTGTCTTCTTCCACTTCCGCACATTGCTTGTTTAAAAATAATTTCTTATCTCTTCTGGCTAACCTCTGGAATTTTGCATTTAATTGGGCATATCTTCCCCTATCACTGTTGTCTTTTGCTTTCCTGCTTTCTTGGGCTACTTTTAGTGTCTCAGCAGACAGCCATTTTGCCTTCTTGGTTTTCTCTTTCTTTGGGATGTATTTTGTTGCCACCTCCTGAACAACATTGCAAACTTCTGTCCATAGTTCTTCCGGGACCCTATCTACTAAGTCCAGTCCTTAAATCGATTCTTCACCTCCACTGCATATTCCTTAGGAATATTAGTGAGCTCATATCTAGCTGATCTGTGGTCTTCCCTAATCTCTTTAGTCTGATCCTAAATTGTGCAAGAAGAAGTTCGTGATCTGAACTACAGTCAGCTCCAGGTCTTGTTTTTACTGACTGTATAGATGTCCGCCACCTTTGGCTGCACAGGGTGTAGTCAATCTGATTTTGGTGTTCTCCATCTGGGGAAGTCCATGTAGAAAGCCATCTCTTAGGTTGTTGGAAGAGTGTGTTTGTTATGCAGAGTGAGTTGTCTTGGCAAAATTCTATCAGCCTATGTCCTGCTTTGTTTTGTTCTCCCAGGCCATGCTTACCTGTAATTCCAGGTGTCACCTGACTGCCCACCTTAGCATTCCAGTCTCCCATGATGAAAATAATGTCTCTTTTAGCCGTGTTGTCCAGTAGGTGCTGCAGATCCTCACAGAACTGCTCTACTTCAGCTTCTTCAGCATCTGTGGTTGGGGTGTATATTTGGATCACTGTGATGTTAGATGGCTTGCCCTGAATTCGAATTGAGATCATTCTATCATTTTTTGGATTGTATCCAAGCACTGCTTTAGCCACTTTACTATTAATTATGAAGGCTACTCCATTTCTTCTATGGTCCTCTTGTCCACAGTAGTAGATCTGGTGGTCATTTGATGTGAAGTGGCCCATTCCAGTCCATTTCAGTTCACTGATACCCAAAATGTCTATCTTTAATCTTGACATCTCACCAATAACCACATCCAATTTGCCCTGGCTCATAGATCTTACATTCCAGGTTCCAATGGTGTGTTGATCCTTAGAACATCGGATTCGCTGTTCACCACCAGCACCATCGACTGCTAGCCGTTCTTTCAGCTTTGAGCTAGCTGCGTCATCACATCTGGGGCTAGTTGAACTCATCCTCTGTTCCTCCCCAGTAGCATTTTGACCATCTTCTGACCTGGGGGTCTCATCTTCCGATGGTAGACCGACATATCTCTGGTTGTACTAATCCATTTAGTTTTCACGGCAAGAATACTGGGGTGGGTTGCCATTACCTTCCCCAAGGATTGCATTTAGTCTGACCTCTCTGTCATGACCTTCTCGTCTTGGGTGGCCCTTCATGGTTTAGCTCATGGCATCATTGAGGTGCTCAAGCTCCAGCACCACGACAAGGTAACGATCCTTTGCTGAAGCCTTTAGTGTTAGATCTTAGGATAAGAGTAAGCCCCATTCAGAAGTTAAAGAAATGGAGAATACTCACCAACACTATCACTCTAATAATAACTTATTTCAGACTCTTCCACGTTTGGCATGGATGTCTGCAGGAGAAAACCTTTGTGCACCTGATAAATATGCACTGGCTTCCTCACTAGCTATGAACCTGTATAATAAGATCTTTGCTCTCTTAGAAGCCAATGTATTATAAACATATGTGCATGTTAGGAAAATAGAGCCACTTCTTGTCCTGGAATGTTCTTTTTGGTGGAATTTTTTTCTACCATCTTCTAAGTAGCACACATTGGCTTTGGCCTACTTTCAGCTTGGGAACATCCAATAAAAGGTTTGGCTTTGAAGAATTTATGAAGAACATCTGGCTACTCTCCCAGTAACAAAAGCTGCACTAAATTTGTGCCAATAAAGCACATACTCCTTGAAATGTCCAACTTGCAATCTGATATGGTTTAAATTAGAGGTTTGGAAAAAAGGTACAGTAAAATCATTTAGCCAGCAGAACACCATGTTTGAAAAGTAGGGTCAGTTTTTTAAAGTTGGAATTCTAACTTGTTTCTTCTCTAAGGATGTGCAGTATCACTGTAATAGATCAACAGGGCAGCTTTTCTCTGATGTATTGTTGCAATATATCAGAGGAACTGTGTCTGGCAGGAACATGAATTTCAGACATGAGCCTATTTTCTATACTTTATTTGAGGACAATCTTAAGAAAATCAATGTGAGTTTCAGAAGCTGGCAAGGAGAACATCAGAAACCCAGTGAAACTTCCAAAATGGTTTAAAACTCTTCACAAGAGGTTTGAGAAATTCTAAATATAAGTGGGGCACTTTATAAAGCTCCTATAAAATCATGGTTTACCCATGATTGGGCTTGGGTTTAGTTTGTAGCTTACTGTTTACAAGTCTGAGGTTCTGGCAGAAGGAATAATAGATCTTTTTGCATAAAAGTTTATAAAATAATGAAAACATTATTTTCTTCAGAGATATGCTTGAGTATTGATTACATGAAAAGACTCAGTTGTGCCATCTTGTTTCAGTAATATAAGTACATTTTAATTATTTTAATTATACTTGCAAAATCTTGATTAAAATATATAATTTAGGAAATAATTAATCTAGTATGACTATTGTACGTTAAGGATCAACACAGCCTTTGGGTAGGCCACTTCAGATTTTCATGACATGGGTTGATTATACATATGAAGATCTTCAGAGATAAAAGAAGCTATAAATAATTCCTATGTAGTGGTACCTTTACATCAAGACTGTTAGACCATGGGGACTTCCTGGAATGGTATGGCAAACTGAAGATGGCTCTGGAAAAGCGGAGCTGATCAAGGAACCGGGGAGTAGACCAGTCCCTTAGAACCTGTCCAGATAAGGAGAGGACAGGAGATTGCCCACATGTGCTCCAGATGGTTGCTTCTTGTGATGAGACTGCAGGACAGTGGTTTTCCATGGGTTTGAGCACCAGGAAACAACAGGATCAGCCATCTTGCTCACAACTGTGGTGGAGACTTTTAAAGGACACTAAGTTCTCTTTCTAATCACTTTCAGAAATTGCTCATTAATTACTCCTACTCTGTTAGAGACCTTTGACAAGTTTGAAAATGCTGGCTGAGTCTGCCTTCAATCCTGAATGAAAGAAAATTTTAATCATACGCTTAAGAATTTAAAGAATCTGAAATAAACAGCAAAAAGCTAAGTAAGATTTGAACTTAGAAAGTTAAAAATGGATGAAGGGTCCAGATAAAATTAGACTGTTTAAACTTTTACAATAAGATTTTGAATTAATTATAAAGAACAAACAGCTTTTTGTGGGAAATAGATTCTGTTTCGGTTTTTACAAGACAGAACAAAGATAAACAATATCATAATTTCAGAAACTGGACACTAGAGGGGACTAAAGTTTTTAGGTAGAGGAAAGAGTTACAAGCCTGTAAAACATTGCAAAACATTATAACAATAAAAATACTGAAGGAGACTTTTGAAGAATGGAATCAGGAAATAGTAGCCACAATATCAACAATATCAGTAATGATGTCTGCTTCTGTGGATAGACTACAGTATGTCCAAAAGATGTTATTGAAAAATGACAGATGTAGAACAAATTTTATCTGACAAGATAGAGTTGGTATCAAAATGGATTTTCAACTGACAGATCAAGAGAATGATTTAGAAAAAGGGTGTTTCACTGGATCTATAAAAGAAACTGGCTGAGGTTTTAAAATTTAAAAGGGAAATACAAATGACAAACCAAGAGGGTGAGCTGGATAATTTTTTCCTATTGGGTTTACAAAAGAGGTTTGTTGAAACCTTGAAGAACTCTGTGTGATGGGACAAGGAAGAAATGAAAATAAATCACCTCCTATGACAATATTTGAATGAACTAAAAATTAAGATTGCTAGAAGAAAAAGGAAGGAATATAAAGTTGGTTTATTTGATCAAGGTTAAAACAAGATATGTTGTTACTTTATGGACTTTCTGCTGACCCCAGGACTGACAAGATGATGTTTTATGGATTTGCTTATAGATAAGAGATGGGATATGGGATGAAGAAATAAATGTTTGTGACTTAGAGAGGGTGAAGAGTCACTAAATTTGTTTATCCTTGTTGTGATGAAGGTTGGAAGTCACTTCTTTATATATTTCTTTTCTCTTTCTTTATTATATTCTTACTTTTCTCTTTCTTCTTTCTTTTTTCTTGCACTTTTTACTCCTTTCTATACTCCTTTCTTTCTTTAAGTTTAGTTTGTATTAAATTTTCCTATTATAATCAAAATTCTTAATAAAAATTATATATAGTAAAGACTGTTAGCATGTGGACCAAGTTATACATTGGTGTGATGTGGAGAATTAAAAAGCTGGGTTGATTACTTCATGCTATTGCTATCTCATGTATCTTTAGCATACAGCACTATATTAATATATAGCTCTATATTTTCCATCTGGTGTGAAGATTCTCAACTATTTCATGATATTTGAAATATGATAAAGTCTCCAATTTTGCCAGTCAGATATTATACATAAACATTCAAATTTATATCTTATATCCCCTCCATGTGACACTTTATATAGAGAATCTAACATCCCAATCCCTGAGATCTGATGACATTTTGTGACAGCTGAAACAGCAATCACATATTATTTTTTATCTGTTGATTGCTGTAAAAACTCAGAAAGAATGTTGCATATTAAAAGTGAAATATCATGCATATATATCAATTTCTATCACATTGGCAATTATAATGCGAAGCTCTAGCCAAGTAGAGGTGGTTGAAGAATATGTTCTGTCTTGTAAATTTGCTTCTACTTGACCTCCATTTTTATTTAATCTCTTATCTTTTTGAAGTAAAGATTTTTAAGCAACTTTGTCTATTCAGAAAGTTCTGCTAGACTGAAGAAATGAGGAATATGACTCTCTGAACCTTTAATAGAATGTTTAAACTTGCCTGATTGGCAAGAATAAACCCTAAGTTGTAAGTACAGAATCTCTGCAGAACATTCTGAAAACTGAATAATTAGTTTAAAAAGCTCCTGGCTTGTTAGTTTGAACATTTCAGGTGAGGAAGTACTCACTCATTGTTATCAGTAAAGGTCTGTTTTGAATCACATGTCACTTCTGGCATTGCTGCAAAATATTTGTTTGTATATAACTTGCTAAGGTGGACTATGAAATTTTGTGACCATTCCAAATGGTTCCTTCTCTTTCTTCAGCCCTGCAAGAAACACTGTCCATGAAGATCAAACTGTTAAGCTTGTTTTTCTACAACAGAAAACAGGCAAAATATTTTCTACCTATTCAACTCTTATTTTATCAAGTATCCCTCATGATTTTTGTTCATTTATATTGCAGAATGTCACCCTTCTATGGAACTGATGTCCCTTTTTTCAAACTTCAACATCTCCATGCCATTCAATAGGCCAAAATAATAAAAATAACTCAACTATCTTGAGTCATATTGTCTAATATTTAAATTAGTGCAGCTAGGGGCCTTTTCAGACAATGCCGAGCAATTAGGTTACATAGCAGACCCCCTCTTCCATTCAGTCAGTATTGTCATTGTGTATGGTCACACCATATGATATCTCCTTCCTGATTAGAACTGAGTTTTGTTTGTTTTTATTCTGGCCCTGGCCCTGGCCCTGGCCCTGGCCCTGGCCCTGGGTTGGGCTTGGCTTGGAGTTTCAAGGAAAGATTTCCTGTGAACATTGATGCAGAAGTGGCTGGTATTGATAGTCAAATCAATTTTCTTCTAAACTGATTGCCCAAAATAACCCTCAAATTACAGAACTTCCATCTTGTAATTAAGTTGCTTGAACTTCCCAGTGCTTCAGGGATCTGCTTTCCCATCAGTCAGAACTCTCACCAAAACCCTGCCTCCCAACTCTATGGATATCCTTCTGTATCCCACTGTAGCACCATGGTGCCTTTGGATTGGGCTCTGAGACTTTTCCCAGCCATACTAGAAGAGTTTTGTTATTTCTTGGTTGCTAGCAAATGTGATGAGGCAAGAACATCATTCTTGGGATATGGGAACAAGGGATAATTTCCAAGCTCTCTTATGGTCAGGTGGAGGGAGAAGAATTTAGCATTGGCTGATTCTGGAATGGATACGGGTGGAACAATCACTAGTTGTGTTTCTGAAGGAAACAGCTGCAAGCAAAACAAGCCAGGCATTATCTGGAAAGACCACGTTTGTCAGAGTTTGTCTCCCACTTATTTTAACTCAAATAATTTCAAAAGCATCACTCAGTTCCTACTTTGGGGCTGGTAATCATCTTGTCTTTTGGGTCTTCTGGCTATCAGTCAGTGAAAGTCAGGTAGAAATTTGTCCTAGACTGAGTATACTAGATTATCTTAATGCATTTAGAAGATAATCACCGTTTGTTTATACCCAGTTTGTTTTTTTTCCTTTATCTCCATAGTGAGCTGAAATTCTATAAAGAAAATTGCACCAAGAATATAGATAAAATGGTAAACTTTGATCCATTTAAATTACCAAGAAGAACCAGGTTAGTACAGATAGAAGTGAATGTTAATACAGGAACTCTAGGAAATGAATTAAAGCAAAAAGAATATTTCATTTTTCAATGAAATAACTCTAGTCAAACAAGTATGGTTACAATGATTGCACCATCTTTGTAAATTCCATAATGGCACAATGGGGCAACAGTGGTGGAAGTGGATGTAAAAGCTGATCCATTGTTTCTTCAACTGAATGCATTTTTGCTATGCCTTAATGTCTTTTTTTAATGGAATATTAATGGTCTTCCCTCATGTGAGTGTTTTGTTGTTTTGATTTTTTTCATCTTTCTGTTTTGAGGGGTTTTGCCCTCTTGTAAGCTACCCAGAGTTGCTTGATGAGTGGGGAGCCTTAGAAACTGAATTAATAAATAAACATTAAATATTTAAAATTAGTATCTTTTCCTTAACATATTTCACAAAAATGCACTAAAAACATAAGATGTGTCATTTGGTCCTTGAATTTGTGATTTATTTGACATTAAATCTCTTGAAACCAGTGTTAACCTGTGGTTAGCTCTGGTTAGCTCTGATATATATTGTGATTTTTTTGTTTTTGTTTTCATTGTGCTTAAATATAAGTATGTACCAAATATTAGTAATAAGTACAAGAATTAGATGAATAAATAAATAAACAAACAGTGCCTTGAGCTATTAGAGCTGGTTGAATAAGAACATACATACATTTGAATAAAACTGAGACAGTCTAGTTTTGTTATTTTAACACAAAGTATCTAAGATAACAGTCTCTTTTTGAGTAAGAGTTTCATATTACCATAAAGCACCAAAGAGCCTTGAGCTGGGTAGGAAAACTCTATATGTTCCCTCTATGCTTTTTCATCTTGAAAAAATAATTAGAATGTATCAGGAAAGCATATAAGATCAAAGTCTACAAAGCTGATTTTCACATTTTTGTCATTAATATACTGGAGGCATTTGGCTCTTTGGAGATGTCAAGACTTGAAGCTATAAAATACACCAGCCTGATTACTTTGAAATATTCTTTCTCTAAAATCTCTTTGACTAGTTGCTGTATATCATTTTAAGAGGATATGTTATAGCTACCCAAAAATATCGTTTTTATATTTTAACCATTGATGGAGATGAGCTGTGGATGGAGACTATAGTTTAAGCAGAAATAGCTTGCATATCATCAGCAGCAAAAATGTTTCAGCTTGACGTGCCCAGATAACAGCAGTCACTCAGTGACCGTATATATATTGTTTGTGTGGCGGAATGTGTCCCTGAAGGGGTGGTGGTGATGAGATGGATTTCGAGGCTGCCACTGGTTCTCAGGAAGGAGAGAGAGCGCATTCCAGGGAGACAAGAGGACTGGCAGTTTGGAAAGCCTTGGCAGAGGGACAAAGAAAGTTAGAGTAGCCCCACCCTAGAGTCTCTTAGGTTATTTCCCCTTAGATCAGTTAGGATGGCTTTAGTCTGGCAAGGTTCTGTCTATGCGGTGAGAACAAATAGAACTAGGGTTGGAATCCACTGACTCAGCGTTGTTTCTTGGTCTGGTCCTGACAGTTTGTGAAGACACCCAGATAGAAAGAGGCAATACATGAATAAACTTTGAGCAAAATCTGAAATGGAATTAGCCATGTAAACATTGGGAAGTTTATGGAATATAGGAGAGCATTACATGGTTCTGGACATCCCTATATGAGGCTTTCAGAAGTTTAAAAAACTGTTCAACTTATTTCTGGTTTTGCACTAGTCTTGTTTTGTTTTGCAAAACAACTCTGCACAATTTATGGACAGTCTATTTCTCATTGGTGAGAACATTTGCCTTGCCTTACCTTGTCTTATCTTCCAGCCCCTGGATTCAAGTCACCCACTGTTTTTTTTTTCCTCCCAAGTAGTGTCTCAGTGGCTTTTCATGAAGCCTGCTATAGAATGGGAGCAATGTCACATAATGACCCATGTCACTTCCAAAGTACTTGCAATGTATTCTAACCCACAGCACAATTCTCCCAGTTTTTCTCACTACAGGCTAATCCAGAAGGTATCCAGTGTTCAGCTCCTTCTAACTCACTGGTAGGGCAAGAAGCATAGTTTACACCAAGCTTAGTTAGAAAATACAGCAGCAACCTTACCAGTCAAGTCCATCTACCCAGCTCTTTTAATTCATTACAGTAGATGAAAAACAAACAAAAACTATAGTGAAATTTTCTCCTGAATAAATGTGTATGAAATAATAGCTGTGCAACTTGGTCCTGTCCACATTTATTTGGAAACAATATTTATTTAAACCTACAGTATTGTAATTATGTATGTAAGAACCGAATTAAAATTTTATATGCCATCTTGATCCCATTTTATATTTTATATTTATATTTACATTTTATGTATCATATTTTGTTTTTATTGTATTTTATTCTTTCAGCTTTATTGTAAACCGACCAGAGTCCCTCCTTTGGGGGAGATGGAAGGTGGTGAAATTTGATAAATAAATAAATAACTGCACATAGAATATTAGAAGCAGACTGCATAATTATTTGGGAATGAAAATATTTTCAGATCATACTTTATTTTTTTCAATCAACTTTACATGTTCTTGAACCTCATGGGTCATCTTGACTTTTCACATTTTACTTATAATAATTGTCCCCTTTTTTCCACTGCTTCTCTGGTCTTTTCACGAAAAAAGGTATGAAAGAAGAAAGGGTGTAGTGGGGCTCATTGTCTCCTGATAGCACCAGGAGTCATCTCCCTAGAAATATCCTTAGGCCCATGAATGCAGTGAGTTCCACTGAATTTGTAAGATCACATTTTTGACTACTTGTGCTAATTGCAATTTATAATACTACAAATACATATTGAAATATAAAGTTGTTAGATCTTCTAAGTGATTGCAAAGTACATCAACAAATGAGCATCAGCACGTAAAACCCTAAAAAATAGATTTTCTGAACTCAGGGTATATAACCAGCAATGTTGTTTTGAAGATACATTTCATTCTTTATTTCTTCAATATATTCTTTATTGTAAGCCACCCAGAGTCCCCCCGTAGGAGAGAGATGGGCGGTGAATAAATTTGTAAAATAAATAAATAAATAAATTCTCTTTTACATGTCTGTGTTTATATAATTTAGAAGAAAATTGAAGGTATAGGCTGTTTATCTGCTACTGAGCTCAAAATAAGATAAGCAGCTAGAAAATGCAAGCATTACTCTGGACATTAGTAAAGTGGTAGTCAATAGGATTTGGTCCTGCAAAATTACAGTAGGAAGTGACTTCTTGAATTAAAAAAGGATTGATCAATTAATTTCCTGATGAATACGCCCAAAATAAACAGTCAGTAATTAGTAGTCAGAATAACCCATGCAGGTTTAATCACAAGTAAGCTTCCCTAAGTTCAACAGAAATTAATTTGTGCTATCTAAATATTTTTGGTTATTTTTAGTTTATTAATATGTCAGTTTCTTTATAGAGCATAATATAACTTATTTGAGCAGTATGACTTGTTCACTGGAAATGCAAGGTGAATAATCAGAATTAAGAAAATGTACTCTTTAAAATGCAAAATATTGAATTCTACTTAACAAGTTTAGTTCCAGAAAGTTTCTGAAGAAATGGGGAAAATGAACACATTTATTACTAAGAGATGCATGATTGCTATTCACTAGGACATTTGTGTTACGAACTCCCCAAAACTGTTGATTTTGCCTCTTGTTTTATTAGACCATGGCCTGAAAATCCTAAGTGTCATGAACTTTAGGACATTTGTTAATTATTAAAAAAAATGTTGTATTTTGAACACTAGAGAAGAAGAAAACATATGGAATTTTCTGCCTTAGGCATTAAACCATCTCATGTAGCTTTGGGCACTATATCCTTCTTCACTGTGAAGGTGGACATTATTTGCAGTTCAGCTTTATGTAACTAATGTTTTGGGTGAGCCTGAAGGATGCCTAGGTTGCTGTGTTTAGTTTGGGAATTTTACCTTTTACCAATGCTTCTCCTGATATTTCATAATGCTTTGATCACTAAAGCCTGGTGGTCATTTTTGGTTAATAGGGAACACTGGATTTGGCTGAACCCCAGATCTTGAGGTGAAGTGAGTTTCTTCATTTATCTGGAATAGAACAGATTGCTCTAAATTTCCCTTTTTGTTTCTGGACTTCTATAATTTTCAAATGTCTATTTTATTTATTTATGTAGCAAATTTCATCACTGCCCATCTCCCCCAAAAGAGGGACTCTGAGTGGTTTACAATAAAGGTAAAAAGATTAAAATACAATAAAAACAAGATATATTACACAACATATAAATATAAAGTATAAAATAGCATCCAAGATGGCAATTAAAAATTCTGATTCAGATTCATAAATACATGGGGAGCACTTTAAGATGCTAGCCACCCCTGGGGTTGACTACTCCCCTTCCCACCCCAAGTGAAATGGCAGAGTCAGGTCTTTAACTTTTTCCAGAAGGCCAGGAGAGAGGGGGCCCGCCTCACCACTGGGGGAAGAGTGTTCCAAAGGGCGGGGGCCACTGCAGAGAAGGCTTGCTTCCAGGTCCACCAATCAACATTCTTTCATGGACAGGGTCATAACATGCCCTCTCTGCATGACCGGGTGGGACAAGTCAATGTAATGGGGAAGAGGCGGTTCCTCAGGTAACCTGTCCCATGCCATGTAGGGCTTTAAAGGTGATAACCAACACCTTGAATTAGGCCTGGAGGCAAACTGGCACCCAATGCAGCTCTTGCAGCAAAGGTGTTATGTGCGCTGTCCTTGGGGCACCCAAAACTTCCCACACGGCTGCATTCTGAACCAGCTGTAGCTTACGGATATTCTTCAAGGGTGGCCCCGTGTAGAGTGCATTGCAGTAGTGTGTACAGGAGTTGATTAGGGCATGAGTGACTGACTGGAGGGCCTCTCGGTCCAGGAAAGGGCATAACTGGTGCACAACAAGAAGTTGAGCAAAGGCCCTCCTGGCCACGATTGTCACCTGCTCTTCAAGCAGGAGTTGTGAGGGATTCTGCACAGGGTCTGTCTGGGGCAGTGCAACCCCATCCTGAACTAGAGATGGTAACTTCCCAGATACAGAGGAGCCCCCAACCCACAGCTACTCCAGCTTACCGAGGTTCAGCTGAAGCCTCTTGTTCCCCATCCAGACCCACACAGCCTCCAGGCACCAAGAGACCAATGTTGATCTGTTTATTTGGTGCACTGCACACACATTCACACACACATTTTCAACACACTTTTGTCAATTTATGAAAAATATCATAATTTTTGATATGGGAAGGTGGAGCATTGGATTTGGAGACAAAATGATCTGCTCCCAAATGAAAATGATCCTTCAGATTTAGCTATTAGTGATCATTTTGATCCCAGTGCTTCCTCAGACTATTTTCTGCTTAGGATATGCCAGTAGATTCACAGCCTTTCTTATCTCTAAATCTCAAGGCAACTGTTCTTTGTTCTTATGTTCAGTGATGGGCAGCTTCCCTAAATGAAAGGCTACTTCTAGTTTTGTTTTAAACAGAGGAAATTCAGCAGTGGTGATCATGCCTTGCTTATGCACACTATTTATCTGTATCTCTTTCCTGTATCTTCAGATCCTTTCTTGCTCAAGTATATGGCAGAATTTCCCTACCCTTCTGCTCACAGAAAGCCCTCTCTTTGGTGAGTGCAGCTCTTTGTCTGTGAGCAGGAGGACTTTCTTTGTATTTTCATAGCAACCAACAAAATTGTGTGCTATTGAAGGGAAAGTTTCAGGGGATCAGATCTATGCATCGTTATATAGAATAGTGCTTGTTGACTCAAACCTCATTCTAATTCAAGCAGAATTGATAAATGGAAGTGGTGGTACAATGCATTGTGTGTGTGCATTTTCCAATGCAAACATTTGCAGCAGTTTCTGAATATTTCTTTTTTTTCAAATGTCAGGATGTTTTTTTAAATAGCATATCGAAGTACATTGACAGGAAAGGCTCCCCTAGGTACATAAAACAGGGAACATTTGTTTATTTCTTTATCTATTTATCAAATGTTATCCTGCTGAATTTTCATGCAGCTTACAAGATACAGTACTGTAATGATACCCCAAGGATAAACTGGCCAGCATAAATCCTCTGTTTTAAAAACCATTACACCAGTGTTATCATGCATGGTGGACTTGTGAAAAAGCAAATAAATTTTGGGTGGAAATTCATACAATGATGCAAAAGGTACTGCAGATTAATAATACAATGAAACCAGAATTATTTCTATTGGGTTTTATGGGCGCTGAACTAGAAAAGAAATATGGGAAACTAATATTGTATATGGTAACTGCAGCATGATTATTGTTCACACAAAGATGGAAGAATAATGACATTCCCAAAGTAAAAGATTGAATTATAAAATTGATGGAGCTTGCAGAATTGGCAAAGCTGACTCGTTTGGTCAAGGAATAAATGATAGACTTTCTTAAAAGCCTGGAAGCTGTTGAAAAAAGAAAAGAGCGAACTGATGATTTATGGATTTGAGGAGTAAAAAGGGTTAATGAGGAAGGGGAAAGAGAAAGATGGCAATTACTTGATAGAAAGAAGGGCGGAAGTCGTAATTCTTGTTTTCTTTCTTTTTTTCACTTTTTTTCTATTTTCTATTTTCTTTATTTTTCCTTTTTTAATACTTTCATTACACTGAAATATTCTAATAAAAATATTAAAAATGCATAAATAAATAAAAAACATTACATCCAAAATTCCAGCTGGAAGAAAAGAAATCAGAGCATATGATTAAATATTACGCTGCTGATAAAATGGGTACATTCCAGGCCAAATGGCCATGATTCGATGTAAACTTTCCACCTATCCTTAATCTTACTGTCCTGGTAAACCCTTGTGTGGATCTTAAATATGAATGTTTTACATTTTTGAGAAGATCTATGTAAATATTTCTTGCTTCAAAAGGCCATGTACTCTCTGCTGAACCTGAAACATGTGACTGGGGATGTTAAGAGTTGTCCTTGTGTTTTAGAGTGGCTTTGATTTCATGTTTTATGTGCTGCTGCAGAAATGACAGGCTTAAAAAACAGTGAATGACAACACAGATCTGTCTTTCTTTGGAAAAACCTTCAAGCAGACACAACGCCAGGGAGATGCCTTAACCTTGCATTAAAGATGTGCCTATCTTCCAAGCTTAAATGATGCATGAAATGGGAACAGAAGGAGGACCCAAAAAATCCCCTTCAAGAGGCTACTTTGCAAATTTCAGTGCATTTGGCTATTTGCCGGGGTAATAAGCACAAATGGTTCTGAAAAGCTGAAAATGATTGAGACAGAGGAAAAAGGAAGGAAGGAAGGAAGGAAGGAAGGAAGGAAGGAAGGAAGGAAGGAAGGAAGGAAGGAAGGAAGGAAGGAAGGAAGGAAGGAAGGAAGGAAGGAAGGAAGGCAGCCAGGCAGCCAGGCAGCCAGGCAGCCAGGCAGCCAGGCAGCCAGGCAGAAATGTTTTCCCCATTATATATTTTTAATTCTGTTTGCCGGTTTGGGATCCCTAGGCAGTCCTTAAAGTAAACCATTTTGATAGGGAGCTAATGGTTCTCCTCAGTCAAAATAATACTTTCATAAGAATAATGCCTGTTTGGATAGTAATTCATATTCCTTCTGAATAATATTTTCCTAGGGGAGGAATATGTATTTCTATATTCTGAGAATTTATTTTGATGCTTATATGTATTCATTTTGATTCAATATTAGTGTATTATTCAGATCCAGGCTACAAAAGGACTCTAAAAGAATTCAGCCTATAATAATTCAGATGCGCTATTGGTTTCTTCATGTCACCTTTCATACAAAGAGCACCAACCCTCAATGAATGAGAAATGTATCTATTTAAAACAAAGCACTGATAAAAGATGCTTCTGTTTTCACAGAATATGCTAACTGTTTTGTCCAAGCATTCTGACACTGGAACTTCCTCAAGGCAATGGACCAGAAGAGATGAAGTGAGAAAGAAACAAAGTTTGCACCTGGTTCTCGTTTTCTTTACCCCTAAACCCTTCTGCTGCATGTAATGACTCATCTAAATCTCTCTAAATATTCAAGGGGATTTCTCCCCTGCCCAGCATTAGCTTCCCTTTGGCAGGCTAGACCTTGTCCAATGCTTCCCTGATGCTTGACCTTATAGCTTATAATGAAAATAACTAGGAATGAATACAAGGCCACTTTTCTCCATGCAGATAATCCTGGTATAGAGTGCAATGCCAGACCATTAAAATCTGTGTTTTGTCACCAGCATAAATTATTTTTTCAAAAAACATATTGTATCCCAAATTCTAGCTAGAAGGCAAGAAATCAGAGAATGCAATTAAATATTATGCTTCTGATACAATGGTATGTTTTTAATAAGAATTTTATTAAGTTTAAAGCAAAGATGAAAACTACAGAAAAGAAAAAAACTAAAAAAAGAAAAAAAACTAAAAAGTGTGAAACACAAGAAGATAATTTTTTTAAAAGGTTACATAAAGAAATGACTTCTGACTTTCAACACCAACAATATACAGCAATTTCCATAATCAATCCCGTACTCTATATCAAACCAAGATCACATTATTTCTATAAATCATTCCATTAGCACATTATAAAAATCACTAAATATAATTGCTCCTTCCCCTTATATTAAAAGAAAAAGAAATATATAAACCTCCAAATCAACTTCCCCTCTCAAAAACAACATTTATTTGATTATTGCCTTCCTATCACTATTCTATATATTTCTGTCCACTATAATAAAAATCAGACAATAAAAACATATAAATTGTCTACTTTTATAATTAATAATACTATAACAATCTTAACTCTATTAAACCTAAAACCAGGCAATTATTATTACACCTTATAAATCTTGCAAATCAAACAAACCTTAAAAGCAATCCAGTAAATTTTAATCCAAATCATTAAAGACAAGTAGAATCACAAGCCTTAAAATCTATCCAGATGAACATTCTTAATTCTTTACCCAACTTCAAAGTATACCAAAGCATTTACATATCTCCATAATACACACAGGGCATTTTTCATACAGAAATCAAACAGCCCAACTGCCCCCTTAGTAACTCAGAATTCTCAGCAAAAAACCTCCCAGAGCAAAAGCTCTTCTTTCTCATAACATTCCATCAGAAAAATAACTCCATTTGTAATTTGCAACTCAGACTGTCCTTTTAACCCCTTCAAGACCAGAATGTAATTGTTGCCTGGCATTTCATCAAAGGCATCAATCTTGCTGTCTGTAGTAAAATCTTCAACTTCTTCCACAACACCTTCAACCAGATGACACATTTTAAAGCTGATATTTTCCATAATGTCCTGAATATCTTGTGAGATAACTTGACAGGAATCAGAGAAAATCTGCTTAAGCTCAGAACAAAACTCTGAGAAAATCTCCTTGAGATCCTCCATGTTACAGGCAGTAGATTATGGTGCCCCCTAGATACTTGACTAGCAAGAGTAGGAGTCAATGACTTAAAGGAAAATCTCCAAAAGTTGTTGACATAAGAGAAAGTGTGCTAACAAGCAGCTGTCAGAGAAAGTTAACAGAAAACTGAAGATTCCAAACAGCAGATTCAACATGTAGGAAAATATTAAATCCTTCAAATTCAATACAACAATAAAAGCAGGAAGGAAATTATTTATTCTCAGTCCTCCTTAATGTTTAGATGGGAAAACAAGCCAAAGCTTAAAAAGCTTTTTAAAAATTAATCCAGAAATAACAATAGGCACCAAGAGAGTTCGCTTTTTCTTACCATAGAAAGCCTCTCTTAGGGTACATAAAATTGAAAAAATATATAAATTAAGGGGTTTAGAAATGGGTTGGCTTGACTTAGTATCCCTTTAAGGCTACAGTGCAGTTTGGAAATGATGATGTTCCAGACTCCCAGCGTCTCTTACGGGATTAGTGCTAACACTCTTCATGATCCTCTGGCTGTGAGGCACCATTTACGAGTTCAAATGGGATGATTCCACGCATTTCCTATCCATGAAAACTCTCTAGGGCTTCAGAAAAAGCCTGCATGAGCCCAGAAAAAAAGCTGCATTGTCAGATCTGCCTGTGGAGCTTGCGGGCATAGTTGTTCAGTCAGCCAAGTTCCCACCAGAAGTTCCTGATACAATGGTATGTTCAAAGCCAAATGGTCATGCACTAATGTAAACTTTCAACCAATCCTCAGTCTTATTTTTAAGATAACCCTTTTTTAATTCAAAAATTGTATTCCTTTAAAATTTTGATTGTATTTAAATATTTATTACCTTGAAAGACAAAAGTAGTCTCTGCAGAGGTAGAAATCACTGTTGAGATATACAAAGTTATGAAGATGCTGCAATAGAGCAACAAAATTCAAATTCTGAAGCTAATTCTCTAAATATAAAAGGAGCTCTGAAACATATTTTAAAAAGTAAATACAATATGAAATGTTATTTAATTACTTAGCATCGCTGAAGCATTTTTATTCCAGTTTGAAGAGGAGGTCTAGCATGTTGCAATTATAATTTCTTTCTGGGTTTTTTTTTAAACCCTCAAATATACACAATAGAAACATATTTTTAAACAAATGTTTTATAGAAGTGACATCTGTTCATCTGAAAATCAGGTCATTAGGTTGAAGTAGAAAAGTATTTTACAATTAACATTCATTTAAATACAATCTCAAAATGCTGATTTCTTTAAAGAAAATTTAAGTCTATGAGCTATATAAAAAGTCACTATAGTCAGTTTGCTCCCCAGGGGAAAATGTTCCAAAATCCATAGCTGGTTCATACTTTTATTAGGAACATCCAAGATAGCACAGAACAATGAGCTTCACAGTTCTCTGAACTCCGTCAATCAAGATGCTTAAAACAGGAGAAGAGGGGAGGGATGAACCAAGAAAGTCCAAGTCCTAGGACAGTTATTTTAATCAAGATGTTTGAAGTTTGTAATCAATCCCAAGATGGTGATAGTAAGTAGACTGAAGGCTGAGTCAGCGTTTTGTCAATTAAATAATCTTATAATCCCTCGAACACAGCTATATTACCCTCTTACTCCTCCCTGATTTTAGTCCACTTTTTAAAACAAGAACTCATGAATCTGGCCAGCCTTTAATGCTACCCACCATACTTGCTCAGGGGCCAGCCCTACCATTGCCAATTTAACTCAGGGTGCGTAGGACCCTGAGTCCTGTACCATCATATTAAACTGCTGTAATTAACAAGTTTGCTAATGCCTAAACTTGCTCTCCTTCCAGCTTCCTTCAAAGTTTCTTGGCTTGAGAAGTCATATCTATATCTCAAGCTAATCACCAATAGACCCTACTATGATAGATCAGGGTGGCCAGAAATCTCTCCCTGATCACAGTGGAATATATACAGGAGAAGTCCTTTTTTTGTCTAAAAGGTGAAGTCTATGAAATCACTGAGAATTGAGCCTTTGGGTATAAGGGTATCTAAAAAGAAAATCACAAAATAGCCATTCAGCCTTGACGGAGGGATTGAGAGGCTTAAAGTCAAGGACTAAAAGACAAAGTCTTAAGCCCAGCTCCAGAAATATGGAACAATGAACTTTACCACAGCCAAAGAAGGCCAAATCCTATACACCCTTTTCAATTATAATCTTTAGAACACATAAAACAGCTTAATCCTGTGAAATTTAACACAAGAGAGGGATTTTAGTAAAGACTTTTTCAGCCATATGAAAGCTTTTGGAGAAAATGGAAAGACATCAAATCACACTCCTACAGGCTTCTAAATAAAATCAATAAAGTCAATAAGAACCCCAGCAGATCTAGTGTGTATTCAATCTAAATGAAATAAGGAACTTATATCAAAATTAAGCAGTTACAGTGGAAAACTGCTTTGGGATCTAAAAACCCCTCCACCCTACACTGCCTCTTGAGGCTCATTCAATAAAAAATGCTTTGTAGAATTCACTGGATATAGGCTACATACCTTCACTATGGGGTGCCTCTGAAGAAATAAGAGCTTAGTGTTATATGTCTATCATGCTAGCCAGACATCTCATACTGGAGAAGCACAAAGCCGCCAGGTCTCCTGTGCAAATAAAGGTTAAAAGACCTTTGGGTTATGCATGCATATACATAATTTCAATATTCTACATAAAATAAAGAGCAAACAAAAAGATTTATCCCAATCATGGTATTCACAACTCTGTACTGTCATGATCTCCTTCCTTCCTTCCTTCCTTCCTTCCTTCCTTCCTTCCTTCCTTCCTTCCTTCCTTCCTTCCTTCCTTCCTTCCTTCCTTCCTTCCTTCCTTGAATACAGAATAGGCAAACCACTGATGTTTAAGAGATAAGGGTACCACTGCTCGACAGAGAAATCCTAATCCTATTTTGTCCGTTTATAAATGCATGCTTAGGATATAGTGAGGTTCCCCCTCCAACTGCTTCACTTCACTGTTGGAGGGAGCTTCTATGCTAACATATCCACTGACAATTGTCATAGCCACTGACAATAAAGCCTTCTGGAGGTCATTGAAAGATCACTTGCAGGTGAATTTAGTTTCACTGAAACTAGCACTCCTAATTTTTGCTGCTTTCAAAGTGGGGAGTTAAAGCAGATTCATCAGGCTGAAAGATCCAACATACCCTGTGTTTCTATACATCCTATGATAGGCTAGCCTATGCTGGAGGTCTACCTCAAGTCCTGCTAGGCTGCCTCATCAGGGCAGAGGGAGTATTCCAGGGAGGAATGAGCAAAGAACACCAGGAGCATATGCCAAGACTATATATTCCTAGGAGGGTCATCCCAGAATGAAAGTTATCCCAGCTGCCCAGCTAAAGGAAACAGGCTTTTATATCAGGCAGCAGTGATATAGGAAAATGCTGAAGATGGATTATTACTTTTGTGACTATGGTAAATGCATAATTTCATACTCAGGTGGCAATACTAAATCACTCCTTTTAGCAAGAAAACCAGTGGATTCAAGGCAATACTAAATCACTCCTTTTAGCAAGAAAACCAGTGGATAAGCAATATAAAGTGACTGACTATATAGTACCGGATGATAGGCCCCTCCAGTCAGATGGCTCTCAACATGCTACTAAGGAAGAGCTGAAAATCTTCTTATAATGGGAAGAAGGAATAACCTTGAGGAACAGGAGGAAGAGTCACAACCAAGACAATGGTCAAATAAAAGATATCTGAGTCCGGGGCAGAAATGTAATTTGAAAAAGTATCTCAGATATGACCCTCCCTCGTTCTCATGAAGAAAAAGGGAAGGAGGGGGGAAGTGCATTCAGACTTGCAAGCTTCTGTTGTTATAACCTTATAATAAAAATAGTATTAGCTTGCATATCTTTGGTTTCCAAGTTTGGTCTGCCTTGGAGGGCTGACACTTTACTAAGGGTGTTTACAGATACAGATAGATTAAAGACTTTGGGATGGCTAGTTGCTGATGTTGCTAGGCAGAAAAAGAAAATCCAAAGCTAGATAAATAAAATCCCAGTAGGAACATGGAATGTAAGAAGCATAAACTTGGGGAAACTCGACACAGTAAAAGATGAAATGAATGCATCAGGGAACTGAAATGGACTGGAATAGGACACTTTCAGTCAGAAGACCATATTGTTTGCTACTCAGGGCATGAAAATTAAAGAAGGAATGGTGTTGCTTTCACAGTCAGGATGGATATAGCAAAGATAGTACTTGGGTATAAGACAACCACTGATCAATTAGACTTCACAGATAACTCTTTAAAGTGACTGTAATCAAAGTTTATGCTCCAACCACTGATGCAAAAGAAGAGGAAGTTGATAAGTTTTATACTCAAGTTCAATCTGAAATCAACAGAACAGGCAAGCAGAATAAGCTGCTTGTGGCTGGAGACTGGAATGCCAAAGCTGGGAATAGTAAAGAGGAAACCATAGTTAGACCATATGGTCTAGGAAACAAAAATGAAGCAAAATAATGACTTAATCAATTTCTGAAAATCCAGTGATTTCTTCATCACTAACCCTGTCTTCAAACAACCAAAACAACTTCTATATACACAGGCATCACCAAATGGAGTACACAGAGTAAAATATTATTCATAACTGGAGATGGAAGAGTTCAGTTTTAACAGCAAAGATATGGTCAGGGCTGACTGAGGAACAAATCCGGAACTGCTCATGTGCAAGTTCCAAGTCAAGCTAAAGCACTGCTAAAGAAAGTGTTTCTTGCCACCATGTGAAATTAAGGATATTGTACAATAGATTACACACTGTATTATGTGGTACTGGTATGTAGACTGACTTCATCCAATCTGTTAGCCACTATGTCATTCTCTAGATTCGCCAGCCCAGCTTGGTTAAAACCCTTACTGATTCTTCTTCTGTTTCTTGCCATATTTCTGTAGACGTTTGATCAATTCCTGTAGCCTTCCAACCTGGTAATGACCAGAGTGCTGTTCTAGCTTCATCTTCCAATACTAGAGGTTCTTGGAAATCGAATAGACTCTTCTTTTCCAAGGGAAAAACAAGATTCATTTGGAGGATGGATAATTGTGGTGAAAGAGCCCTGTCATATTAGCAACTGTCATGGGAAACAATTTTTTACACCAGGAACCCTGGGAATTACAAAATGAGAGTTCCCAACAAGGGAAGAAAGCTCTGACATGCCTCTCCCATGTTTCAAGCCAAATATTAAAGAGTAAAACTGTTGGTATATGTAATGATGGGACATAGGTTTCAATCTTATGAAGTCTCATCAATATTCTTGTTTTTCTGAAGCTATTCTGAACATGACTTCATAATATGTCTAATAATAGTCCCTCTAGTGAGAGGAGATGGGCAGTGACAAATTTGATAGATAAATAAACAAATAAAATATATTCAAATCTCAAAGCTGGTATGTGTTTGTGATAGTCCGGGAAGGTTGCTTTTTACAATATGTAAAACTAGTTGCATCCTTTTGGGAGAAATTGATGTGTTCAGCTGGGTTCAAAATGCAACATCAGTTCATCCAGTGTGGTCTTTGGCTATAATTGCTCCCTTTTATTTCATATTTTATTGTGGAAGGGTCATTTAACTTTCTTAGATATCCACGTTCTTTTTAATTATGTATTAATAATTCGGAGTTTAACATGAGGACAACAGAAATAGGCGTTGCTTGCTTTATATTAAAAATGATACATAGATTGGAGGAATGCTAATTTTCCAACAATTATGCTGTAGTCTAAAAAACTTGCTGTTCTTTCTGTATCTGAACAAACATTCTACTGCTGAAAGTCATGACTGGCAGATTATTTAGAAATTTATATGTTTAATTTTCCATTTATTTCTTACTGTTCTTACTGTTACTAAAACTTAAATCTTAATAAATTATCTGTATAACAGACAGAAACATACTGTATATGTAAAACTAGTTTGGATTACTATATAAGAGTTGTACAGTTTTGTGTGGGTTTTTTTCCTGCTCTACTTTTTTGTTTACTTTTTATTTCTTTATTTTTGCATATAAGACAAATAAACAAGAACCGCGTTGAAGGCCATAAATTGGAGCAGCGTTCTTACCCTCCCCCTCTTAAACTGATGAATGGCTACACATAGCAGGAGAATGGAAGCGACATTTTAATTTTGGAGATCGGTTTGTCTAAAGTCATTTCCCCAAAGGCTAGTCACAGAAACGTTGCTGGACAAATCATGAGCGGTGATGGAAAGAAAATAACAAATGAAAAAGTAAGAGCCTGACTACATGGTTTCCAGGGAAGAAGCATTTTTATTGTTGGACCGTAAAGATGAGTTAATACATCATAGAAAGACCCAAATAGCAAGAGTCTGCCCCCAAACTATCAACAGCTTCCAGACTGAAACTATTACAAACGTCCATGATAACCTATTGCTCCTCCACCACGGCTTGGAACAATGTACTGAAGAAAATAGTTTTGTCCCTGACCTTTCCATTATTAGCCATCAAAATTCTCCTCTTATAGCAATCAATTTTACAGTACAGAACTTTATAAAGTGCACTAAGTTATATTTTGTGTCATTCCTGAGCAAAGTATCATCTACACAGATAGACTTGGTGTGTACACTTAGCAACAAATACCAGGAAATTGTATGTGGATGGGAAGGATACCTATTTTCTGCCCATATGTATTAATCGTGGCATATAAGCTTACAGCACGTATGCCATTTATAACCTAAAAATCATTCTGCTTCTTTAGTTATAGAAATAAACTTATAGGATTGCACCATGGAAAATGATGGCCTTACATAAATCCTAATCATCTGATGTATTGCAGAAACACATTCTAAAATTACCTTGTCAAAATTATGACTGTCCTACTTTTCAATACTTAGGATCTTGAGTTTCTGTTCAAAGAATATGAGGTTGCATCCAATTATCTTCTGCTTTAGTTTTTTGAGGTCTCACCAATATATTTGTTTTCATGGTCAGGATAAAACTCTCCAGATGTTTGTTCCCTGAAGAAGAAAGAAATTATCCAATATATGTAATGTGGTATCATCTCGTCATCAGGAGAGGACATGAGAATGAAAAGGTTTCCAATGACTTTAATATTATTTTCCTCTTTTTATATCTTCTTACCTGATGAAGAGATCTGGGGATTTTGAAAACCTGCCTATAGTTTTTGGCAGATTTGTTGGCAGTAATAAAGATATTACTTGACTATAGATTTGATGTGTTTTGTTTTTTAATACCTTCTGTCAAAGCATTCTCCATCCAAGCTAATTACTTAAACTCATTACCTTATTAGTTTGAAGTCTATTGAAATATGTATGGGGACAGTTTTGTGACTCAATGAGACTCTATTAATACAGAAAACATAAATATACAATTGGAGAGTCCAAAGGATGCATGAAACATAGGAATTCAAAATCAAAGGACAAAAGCTGATAGCAGTTTTCTCTTTCTGCCAGATTGGCTGACCTCCAGAGATGACTCCCCTTAAAACACAAAGAGGTGGAAATGGCTAGGAGGTAGGACAGGGGGTCCTTTGGATTCACAGAAACCTAAACCATCCTGTCCCACTGCTCAAGAACTGTTCTAAATAAATAACTGTTCTAAATACTATAAATATAAATAATGTTTGTGTATATGTTGGGGTTGTTTGTGTGGAAAGAGATAGAAAATCACAAACTCTGTGCTCATCTTAAGGGACTCTACTATCATCTGATCTCAATAAATGTTGGATTTAGGTGTCTGGAATGTAGTAAGAAGAAATGTTTGCAAGAGGTGCCCCCCCTCCCCCTTAAATCAGTGAGTACTTTTTGTAATTTGAGATCTATAGTCGTTCTGTTCAGGACAGGATTTACACAAAGTATTCCAAATCCCTATTTGGTCTAGAATTCCATCTGTTGGCTATTAGTGTGATCAATTAGACAGGTATGTGATTAAACAATTAGGCAAGCTGTTCTTCAGTTACCAGAAAAAACAACTGTTCAAATGAGTGATGACAAAAAGGTTTTATAAATCCCATACCAGTTTACAAAAACTCCAAGAACAGGGATATTGACTAATTATTAAGGATATGACCCAATGAGATTTGTCCTTATGTTGTCTAATGGAGAATCATAAGGAGCATTTTATAAGCTTCCAGTGCTACTTGTTGCTTTTATTTATCCAGAGCAGTGTTTTTCAATCTTGGCAATTTTAAGATGGGTGGACTTCAACTCCCAGAATGCCCCAGCCAGCATGCTGGGAGTCCACCTATCTTAAAGTTGCCAGGGTTGAAAAACACTTATCCACAGACTATATACATGTAGCAACAAATGTGAGTTTACAACTTTTATTGGTCACTTTCTGAATTAAAATTGATCTTTCTCTCTCTCCCCCCATGCCAACACATACACCTACCTACTTAACAAAAAAATGTAGCTGCCAGGCCAAATTTGAGTTCCAGAAGAACCAAGAAGGAAGGCATCTAATATACATGTACCTTGTTTTATGTGCTGGCTGCAAAGTACTACTGTTCACAACTACTTCTATAATTAACAACAAAGCCAGTCCCAGTTTGACAGTCTTCTCATACCTTCTCCCTTCACTTAAGTATTATTACTACTTCATACAGGAAGTGGGTCTTGCTTGGAAAACTGTCTTATGTTGTGAGAGCTGCCTCATGGTTTTAGAACTGTCTCTTGTTGAGTCATAAGAGTCTTCATTCTGGCATTTTTTTCACATTGCAGAACAATCCTTTTACCCTTATGGCCTACCTTGAGTGGACCTATATGTTGCTTCATCTTTCATACTTGTTGTATAAAGGTAAAGGTAAAGGTTTCCCTTAACATTAAGTCCAGTCATCTCCGACTCTAGGGGTCGGTGCTCATGTCCGATTCAAAGCCGAAGAGCCGGCGTTTGTCTGTAGACACTTCCGTGGTCATGTGGCCGGCATGACTAAATGGAACGCTGTTACCTGCCCACCAAAGCGGTACCTATTAATCTACTCACATTTGCATGTTTTCGAACTGCTAGGTTGGCAGGAGCTGGGACTAGCAACAGGAGCTCACCCTGTCGCGTGGATTTGAACCGCTGACCTTCCGATTGGCAAGCTCAGCAGCTCAGCAGTTTAACCTGCAGTGCCACCGCATCCCTCTTTTGTTGTATACCCTCACTATAAATACATATCACAAATCTAGATAGTAGGTTGGCATTTAAAATATGATACCCATAATATGCATTATATAGGCGTAGCACCACACTGATATATGATAAGGATGTAATAAAAGTATCCGTTAATTGATGGGTTTTCTTTGAAATTTCTTTTTCCTGATTAGGAAGAGAATAATAATGGTATAAATCACCATTTTACCCCTTATAAATCGTTTCTCACACATACTGCTGTAGGTTTTTTTTAATGATTTATCTGTTCATAAAAGTAAAATTTACTAAAAGCACAATTTCTGTTAATAGTTTAACAATGTCCAATAATATCACAGAAAAGATATCCATTAACAGGAACCGTACATAAATCTTTTCACAGGAAGCTGTTTGCAGTAGTAGTTTTACTTTTCTTAAGGACTCACAAGTTCAACTACGTGAATTATTAACTGAATTTCTGAATGTATAAAGTGAATCAAGCTAAAGAACAGGAACATGCCTTGGGCAACAAATGCACTTAAAATATACACCCACCTCATCTCTCTGGAGTGTAATCCAAGTTTCAGAATCCTAAATCCTAAATCATTTATTAACTCAATAACAGCAACCTGTATGCCTCCTGATGATGTTGAAAAAATGGAGCTAGATACATCATGTGACTCTGATGCATTCAAGAGACAGTCACATCAATTATTACCACCAACACATTCGAAAGAAGATTTGCCAAAAAGAAAAGAAAAAAAAAAAAAAAAGGAGAGCATACTGCTATGCTCTATGAGTCACGCATTTTGAAAGACCCAGACTTGTGGCCTAATCTGATACCAGATTCTACCTGACAAAAAATTGTTCTGCCTGGTGTCCTGATGTTTGAACAAATGCGGTAACTAGCCAAGTCAATTCCAAATATACCCAAGGTTGGTGGGTAGATGTTTCTTGAATTTCTTCTCAAACTTAAGTATTCCAATACCGTACAGTTACCAAGACAGTGCCCTGGGTGGAATCCTTCCAATCAAGTCCTGTATTGTTTCCCATGCTGGTTATTTTCTGAAGGGATACAAAAACAATGCAGCATGCTGGCAAAAAGTGAAAGTTATGGAACAAGTAGGAAGAAAGTTTGTAAGCTATATAATAAATTTTGTGAACATGAAAAGTACATAAAACATACTAGTGCCAGTGGAAGGAATTACAGTAGACTCTGAGGTAACGGGAACTCAAGCAACCGGCTCTCTCAGGCAACCAGCAAAAAAAAAATCTGTATCTCTCTGCTGCCATCTAGTGGGTATTGGGGCTTAATAGTAACTCTCAAGCAACCAGAAACTACATTTATCCGGCATCTACCAATCCCCGTGGGTGCTGGTTAACTGAGAGTCTACTGTACATCTATTGCTCTTGGGTGGAGGTGCAGTAGCCAGTTAGGCTAAAAATTATTATTAACAGAAGCAACGAAGTGGATAGAACTATTGAAAAGATTTTTGGATATATTATCTTCTGTCTTGCTTTAAAAGATTTAGCATTTCAAGGGGATAATCAACTGATAGTTGAGCCACACAATGGCAACTTCCTTGCACTCTTGAATTAAAAACTCATTATGGCAGCCTCGCTCCTGGCCATTCAGCTGAAGTCAAACAGAAAAAAAAGACAGCAAAATGCTGCAAAGTCTGTCTCATTATCTCTCCTGGGAGAGTCAGAATGAACGTACCGAACTTTGTTTTCTCATGCGTGATGCTCTATCAAGAACAACACGTGTTGATGCCCAAACCAAGACACAGGTACATTTAACTTTCAAGAAAGATTTACTGAGATTATCCACTTCGATGTAAACATTGGAGGAAATAGCTGAAATGCAATTACCAGCTTGAAGAATCATGCAGAAGTCAAGGTTTTGATAACGGCTCAGATAGGACAAGCAAAGGAAAAGGTCTTCAGGTTAGCACCACCTTCAGCGTGAACTTGCTGTGTATTCTCCCTATGCTTCCCAGTCAATAAATCTTGTAGATGTTAATGCTGAGGGAGCATGTACTGAAATATTAACAGGTTTTGATTGTGTGCAGTAACTTGTGTTCATGTTTTAGTGCAATCCCTGTGAAGTGAAATTTTGTCAGAGACAAGATAGACACCTCAGTCCACTCCCAGTCAGATGCACAGTAAAGTGTACATGATGCTATCCATCCACTTGTATTCTGGAAGCACAGGACTCTGCTCTTGATTTAAACCTTACACATGAAACTCAGTTACAGCTAGAAGCAGTAAAAAGATACTTCAGCTTGTTTTCATGCCTCTTCTAGCTAAATTCTGGTACAAAGTTATTTCAAGTATTGATGTCAGAAATGAGATTTGACAAGCCAGACATATCCATCTTCAGTCTGAGGTACTTTTCACTGCAGATATGACTGAAGAATTAAAACAGGGATCAGTGGCTCAAATTTCTACAGGAAATTTGTTTTATAACAGAAGGTGTAGGAATTTACTAAAGAAGAGGCAAAAAAACAGAAAAGATTTCTTGATGACACCACTGAGGAATTATGATTTAGCCTCTCTGTCTATGATCCAGAACATTTATTCAGAAGGAATATTTTCAATGTACCTTCAGATATTATCTGTGAATTAGACCCCAGATGTGAAGGTGAAAGGTGAAAGGTCCCCTGTGCAAGCACCAAGTCATGCCTGACCCTTTGGGGGGACACCACTTTCATGAGGTTTTCTTGGCAGACTATAGCGGGGTGGTTTGCCGTTGCCTTCCCCAGTCGTCACCTTCCCCAGCAAGCTGGGTACTCCAAATACCAAGTAACAAATAACATTTGCTTAACATTCTGGTCAGTTCCAAAATTTGACCATGGAGCTGAAATGAAGAAGCATCTAAATTTCTACTTTTCAAGTATATAGTTGTATCTTCAAATCTACTTTTGAGAAAGAACATTTTATGCTGGCCAAAGACTGACTGTACAGTGGTTATATTCACTACTGTCCATTAGGAGGCACTATACAATTGGTTTCAGTTTTGTTGGAATTCATCAGACCATAGGTAAGATAACCCTCATATGTTATATCTTATATAACGTATGTTATAACCTTTCTGGAACTTGAACTCGCTGTCCTCATACTTCCATTACAGAGTGCAGTGTGTTTAGTTTTTAGAGCTATCTTTGCCGTGGGTGTGTCAGGAGCATGTAGGAAGGGAAGTCTATAGATGCTATGAATGGTACATCTTCTTTCTTACTTGCTTGCACTTTCATTTTGAGTACAAACAAATAAGAAAAGAAGCTGTACCATCTACAGCCTGAAGTAGAAATGACCAGCGGATTTTAGTTGCTTTGTTTCCAAAATGTTCACAGACATGTCGCTTCCTTAGAACAACAACAACATAATCAACACTGACAATACTCTTATTAGGAGCAACACTAAAAAAAGTTATGCAATAGTCAACAATGTGTAACACTATTAAATCTGTATCTTGTTCATTATGATGCATAAGGGTTTATGCATATGAAGTAGTATTAATGCACTGTCAACAATGTGCCTATGCAATACACTGTGCATCTGTGGCAAAAATGTTGAGTCCTGAAACAAAGGCGGTGGGAATGCAGCTGATCCAGTCAATTTCAAGGAATGCCTTGGGGAAGAAAACAAATCTTTTGAAAATAAGAGATTCTACCTCTTGTGAAACTGGGCTGATTAGTCCCATCTCTCCCTGTCATTTTTTCTGGGAATAATTAGAGGGCAATGCTAGTGCAAGAGTTAGATGCATAAGCCTGCATGTTGGGGGCTGATGGCCAATGGTGGGCCTCTGAGATTTGTAATAGCATTCCTCACTTAGATGTGCAAAGCTAAAGCAGGAAGAAAGTAGATGTTGGCTCCCAGGTTGTAGTACACTGTTTGTGGATCTGCCTGCCGTCCACTGGAGTTGGGCAGTCAATGAATTCAAAATAATAATAAGAACAACATCAACAACAACTGTGCCTTCTTTGCAAGGGCTTTGGG
This sequence comes from Candoia aspera, assembly GCF_035149785.1. Taxonomy (NCBI): domain Eukaryota; kingdom Metazoa; phylum Chordata; class Lepidosauria; order Squamata; family Candoiidae; genus Candoia; species Candoia aspera. The sequence goes on from NC_086153.1 coordinate 215,081,592, forward strand.
GCTGTGACCAACTGGGTCCACAGGATAATGTCTCATTACATGATGAGAGACACAGAGCTATTATCAGAGTCTATGTAGTGTACTGGGTGATGACACAACATAATTGTGCTGATCACTGTGGTGGTCCTGGTGCTGGTGATTACATGTTTGTACTGGATCTGATATACTAAGCGACTCTTGAGTCAAATAGTTAGTAAATAAGAAACATGTAATTAAGAAATATATTCCATACTGTCTTTTAGACTTATATATTGATTTTGAAAATTGGCAATGCAACCTTATACATATTTGCTCTGAATTAAAGCCCCTTCGGTACAGTGAAGCCTTGGCAGTAGATGTATACAGGAGAACATGCACAGTTTCATTGAAAACAGGCAGGAGAAATATTTGGCCAGGAAAGCACATTTGCTGTCTATTCTTAAGTCTCTGTTTTGCCTTTCCATTTCCATTTTGCATCAAAGTGAATGTTAGAACTCAGAAGACTGAAATTTTATTCAGTCTTGAGTAAGAATTTCCTTTTCAAATGTACTTCCTTCTTCTTTTTTAAAAACTTTTCCCTTTTATTCTCAGATGTCTGAAATAAAGTTGAATGTGAACAAGTGGGCAAGTTGAAATTAATAAAAGTTCTTTATTTTTTTTCCTCAATCATATTCCTTTTCACATATCGTAGCTGAAAGTAAAAGAAGAGGCAGCTGGGATTTCAGCAGTTCATCGGAACACAATTTTTACTCTTTTTACCTCATGTAAACAGCAGACAAACAAAACAAGGGGCAATGCTATGCCGCCATCTGTTTTGCTACTCCACTGTCACAAAGACACTAATATAGTACTTACATTCTTGGGTTCAGAGGATAGGTTGTACATATCCAAAGCTAGTCTCATAAAGAATAAAACGGCAGACATAAACGGGCTGCATGGCTATATCATATTCCATTATAGAAATCAGAAACATTACATCATTATTTTACTTTTAGAAACCAAATAATATAGCACAGAAAAATATTACAAAAAGGTTTAAGAAGGAAGATATTTCAGCCAATGGTTCTCAAACACAAATACCTGTGCTATAATTTCTGCCAGATATATCCCTAACTTACCTCCATTCATTTACATGCTTGACAGGCCAAGCTTTTAATGCACCAACAAACCAACGTGTCTGAACTCAATACAGATATATGTGTATTCTCTAGGTGAGACTAGAATTAAATTTCTGCCAATCAATTTGGATGAGAATCCAAGCCATGAATGGACCACAGAGTAGCATATGGCCAATGACAAGGCCAGGTTTTCAGCCTCTAAGATTTAATATTGAGCATAAGGACCCCAGATCATCCCCTCTTCTTGATTTCTTTGATCTAGTAAACCATGGGAGAGCATGATGATTTTTTTTTAATCAGCCTAATGCCTAAGACTGTTTCCTGGTGTCCACTATATCTCAAGTGCAAAACTGACCTTGCCAAAGTGCAAAGATGGATAACCACAATTATTGGAAGCTTAGAACAGTTGCCCCACAAGCAAAGATTACAGCTTGACAGAGGTATATAACAGCATGTGTTGTATGGAAATATAAAACATATTTTTTCCTTCCTTCCTTCCTTCCTTCCTTCCTTCCTTCCTTCCTTCCTTCAGATCATCAGTGAAACTAAATATGGGGAACAATTTAGACAACAATTATTTTTCTGTGAAACCCACTCCCATCAAATTTGGTAAGGGACACCCATTTAGGTTAATGGATGTTAACTCTATCATTGGCTATAAGCACTGAAGGCTGAATCCTAGGCAGGATATCTTAAATACCAGGTGTTGGGAAGTGATAGTGGAAGAAGGTTATCAGTCTCCTGTCTGTACCTGTGAACTTACTGAATGCATCCAGTGGGCCACTTTGTGGACTTGAAGGTTGGACAAGATGGCCTGTTGCTCTGATCCAACAGGGCTCTTCTAATGTTCTTATTTTAAAAGGGAAAGGTTTATGAACCAAATGGAGCCAATACTTGATCCCCGTTGATGTGACATCGCAGGGCGGATGAAAATACTCTGCCTATGAGCAACCAATCTGGAAATGGAAGATGAAATTTTTACTTAGCTCTTTTGTTAGCCAGCTAATTCCTCACTGCTTGTTGTTAAGTGGGTGTGGGTGGGAAAACATTCTTGGTGCTGGAAATTGCTTGGGGCATATGTGGTCTTCCCCTAAATAGAAGATTTGCTAAACACACATACTTCTTCTATACCTATGAAGGTGGTTGGAAAGTGCAATTATCAAGGCAAGTATGTGAATGAGTTGGGATTTCTCTTGTGGACAGGATACATGTTGTAAGAACTGGCCCTGAGTTTAAACAATTTTGTTCTTTTGACTCTAGAGTCCCACTGCTCATTGTGAATGGATTAATTATCACCAAGTCCAGGGAGACACTCTGCAACAATTCTGATTAGAAAAGTCCACAGAGTCCTGGTGAACACTTCTCAGACTCAGCTCATGCCAAATGTTTCAAAGGAAGCCTTCATTAGAAGGAAGGAGTCACTGCCAGTGACACAGGATTTTAGACTGAATTTTAGAAGAATAGAATAGAATAGAATAGAATAGAATAGAATAGAATAGAATAGAATAGAATAGAATAGATAACATGACAAAAAGAGGGTGAAATCAAAGTAAACTGCTTTATTTTTAAAAGGTAGAAAATATTGTTTTCAAAATATTCTTTATCATTTCTTCAGGACCACATTTTAATGACCATCTTGTATTCCTGTGTAATATGTCCCAATGCTTAAGTAGCAAATCAGCTTTGTCTCTCTGACATCTGCAAAGTTCAAGAAGTTCAGTTCTGGAAATATTGATTTCAGACAGAACAGAGAGCTTTGCTTTGTTTATTCTGTTTTGTTTTGTTTGCAGTCATTCTAAGTGTTCCTTTTAACTCAGTCCTTAGTGGTACTGATAGGGCTGTGCAAAGCCATTGAAGGGGCAATTTGCTTTGCTTGCATTGACACAGGAAGCTGCAGAGGGCCTGGCACAGCTGCTTCAAAGGTTTCTCTGGCTTGTCTTCACCAATGCTGGTTTAAGGAATTTGGGGGCCCAATGCAACCCTAGGTTTGGAGTCCCCTGTCCTAACCACAGGACTCCATTAACACTGTGGATTGATTCCTGGAAAATAAAATGCTGAATCTGTATTCAAAACCCACAAAACCTAACTAAAAATTAAATATATATTCTGGGGAAATATATTGGATACCCAAGTTACCAGTCAGTAAAGTTCTATGTAGAAGATTGGCCTGATTCACCCTCTGGTTAACACAGAAGTGTGTTAGTCTATTGGTGGACCTTCTCATCCTAAAATCTCATCACGAGTTGGCTAACACAGAGAAATATTAACTGAAGGGTTGATTGGCCTGTCAAAAATCTGGTACAACTTGGTGTTAGCCTATGGGTGCTTCTGTGCATCAGTTCTACTCACCAGCTTGAAAACCTATTGGCCAGTCTAATCATTGCCAAACAGTGTTAGGAAATACAGTGGAGAACCAAGCTGAGACAAGAAGCCAAAGCTCCAGTGTTTATTGTCCTACTCTACTAGACAGAATCCTGCTAAACTGAAAGGCACTAGCACACTCTACTAGAAAACCCCCAGAAAGCTAAGGCAGGTATTTTCTGATCTTCTTGGCTGGGAGCCCAAGAGATTCAAGACTGCACAAGTGCTTTTCCCCCTGGAGAGGACCCCGCTCTTCTTCACCAGCAATCTCCATAACACACAGACTCCTAACCTAGCCTATGGATGGAACTGCCCACCCAAAAACCCCATTAGTCCAAGGTTAATATGAGATGCTATGTTGGGGATAGAACCCCCAAAGTAGGCAGCCATACCTTCAGTCACCTGTAGCCTGCTTCAGCCACCCATTCTACTTAGGAGGACCCTATTTTTCTGGGCATACTCAGGCCATGGTTTCAGCATGTGTGTGCCATGCACAGCCACTATGCTTCAATGGCAGCTTTAACAGAAAGCTTCTCTGGGTGTGATGTGTCCCTGTGAATGCATTGCACACCCCTAAATATTGAGCACATTGAATCAGATAATATGTTGAATCCTTGATTTCTGCACTTCCATTTTATTTTATTTTTCCTAATTACTAGGGTGTGAGAATCAGCGAAGGTCCAATTTAAATTCAGGAACCCAATTCGTAGGTAGCAAGATCTAAATCAAATTTCAAACTCAGTTTTGATAAAAGATTTGATCATAAGCTTTAATGGAGGCTCATCAAATGCCAGCAACTGCTTCATTTTTGGTAGTATGGGATGAAATTATGAATGATGATGTACAGTATCTTTAGAAGATATCAACTGTATCATGCTTCAGCCAGATATCTTTACCACAATCAGTTTCTGAAATATCCTTCTTGCTCTTCTGCTGAAATAATAGGGGATAATAGGAACAGAGATAATAGGGGTGAGGAAAGGACAGCTTAGAAGCCATCAAATTGCTCAAAATTATTTAAAAGATAAATTGAAAAGTTTGAAAAGCCTACCACCACTTACTTTTCAAGCTAGCAGACTTCTTGACATGGAGACATTAGCCTCTTCTGGGAATGATGCATTATGTGTGCTTGTGCAACAGTTTAAAAAAATGTGAGAAGTGCTATGTTATCACTATTAAATATTACACTATGGTGAGAGCCAGTATGGTCTAGTGGTTAAGGTTCTGGGCTAGAAACCAGAAGTCTGTAAGTTCTAGTCCTGCCTTAGGCATGAAAGCCGGCTGGGTGACCTTGGGCCAGTCACCTTCTCTCAGCCCAACTCGGTGCAATGTGGACTAGCCTCCTTGTGGTGCACCATGACTTGTCACGACTAAATAGTCTACACATCTGGCTGCTGGACCTCACAAGGATTTCCCAGCAAGAAAAAGCAGCATGAACACTGAACTGCTATGCCATATGGTTAAAAAAAATTACACTATGGTATATTTTAAAATATTTAAAATATTTAATTTTAAAATTCAGTATTACATACAGATGTGTAACAGCAAGCATATCTCCCAGACTCTTTCATGATATGAAGAATTCTGAGTTTGAGGCAAGGCAGATACAGAGTTAGACAAGCAGTAGAAAGACACAAACAACTTTTTTAATTGTGTAGGGGAATGAATGAAAGGGAGGCCTGATAGAGACTGAAAGGGACTATGCTGCAGGTTAGACAACAAGGTCCAGAGTTAAGGTAGAATAAAGGTAAATTGGTATGGACTTGGGGAAAGATTGAGGATCACGTAAGCCGGCAAACTAGATTAGTGTGTCTCTCTTGGCCTCTCTCTCTCTCTCTCTCTTTCCCTCCAAGTAAGTCTGCCTAAACAAGCTTAAGACACACCCAATAGAGCCACACTCCTCCAAGGGCTCTGAGCAATAAGATGTGCTGAAGTGCTGAAGTGATAAAACTCATTAGCCGGCTCCTGTTAATATCCCAGAGATGACTGCACCATTCAGGCCCTGCACAACTTTGTCCATATGCAGAAGGAAAACTACAACAACACTTTCAAGGGCACCTGGTTCAACCCCTCAGATCTGAGTCAATGTTTTAATCAGGAGGTTCATTTCAGAGGAGTGGTTCAATTACTGGATCTCCCCTTTGGATCTTTGTGTGTTTTTGGGGGGGGGGTGTCACTTAGTGAAATTAAGTTTCCAAGGTACATTCTCCTGCTTTTACAGAATACATACAAAAATATGAGCATTTGATCCTTTTCACACTGTAACCAAGTCACTTGTGGCTAAGTAAAGGCAAACAAACCATTCCGTTAAACACACACACACACACACACACCAAAAATTCCCTAGAACACATTGTGCAGCTGTATATGGAGCAGTCTGAAAATAAGCCATTAGCTTCTCCTTGGGCTGAAATTCAATACATTCTCTGAAAGAAATTAATTTTCATAGTAATTGTATTAAAGATTACAATTACAATGAAAGCTAACACAAACGAAAAAAACTAAAAGATTAAAAAGAAAAAGTAGAAGGTGCAGAAAAAAGGAAAAAAATAGAGAAATAGAAAAGAAAGAAAAAATAAGAATATAAAGAAGTGATTTCCTCCTTCATCACAACAAGTATAAACAATGTTAGTAACTTATCACCTTCTCTTAAAATACAACAAATGATCTCTTCTTCCCATATCCCATCTCTTATCTATAAACAAATCCTTAAAGCCTCATTGTTCAATCCTGGTCAACAAAAGTCCATTAAGTGTTACCAGAGATGACAATGTATATATTTTAACCTTGATCAGATAAACCAACTTTATATTTCTTCCTTTTACTTCTAACAATCTTGATCTTTAGTCCCTTCAAATAATGTCCTAGAACTTGGTTTCCTCCTTGCTTTCCTTAAAAAGTCATTTTGGTTTTATCTGGAAATGCCAAAGACTGGGCATTTCCAGACAGGGAACTCTTCTGCATGTAAAGCATATGCTTTGCCTACTCTATAGGACCTCCACAGAGTAAGTAATCATACCTCAGAAAGGTCAAGTAAAGAAGATTGAAGTAATTAAAAATGAAATCAAATTTCCTTCAGGTTAAGCTCCAATCCCTGAGACTACATGGACATGCCCATGTCATTTTCTTTACAAAATTTTGAAAATGTTTTACTGTGGCTGTCTTCTGAGCTGTTTTTCCAACTTCCAATCTAGTTTATAGCCCTGGGGTTTCCTAGCCATCTTCCATTCAAGTAACTAATCCAACCCTGATATCTTGTCTGTCTCTAATGAATCCTCTGATGAGGAGGATTTGGAATCTCTTCAGGATCAATATTTGCAGAGTACAATGGCATCCCACCTCTAAAGAGGACATAACTAGAGATAATGAAATGGTGGAAACCCCTCTTCCTTTGGGATATAGAGAGAGAAGAAAACTAAAGCTTCTGGAACAAAAAAGTAGTGAGCACCCCAAATTAAGAGCTTGGAAGAACAGAATTTCTCCAGCAGAATAATTAGGCAATACAATCAGGGAGATACCCTGCTTTGCAGATTTATGCCTGTCCTTCAACTCTCCTTGGTGTTACTTGCACATGAATTTCTTCCCTGAACATATATTGGCTTTCTCTCATTTATCCCAGCCCATGTACTAGGTCCTTTGAACCAACTTATGGTCACCTCTTCTTAGCTACTCTTTAGAATAGACACTTGCCTAAGGACTCTGTGAGAACAAACCAGCTTTGACTATAGACTTTGCTAGTAAGTAGCTATTAATCTAGGACATTCTACTTAGGAGGATCCTGTTTTTCTGGGCATACTCAAACCATGGTTTTAGCATGTGTGTGCCATGCCCAGCCACTGTGCTTCAATGGCAGCTGTAACAGAAAGGTTGTCTGCCATACTTCCCTTGGGTTTTCCTCAGTGCTAAATTTCCCATACCAAGCTCCTATAGCCACAGTGGCTGTAAAACTAGACACCTCCTCAGCTTTTCCAAATCAAACAAGATTGATTACATGCTCCCATAGCGAACTTTCTACCTATACTATTTAGACAGTAAGGCTTAGATTGTTATAAAAGATCTGACTTATATAAGAATATTACAAATGGTCTGGTGACCAAAGAGATTCATCTAGAGATCCATCTTAATTTTTACTTTTGTGGCCAACTAATTTTCTTCAGAAAGCCAAAAATCAAGCCACTCCTTTCTGCATTTATTGGCTTATCAGAAATTGATGCTCAATGACATACTTCCACTCAGCCTAAAGATTAAGAAAAGCCACTGACAGACATATCATTTGTACATATACCTTACAGTAAGTTATTTAAAGCTAGGGACTATTCAAAGAATCGCTGAGGAATCTGATTTTTGCAACTATCAAAAACTGTTCTGTGAGGGACTGACTTGATTTATGGAGTCAAGATCCATAGCTACTTGTTGACTGGGTACACAAATGTAGATTATAAACTAGGTTGAGTTCATTCATTGCACTAGGTGATGTTTATTTGTAGAAAAACACAGTGTATATACTCTGCCATTTTCCTTTCTAAAGCATGATTTATGCTTACTGTTATATGTGCATCCAGTCCACAAGAGTTATTCAACAAATTATACTTAAAAAAAAACCTGTGGCTTAATACATTGTATGAGCCAAGCCACTTAATCATAATGGGTGTATACTACTATTGATCCAGCTTGCCTCTAGTAATAGTTGTAGGGAGACTGAAGGATTTGATGTGTTTCTACTGGGCAATTATTTGGCTGGTTGCTATAAGAAAGGGACTTGAAAGGCCAGGCTTCCTACATTCCTATGGTTATCATGTTTCTCAAATGATCCATTACTGATCTAGTGTGAAAAAATATTTGTGTGAAAGGTGAAAAGTCCCTGTGCAAGCACCGAGTCATGTCTGACCCTTTGGGGGGGGGGCACTTTCGTGGCATTTTCTTGGCAGACTAGAGTGGGGTGGTTATTAAAAAAGTAAGGACCAAATAGCTCTGAAATACATATTTGAGGTAAAACAGATTGATCCAAATTTAGTTGCATGAAAGTGAGTTAGCAGAAGTGAAGTTTCCTGCTCTTGAAACCAATGCCCTGAATGGCCCCACTGAAGAAGACAGACCATGATGCCGGAGGCTGAAGGGAATAGAATTATGTCCCCCAGTAAGGTTTGCCAGGAGGACTGTAGTGGGAAGCAAGAATGGAATGGTGGGATTTCACCAGCTCAGTTGTTTAAATCTGAATCTGTATTTGAGTTTGATGTGAATTTTCATTGCAAGTTATTATCATTCTGACACAGAATAAACTTTCAAGTGAACACACCTCAAAATGACTCAGATCAGAAGGTGACTGATTCTCCCATCCTTAGCTGTCACTGCCTCCCATAGATGCAAACAATATACAAATAATTATGGATTCTGGGGTTTGGTTTTGTTTTGTTTTTGCCTGCCTTATATCTATTTTCTCCTCTGTTGGGTGACTTGGATTGTTAGTATTATGTGAAGAGTAACCTTCTGTAGCATCATGCAATTACACTATGATATATACAGTATTTATAACAAGGTGCACTATTTTACAATATACTTCTACATGAAGGTTATTTATTTTTTACAATTTGCCTAAACCAGGATTGATGTCATCTTGACATCTCAAGAGGTAGAAGTTCAGGAGTCTGAAATCATCAGCTTTGGAAACGTTTGGGTAGAAGCAGTTGAGTAACAGCTATCGCTGCTCTCTAGAGTTGTGTTACAAGCTCAGTCAAAAGCACAACTGAGAATGAGAGAACTGCTCCATTTGACATGTATTTCTTCTCACTGTTCATGAAACATGAAGACCCTCCTCAACTTTGTTGCCTTGAGCTCACTGCAAATGTTCCCAGAGTGTTATCTGGAATTAGCCTGGTTGCCTTTAGCAGTGAGTTTATCTGTCACAAAGGGATGAATTTAATTTAAAACTTCTGGGTCCCAGAGGAAGAGTGAATCATACGAACAACAGCCACTCCTGCCCAAGAAAGGGTTTCATTGCTCTGACAGAGAGAGAAGTGTCTACCTACAAACATATATACTCTCTGTCTCTTTCAAACAGGTCTGAGTGATATTATGTTTGGTTCAAAAAGAATGCCAGGGAATTCAATCTAATTCCATTATGCCACATGGAAGTTTTAAAAAGAAAGTCATAATCTAGGCCAGTTCTGGCAGAGGAGCAACTTGCAGTGTTCATGCCCACATTGGCTAGATCGTCTGTGTTAGTGCTGCAATAGCAATTAAAACTTCATTAATATTTAATCCATTTTGATAAATGACTCTGTAATATAGCTATAATAATGACACCAGGTTTGCCTTGAGCAATAATTTATAATGTCTGCCTACTCGCTTCTTTACTTTGTTATGAACAGATTGGGAATTAAATTACATTATCCATGTATAATACAGTGTGCCTGATGAGCTGTGGCCCCTATTCACATATCCAGCACACTCTAGGAATGGTTTCACAGGGGAAATGACATTCTTTGTCACCACTACAGTAATCAGGAAAATACAGTTGGTTCACTTCAGCAATTGTGTCTCAGCATAAATAGATTATACACAGAGATGCCCATCTGGTTTGTCATCAGGCCCATAAAGGGGCAACTGTACAAGATAGCCCCTTACAATTCTGCAAACTTTTTTTTTAAAGAAAGAAAAATTTCAAATAAATTTATTGCTAGGCAAATGCAGCAACACAATTTGCACGCGTCAAGGTATAATATGAGAAATTTGGGGGGACTTGGTCACCTTGCGATGAATGCCCAGGCGTGCTGCTATTGCTCCTTTCTTAGAAAACTACTTCCATTAGTAGGAACATTAATTATCCAGTGGTCAAACATTTACTTGAATTTCAGGAAAAAAAGATGTTAGTACAGGTGATATTACAGCAGTCCTCACGACACAGCTTAAGATTTATTTGACTGATTCTTAGGTAAATTAAAGGTTCTTTGTCATCATCTAGATGTGTTTAACACATCCATAAAGCTACTGAATGGCAAAGTAGTTTTGCTTTCCTGTAATTGGGGGGTGGGGTGGGGGAATGTAATATTAAGTGTTATCATGGGACCCACATCTATTAAAAGCAGAAAACTACGCAGACCTGTCTAGGAAGAACTGCCACAACCTCCAGTTAATACTTGCCAATTAGTACCATAACTTTACTTCTGGGCATAGATCAGCCCATCCTAAACTGAATGTCCTTCTGATGTGTGGACTTCACCTATCATTATTCTCAAGTAGAAGGGGAGCAACATCTGTTCCTTCTTAATTCTTTCTAGGTACCTATACTGCTTCTATATCTTTTCTAGAAGTGGGGAACATCTTCCTTCTTAATTCCTTCCAGGTATTTAGAGAGAGATATAGAAAGACTTTGTCTTGAACTGCATATTTTCACCTTTGCATTATGAGTTCAAGATCATATATTAAATGAATACATAAATAAATAAAACCATAGTGCTAGCCTAGTACAGAAAGATTGCAGTCACTTGGAATGGGATGGCTATAATTATTATAGCATTTTAAGAATCTTACTCAATAGTTTTCACAAAGGAATGAATTTAAATGAGAAGACTCCAGAATATTCTTATTCTAAGTTTTTATCAGATTTCCCCAATCTGGGAATTGATTCTGATAATTCCTAGTCAATCAATCAACTTTATTACAATCAATGGCAAGTTTGATAATGCTTAGTGTTTAGGGATTGTGAAATTTGGCTACTCCAGATTCAGGATATGTTTTTGCCCATGAAATGGTAGTCCTTTGAGTGCTGGTGCACTCTGCATCCATGAGTCCAATGCCTTTCTTCTCAGCTCTGAGTTTTGCTTTGACATCTTGGTTCAATATTCTGGCTCTAAACCACCATCATTCCTGCTTTCTCTTGTACAGCTGCTTTCATATCAGCCTTGGAGAACCACTCCATGCAATATGTTTAAAAGGCATATTATGAGCTTTAAATTCAATGTCACATCTACCTAATGCAACATACCGTAGGCAAAGACCCTTGTGGGCATCCATTACTGTTTCATAATATTAACAGACCTTCCACTCCATCTGGTTCTGACAGTCTATTTGCAGAAGTCAGCATGTATTGTTTTATCAAAGATATCAGAGGATTTTCATTTTGCTTTTTATGAGGTGCTGCTTTTTATGCCTGCCTGTGGATTCCAGATGTTACTTGATTAGCTTTTATTTTGCTACTGCATCAAGTTGACTCATCTCTTGATGTACTGAATAATCCATTTTCTCCTTTTCTCTCATCTTCACAATGTGCCTGTCACTTTTCAATCAGGCTCTCAAGTTTCTAACTCTTACATTGAAAAATTGCCATTGATATATCATCCTTTATTTAAATATATCATCCTATATTTTCTCATAGAATCAGGCCATGCATCGTCAACATAGAACCAATAGAAGTGTAGTGTTCTTCCTTTTTCTTTATAGTGAAAATAGAAGGAAGATAAATGAATGGTTTCCTACATAATTTCTCATTTATGACCTATATTGATTCAGAACTTTGTGCTAATGCATACCTAAGAAATTTCCCTAGAGTAATAGCACCACTTTTAACAGTAAAATATACAACTTATTTCTATTTGCCATTGTGATTTACCCATTTCATTAACTCAAAACACAGCTCTGCTATTTGTTGCTTGAGCCATTTGGAGTAAAATGAGTCTTAGTGGGAGTTTTCTTTTGACAATACTAGTCTCTTTATTTCCTTTGCCACTTTTGGAATATAATTGAAATCATTTTAAGAAGCTTAATTTAAAGGCTATTTCTCTGGAACTTTGGGGCACCACAGATTTAATCAACAAAATCAATAAGTGAAAGTAGCTGTGACTTTGTATTGTAAGACCTTTGACTTCTTGTGGAAAAAAATAAATGCTACTAGGAAACTGTGGCTGCCTTGCAAAAGCAGTAATCTCAGGTTTCATCCCTGTGGGTTTCTGGCAATCTAGTCAAAGACTTGTGATACTGACTGACTCTTGCAGAAAGTGCAGTGCACCAATGGTCACACATTACCTCAGGAGAAGCAGCTACACATTCTTTTTAACACTTAGTCTGCCCCAGTGTGCACCCAAAAGACCAAAAGTGCTATGAGGCTTTGCTGTAGCAGAAAGCGCTTGTATTTGCAGAAGGGGGAATATCCATCTTTCATCAACTTTCTCTATTGGTCACAGCCTGTTTTGCTACATCTTGTAGTATTTCAAGAGGGTTGTAAAAATGGTAGTGATTTTGCAAAAAAGGCCACTATGGACTGTACCATAACATTTCAGTCCCTAAGGATAATGTATCCTTTTCCTGTTGGTCCAATCCATAGGCAACTTATTACATTCAACCCATGTTTTTAACTGTAAACACATATATCTGAACACATATGGTTGATGAACAAAGTGTAAAATTCAGAATTGTACAAATGTCCATCTATTTCTGCTTATATTCTTAGAATCTGCCGTTGCTTTGAAATATGCTAATGAGCTCTTTTATTGGTGTCACATCCCCTACAAGGTTGCTAAGGTTAGATGATAAGTAATCAGAAAAGTGATTTTCTATTTGTATGTGACTATGGATGAGCAACCGCATCTAAATGAACCATCCCCAGGACTGTGGTACTGCAGAGGAGGTCCCATGCCATGCAGGACAACACTGCAGCAAAGGGGTACTGTAACAGGGTGAAGGATTCTTGTAGAGCAGACATTTACATGTGGAAGATCAGAGTGGATCCCTGAAATTTTCGATAGCTCTAGGAATGATTCCTGCCTACGGCTTTGGAGATGTGATGGAGCAATGACTATTCATTATATGGGAAGCAGCTTCCTACATTCCTTACTTTAAAACAAAGACTTTGAGATGTTGAACTGGAGAGAAGATAAATCCTGCATTCTACTTCTGTTTTCAGCTTATTCCTATAGATAAATATTTAGCTGCTGTTTTGTGAGCTGAAGACTTCAACTAAATACAGCAGAACTAAGAAAATAATTATGTGATAACTGAAACAGTAACTTGGAAGTGTCTTAACCAATATATTGAGCAGAGGAGAGACAGGGAGTTACTCCAAAGAAGACAAGTAGAAATTGAGCTCCCATCAGATTGAACAGTGCTAATACTGAAATATGCACATCTATTGTGACTCTCAAAAAGCCAAGCAGGGTGACAAAATAGCCAAAGCTCTTTAACATATCAATCCTAGATAATTATGTGTTCTTCATGAGTGGCAGCAATATACTCCTATACCATCATCTCCCCATTGACTGAACTTTTTCAAGCTCAGATCTTTGTAAGGTGGCTGCTTAAAGTATAATCGCTCAGGAATGATATTATTCCTCATATGTGCAATACCATTTAATAAGATGATAATTTTATTAAAAACTGCATATGCATCTTTCTTGTCTTTTGTATTCCTTTCTTAAAGACTATTTCTTTCCTATACTGTTACATGCAATAACTTATTAATGCCTACAAAACCCCTCACTTTTTAAAGAGGTTATGCCACTCTGTTGTTGTTGTTGTTGTTGTTGTTGTTATTTATTAAGCTAAAGGCTTTTGTTTAGCTGTCTCTTTTCCCCAGTGCTTGAATTAAAAGGACTACTGAAACCCCAGCCCCTTTAATGCTGACTACTCTAGCTACTCTTTTTACAAAGCTGTAGAACAGGGGATGAGAACATTTGACCCTCCAGATGTTGCCAAACTATAACAGTGTTGCATTTTGTAAACATGGAAGGGACTTGGGATTCTGTGGATCTCTATATTATCCAACTTGCCCTGATTCATCCTTTTTTGCCATGACCATCCCCCATGCAGGGCAATAATATTGGTGAAGTTTTCCACTGCTCTGCTCTACCATTGCAACCATCATTCCACCATTGGTGGTAGATGTGTCCTCTCACTGGTGGGCTGCTAAGCTGTTGAAAGATCTCTCTCTCTCCCCCTCTCTCTCATTCTCTTTCTCTATCTCTCCAATGGGGGGAGGGCAACAAAACACTTTTACTGCACCTATGCCCACACCACTGAGTTATGCAGGAGTATCTCTATCTCTATCTATCTATCTATCTATCTATCATGAATTAATTAATTAATTAATTAAGTATAGTAAGATATCCTAGGCATCTTGTGCATTAGCCAACAAATTCTGTCACACAAATAATCATTTTCTTTTTCTGTGTAGAAACATTTGAATTTAAGAAGCAGTACTTGTCATGACCCTGAGATTAAGACCCAGAGTGTGGGAAATTCCAGGTTACCTTAAATCAAAGTACTACCTCCTATACCATCATGGCCAGAAAATGTAGCCCTCCCATTTGAACGCTCAGATTCAGTTTTTTTCTATACCTTCTCTAGTTGTCATAAAGGACTTTTCACTTCAGAAAAGTCAGGAACTCTTTAAATCTAGCCTGGGAAGCAAACAGAGCAAAGATAAGGAAAGCTTGGACCATCAAATTTCTTAAGGTCTCAGTAGAATTTAGACTGATTTTGGAACAACAGCTGTTAATGTGTTAGCCTTTCTCCACTGAGCTCTCCAAGGTCCTGAGAATGTTTTCTCCTGCTAGGGATCAGACCAGATCTGCCTTACCTAGTCTTAAGTACCTATCCTTAGCTACCTTCCCTGAAGTTCTCAGCAAGACCAGAACAATTCTCAATTTTACTTCCTTGGATCTCTTTATTTTTTAAAACCAGTTTAGATATCTTTCAGAATTCCTGCTGATTGCTTCAAATTTCTGGCTGTATCTTTTCTGTAGTCCAAATGGTTGAAAGCCAGCTACAAAAAATTAACATGTTCCATTATTGGCCTATTTTAATCTTGGAGAAAGGGATGGGCAGTACAATTATAACCTGACCTGAAATATTTATCTTTTAAATTTCAAAATGTTGGCTTCTGCTTGCCAGACTCTATCATGCAAATAGTCACCTCACAGTAAAAGCTGCCAGGATATTAACAACAATGATTAGACTCAAGAAACCAACTGGATGCTACTAAATGAAGAGTATTGTCAGGAGATCTTTGTATATCTGCTTTGTTTGAGTAGTTGCTTCTTTTTTGCTTGCTGACTTTTCTTTGAAAAATATTTTGCCTTTACAAAAATGTTAGCTGACATACATACCAACAATCACCAAACAGAAAATTTTTTCTAACAATTTTGTAACTTCAAGAATAACTGACAGCACAGTATTCTTGCTATGGTGCAATCCAGACACTAGGTAAGTTTTCTGTTAATTCTCTAATTCTAAAATGATAAAGACCAACAGTTTCTAAGATGTGCTGCATCAGTAGCTAAATGTTTAGGAAGGAATCTACCAATTTTTGCCTTCCCATAATAGAGAGACCTATCTGAAGGCATAAGGGATCAATTTGCTTGTTGGCAGGTATGCACACCATCATATTGGGCTTTTTAAAAAAAAAATCTGGTGTAATATAATAAAAAATATATAATAAAAATAAATATTACAGTGATAATACTATCAAAAATTATACCTAATAGTGACTGCTTGCTTGATTATGTTCTATCAGGTCAGTGTCAACTGTCAGCAACCATAGCAGATATTCTCCAGGATGATCTGTCCCTAACCTGGTCCTTCAGTTCTTCTAACTGTGCATTTCCAAACAAAAATGGATAATAATGTTCAAATAAATGTATAAAAGTATTCATGTAGCAATTAGTGGCTGGAGGAAAAAAAAGGGGAGAAGAAAGAAAAGGGAGGTTACCAGAATGCCCTTTTTATGTTTGTTTGTTTTGCTTTTCACACCTCTCTTATACAGTATTCTTTATTACGTTTCTTCCTGAGATCTTTGTGTTTCTTGGCTTGGGCTTCTCTTTGGTTCTTGACAATTTCCACCACTTGTTCTGACATCCAGTTTTCTTTCTTCTGTTTCTTAGTCTTTGGCAATCTCTTTACATATTCATATTTAAGAACATTAATTGCATATGTTCTCTGAGTTCTATCAATGAGGTTCAGGACTTAAAAGTGATTCCTGTTGCTCCCCTTGAAAATGGTGGGTATAGTCTCAAGATCATATCATGGGACTGATTGGCTTTGTTCTTCCACTTTAGCTTGATTTGATTCTTTCACATCAAATCAGTAATTTGTGATCAGTTCCAGTTAGCCTTTGGACACATCTTTGATATTATAAATATTCTCTTCCACTTCATTGTACAAATAATATAGTTAATTTTATTTCTCTGTGTGTATTCCATCTGCTGATGCCCATGTTGTTATGGTGGGCTTAGATTGAGAGGCAGAGACTGACAAGCAGCCAGCCCCAGAAGTGCCCACAGACAATGAACAGTTAGCTCCATAATCACTGGACTGCCTGCCATCTGAGCAGGCAGAGGAGGTGGGGTGTGGAATTACTGCCCCCTCCCAACACAAGAGCTTGGGAGGCTGCAAAGAGAGTAGAGCAAAGGTGTTCTGCAAGATTACTCACTAGGAAGGAGCCTTGCCTTCCTAAATAAGAGCTGTGAGCTTGAGCCTTTTCATTGGTAACAACCATTCACAAACCCAGATTCTGTACACCTTGCCTTTAGACTTGAACCCATGTGACCATGACTCTGAACCTTGCCCAGCTGATGACCTTGCTACAATGTTTTGGATTTTGATGGATGAAACCCTGGATTTTGCCTGACTACTTTTGTCCCTGCACCTTGGATTTTGGACTATCCCTTTAGGCAAGTTTGCTGGACTTGTGGGGACTTGATTTCTCTTGTGTGCATATGTGTTTGTGTCCGTTTGCACAAACCTTTCCCACTGCTTCTTGCTATTTGCTTAAAACCCATCTAGTAAAAGCTTGCAACTACCTCTTCAAGTACTTGTGTGTGCTTGGCCTGAGAATACAGGGGTCATTTGGTCATTTGAAGAATTAAAAAAATCATTGGATGGAAGAAGTTGATAAGCTGTTCTTCAGCTTCATTTATGCTTCCTAGAATATACAGTCCAACTATGTTTTCCTCCTTAATATTTCCATCATTGGCATTCCAGTCTCCAACCACAAGCAGAACATCTTGCTTGCATGTTTTGTAGATTTCAAATTAAACTTGACCATAAAACTCATCAGCCTACTTTTTTTCTGCTACAGTGATTGGAAAATAAACTTGAATAACTGTCATTTTAAGGGTTGTCTGCAAGGTATGATGGATATTATTTGGTCATTGACTGCATTCTACCCAAATACTGTACTGTCTTTGTTATATCCCTCCTAAGTATGAAAGCAATGTCATTCCTTTGTTGCTTTTTTTTCCCCTCTGTGTGTGGGTCCTAAGTAGTAAACAGTATCATCTTCTGACCAAAAGTGTCCAATTCCAGTCTTAAGTTCTTAAATAGCCTAGTAGTTTATAAGACTTAAAAGTATTGCAAATTAGATCATTCCACACAGTCTTCTTTATCTATAGATATTAAGAAGTACACGGTTATGTAGGCATTCTTTTAATATGGAAAAATGAACCCATAATGAAATTCAAATAACATTCAAAGCCACATCTAATTTCATATCATCCTTAAAATTCAAGTTCATCATTTTAATATTTTATTTAACTATTTACTCACTCAGTTTGATAATCATGCAGAGACTGACTACATATACCGGAAGATGCATATACTGTCTCTTGATAATTTATATAGTATGCAATTACTATTAATATGTACACAATATCTTTCTCCAAAATTGGCTTCTACATATGTATTTTCCACACTTTAATGGCTGATTTTATTTCTACGTGGCTCCTAGATCATTTCAAAAAATTCAGTTCTTAATCTTTTCTTCTGACAAGCATGACAGGTGCCCCAAGAGTGATGGCCACATTTGCTAGCTGATGTTAGAAACAAATAGTCCATCATGGAGCTGACTTTTCTAATTGGTATCTCATTCCTGACAGCTGACTCAAATAACCTTTGTAAGCATAAGCTGCTAGGAGTGCAATGAGCTCCAGCCATCTCACATTTAAAGACATACAAAATATATTAAAATGACAGTTCAGCCTAACCTACAGTCCACATATGCCAAAGTATTTAGATTGAAGTCAAATTACATGTGCTGATCGTAGCCAGCAGGATTAGACTGTTTTAGACTTTTCCACACATTACAGTTTTCCATTTGAAAATGCTATTCTGAGAAACTTTCATTTCGAAATATATTTATTGTAGGGTATGACTACCGTATAGTCATGGTAGCTTATAACTGCTGATTGCACATCCTGCTGGATTTCCCAAACACAGCCTGGCATTTACAAAGAAGAACCTCGTTTTTTATGATAAGTTCCCTCCTTGATTTTGA
The DNA here is from genome assembly GCF_035149785.1 of Candoia aspera. NCBI lineage: Eukaryota > Metazoa > Chordata > Lepidosauria > Squamata > Candoiidae > Candoia > Candoia aspera. The sequence goes on from NC_086153.1 coordinate 215,100,312, forward strand.
AATCTCCCTTTCAGAGGCTGGAATAAGCCCATCATGAAGCAACAAAATAGGGATTATCTAACTAAGTCCTTCTGAAGGCACTGAAATGCCAAAGGACTGATTATTCATGTAAATACCTCCTTCCTTCATGCTGCTTCAACTAAGTCAATGTCACTTCTTGTTCACTTGGTGTATCTTATTTGGTCCTAACTCTGTTAGTATGATATCTAGTCCAATTCTTCCTTATCTAGCTAAACAACTAAGCAAGCAACCAGGATGGATGACCTTGAAACATCTGAACATTTTCATCTGATGATTTCCAGAGATGATGGTGATGCTATCTGTTCAATCATGTCCGATTCTCGGTGATCCTACGGACCAGCTCTCTCCACATTTTCCGATCTTGTACAGCTTCTTTTAGTTGTTTTATGCTCTGGCTGATGTCAGCTTTGATGGTGTCTAGCCACCATGTTTTTTGACAGCCTCTTTTCCTTTTACCGCTGACCATTCCAAGCACAACTGCCTTTTCCAGTGAGTTTGATCACATGACATGGCCGATATAAGTAAGGCAGAGTTTTGTAAATACAGAGTTGTGTAGCCATCTCTCATTTTCAGTTACTATACAACACCCAGCAACTGTTGAGAAGAGCCTCATACGCCTCTGAACATGTAAGGGGTTTTTGCTTGGGGTTGGCGTGGAGGCACATATTTCTGGACAATTCATATTTTCAAAAGCAAATATCCATCTGTTCCCTAACAGGCCAATGAATTTACGTTCAATTACTTTTTAAAAATGGAATAGATCTTTTAGTATGGAAATCTGCCTGCAAAACAGACACTGTAATACCTCAGATTTACATCACTCTACTCAGTCTTGATCAGAATATCCTTTGCAGATGGCATTAGTAGCAGCATTATTGGTTGGACTTGCATTATGCCAGCTGGCTAACACAATTCAGTTATACCATCAAAACCCCATTTCAGTAAGACCAGGGTTCACTGGCATTTTACCAACATGTACACTTTTATTCTGGACTTTTTAAAAATTACCTCTAAAGTTAGTTCTACTGAGTTAATAGGACTTACACTCATTGCACGTATAGCTCAGAAGAGATGGAGGTCAAGAGAAAACCTGTTGGGGTAGTAATTAATACATTACCATACATTCGCTATATCCCGGAATCCAGAATGAGAGAAGCAGCTATTTAGTTGTTTTCTTTTTTTAATATAGTTTGGAATAAGGCCAGAAACAGTTCTTGTTGCAAATAAAGCACAACTGGAAAATTTCATGATAGAATTGTCTTTGGATTCAGCACAAATAAACAGTTAAGTGTTTAGGTGGCCATTTCAAAAAGGGCCATTTCCCTTTAGTCTGAAAGGGAGAAAAAAAAATCTAACAAGTTGTATGTCACTATATAAAAGTCAAATTTCCTTTGTTTCCTGGAGATGATGATGATGACGATGACTTTGCTCACTGAAGAGAGAGAAAAGAACAAAGATTCTAGTTGTGTTGAGGTGTTTGCTTCTGAAAATTAAAGAAGTAAAAGAAATATACAATATGTGTGGGGAAAAGATTACTTTTGAAACTGCCAATCTGCAGACTTTAGAAACTGCCAGTCACACTGCAGTGTAGCTTTCAGATATGTTGGGATTGCAGTTCCTGAGATTTCTTTCCAGCGTGATCAAAATGGACCAAAGATATCTCATTATTTCCATATTCTTTATTGGTAGTATGACTTTCTAGAAATCCTCTAAAGTCCTGGAGGAAGGCTAACGTATGCAATCTAACAAATCACAAAATGCCTGTATATTGTTGTTTCAGAATACTCCACATGTCTGTAGTCTACAAAACCTTATGCCACAATATACTTGGTAATCTTTAAGGAACCACAAGACTTTGTCCTTCCCATTGCAAAAGGCTACCACAGCTACTCAGCAGCTGCTATTGTTGGCAAGTCTTTGGTCAAAAGCTCAGATTTGATAACTGCAGCCAACACTTTAACGGTGGGCCAAAAAGAGGAATGAGACAGTCTGCCCTTCTTACCAAGAGATTTGAATAAGGGGAATCACTTCCCATTCTTGTCACACAAGTCTTCGCCTGCAGGATACCATTCTTGATAAATCATGCCAAGGTTTTCTTAAGGAACTCAGGCTATACAATAGATCAAGTAGTTTGCTCTGATAGGCAGCATAAATTGGCAAATGTTGGCAAAGTTCATACAAATGAATCAGCACAAGTGTCTGGCGTGTGAGACATCTGTGATTCACTGACAGGGAGATCTGCTCTGCACCCTGTCAAGATACCCAGCAAGAGAATAAAAGGAAGTTGTTTATCTTACACAAGTTTGTCATCTGCTTTTGCCAATGTATTTATTTATTTTTGAGAGGAGTCGATATGAAACTGATTCCTTAAAGGAGAAAGCTAATGTTCAAGTGCTTCATCCTTTTCCATTTTCCCTGATGTTATTCCCCTAATGTTAATACCATCTGTCTCTTATAGAAGCATAATGTTTTCCAAATAGTCTGTTTAATTACTCCTTGATTTATTCTCTTGTTAAGACTATACTCTGACCTTCATTCGTCAGCTTCTATGCGCTCCCCTCCACACCTGTTTCCTCCTCTTTTCTAAGTTGCAGCACATTGCACATTATCAGTTCATTCTCTGCTGTTTAGAGACTTCTTTGTTAATACCCACATGCAACTATCTGGAGAAGAAGAAATCAATATCTTTTTATGTAGGCACTCCACCTGAGATGCTTTCTATTTCTGTAATTCTTTCACCAGAATTATCTCAAGTTCTCTTCTGACATTCAATGACCTTCCTAACTAGACTCTCTCCCACTGCCCTTCCCTGTTTCTTCCACAAGGAGCAGATTGAGAAAGCATGTAGGTAAAAACCCCTTTGTCACCAAGAGAAGGTTGACTAGACAGACCCTGAATGATGTACATTTGGCAGAACGTTGCTCTGTTGCTATAGAACAGGAATCGCTGGGCTACTAATTCTTTCATCCAGTCACAAAAGTAAACTGCTACTGTTTTATAGGTAAAAAAAATATATTTTACCACTTGAGTTCTCAAATGATTGTGAGCTTCATTAGTTGTCAAATGATTGTGAGCTTCATTAGTACAATATAACTAACAGAAGCCATCATATATCATCAGGGATGCAGATTTATATAAAATGTGCATATGCTAAACTACATGTATAAATGCAAATTTAGAAGTAATTACTAATATTTAAATACGACTATTCTATCTGATCAGAAAGTGAACAGTATGCCTGCTCATTTTGCTATCCATATGTTAATGGCTCGCTTCCATTCCAAGGTTCCTGAATTCCCTTCATGGACTATTGTCTGTGAAGCGGGTAGCCTGGGAAGCAACATAGGATAGGTATCTGAACTCTTTGCCCCAAATGTCTGGCCAGCTCACAGAGGTGTTCCAACTGCAAGATCTTTAAAGAGGCCTTCCCCTACCACCTAAGCCATGATTTCTCTCCCAAGAGCCCATTCCTATCCTATCCTCCTTTTCCAGGTTCTGTATCCTCTGCCACACTCACTCCCAATGGAAAAGCTGTTTTGAAGCCCAATGTCCCATGAGTCACTTCTGAAGAAGATTCATCCTTCTGACTCCAACATCTAGCCGCTTTAAAATTTCTTCTCATTCTGCAATCATGATTTTCAAATGAACACAGTGATTGGCAGTGGGTATTATTTTTAATTCTAAGTGCTGCATGCACAAATATTATGGGGATGGTGGTGGAAATGGATGTTGTGTACTTTTGTTCAGAAAAACGCATCAGAGGTTGCATGCCTGCAGGAAAATGCCTCCACTCACTGAGCTACCTTATGGCTTCCAACAGGATTTGCCTGGAGTCAATTCAACCCTCCAGCAGAAATGAGTCTCTATCTACCTGCTAAAGAAATACTGCGTGCACATTTTAAAATCTATGGTTTTTACTACTGCATTATCATCAGTTCTCAAGACTTCTCCCAAAGCTCTCTGGGATTCCCAAATCAAGGGAAAGGATATTTGCTACAGATACCCAATTAGAGCTGCCAATCATACTTTGTACTAAAAAAATGTACTAAGGTCTTCCCCCTCACCCCACACGTTCCTGACGATGTATTTGGAATAACTGAATATTAAAGGGGGGTTGTTGTTGGTAATTCTCCTGAGGAACCATTCTATATTTTATTGTGTTTTGATCTTAGTTCCAAATTCAGCGCATGCTAGACATAGGGTTGGGGGGATATTGCATGGTTGTATATACTGAGTGTGTGTGTGTGTGATGTGCTGTATGATCCAATACCACTTGGTTTACAGAGATAATATGGAATTTGGGACAAGCAGCAGCTATGTTGGTGAGCACTAAGGTTCTATATTTCTGAAACTAAAGGACCACATCTTTAATCCCAGTTGCCCAAGAATGTATTTCTTTGCTGCCCATAATGTTTGGTTCTGTTAAATCACTATTGAATCTTAGTTCTTTTGATTTATTATATGCAGAGTAGGTCAATTATATATTGCAATTTTGGCTCACAGAGAAATGGAACGAGTACTATTAAAATATAAATATTTTGCTGAAAGAAAACCACAGGATCAGTTCAGAATTACAGTCCCCCAGTTTACAAGTGATGTCCAGACAGCTGGGTACCAATCTGAAAGAAAAAAAAGTCCAGTTGGACAGGATTGCTCACCAGAGCAAGAACAAAATAGTCTATTAAAAACACGATCCATATCTATTTGTATTTTTGCTACTCTAAGAACAAAAGGATGGGCTGGAACCTACATCCCATTCTTTTTATGACACTGAATCAATTAACAAGAAGGCAGCTTCCCCAACGTCTGAAGGTAATGCAAATAATGGCATTGGTGAGCATAAAATGATGCTGAAAGGAAAAGAATCAGAGAGAGATTCAGATCATCCCATTTGTAAAGTGTGTATGGTATAGCCATTTAAGTTGCAGAAGCAACTTCAATTTTATAACTGAAAATAACTGTGTCAACTAGCTGAAGGATGTAGCTGATTTTTTTTAATAATAACTGAATAAATATAAATAGATACCTGTATATGTATTTCTTTTCTACATCCCTTTTTCACATATTGAAGCCTTAATTTTAAAAAATAAAAAATAAAAAGCTTCAAATCACTCTTAAACACATAAGTAATCTGTGTCCTATCTAGGGATTCTCTCTAGAACTGTGGCCCATAGAAGTCACTGAGTCCAGATTTAAATTAATCCTTCCCAAAACAACTACCTGTCAAGTGTTAGAGAGCATGAGGACTCTTTATTGTCCTTCAGAGCTAATATATGAAATGAGATATATGTCTTCTGAATAAACCCAGGCTAGGGCATAGCTATTTATTCAAGGAGTATCTCCACAACTCATGATTAGAAAAATAATTTAGAGAGCAATCAATTTCTGGATGCTTAGAATGAAAAAATACCCATAGTATGACTGCTAGCTCCTCTTAAGGACTGAAGCATTCAAAGGAGGTGGGGGCCTACATGCTCCTAGGTATACTATTTGTTCTTACTTCCAAGGTAGAAAGAAAACACACCAACACACCAAAACAACAGAACCAAGGAGGAAAAACAGCCATGAAATGTTTTAACAAAGCTTCTGGATAGAGGCAACATTAATAGAAAAGGATGCACATTTCTTTGAAGTGGGTGTTTGTGGTAAGATATACCAGTCATGACAGCCATTTTCTAAATGGGAACCACATTGGCAGATATTTATAGCAGCACCTACTACAGGTAGTCCTCACTTAAGAACCATTCTTTAGTGATGGTTCGGACTTACAACAGTGCTGAAAAAGACTACAACCGGTTCTCACACTTACAACCATTGCAGTGTTCCATGATCACGTGATCACAACTTGGGTGCTTGGCAAGCAGTTTGCACTAATGACTGTCGCAGAGTCCTGAGGTCACATGATCACCATTTTTGACCGTCCCGTCTGGCTTTTGGCAAGCAAAATCAGTGAACAGTGTGATTCACTTAATGACCACATGTTTCACTTAACACCCACAGTGATTCGCTTAGCAACTGCCACAAAAAAGTCATAAAATCAGGTCAGGTTCGTTGAATGAACGCTTCTCTTAGCAACCAAAATTCTGGTCTCAACTGTGGTTGTTAAGTGAGGACTACCTATATACTTTCTCAACATTCAAAATGCTTCCATCTGCCTGAACAGGTTGGAGGCCATTACTGGCATATAAGATACTACACTTTGGGTATTATATTCTTAAAGGAAGCAGAGATTCCAAAAACAAAAATGCATGCTGTTCTTTCCTACTGTGCAGGTTTGCTGTGTATCTTGGGATTCAGCCATATGTATAGACAGCTTTGCAGGCTGTACGGTATATAGGTACTGTCTTCTGGGTAACATATGAAATAGCTAGATCTGAGACTGAAAAGCCCATGTACAGACACAACGTATCATGCATTGTCTGTCCTGCATATAAGGAAGTTAGGCCTGTTACAGAATCATCTAGGTCACTCACACTCTTACCTTTTCTTTGGGGGTGTCTGGGCTGTTTCACTGGGCCACTACTATTGGCTCCACCATAAGATTCATAAGCACAAACCTGCTTGCAACCGTATATATTGTACTGACAGGTAATCATATTCCAGTGAAAGGTTATCTTAAAGCAAAATAATTGCTCGGTATGACCTTCTCATGCAAGTGGCTTGAGGGATCATTTTTCAAAGCTATCTGCCTTTGAGTAATTGTAAGCATATATTAGGCAGCAATCACTCCATATCATCCAAAAGCATATTCGTTAATGTATATTATTCCCAGTGTCACCCCCAGCTGATGTACAATCAACTGCAGTTTAACCAGGGCCCTGAGACATAAACTTCTTGCACACACAGAGAAGCTGAGAAGCAACCACAGTGTTTTCCTTTGCTTCCCTCACTAGGCTTTCTAGAGTAAACACAAAGTCAGCCCATTTTTGTTTTAATTACTGCCGCTGATTAGTTTGGATATACTCTGTGTGTGTGAGGGTGTGTGTGTGTGTGTGAGGGTGTGTGTGTGTTTGTGTGTGTGTGTGTGTATGTGTGTGTATGTGTGTGTATGCATGTGTGTGTATGTGTCTATGTGTGTGTGTCTATGTGTGTGTATGTGTGTATGTTTGTGTATGTGTGTGTATGTGTATGCGTGTATATGTTTGTGTATGTGTGTGTGTATATATATATATTCCAAATTACAAAAAATCTGGCTTATATAAATGATATTAGAAAAGAACCATTTTAAATAGTATAAGCAGATCAGGAATAGGAGAAGCTGGAGAAGTACCAGGGCCTGATTGTGGGAAAAAGAGGAGGAGGAAGGAGTATGAGGTATGTTTGCCGCCTTGAGTTATTTATAAAAATAATAAAGGTGGGATAAAAATTAAATTAAATAAAAATAAATAAATAAAATAAAATAAAACTAGAGAGGATGTGGAAAGTGAAGGGCAAAGTTGTCCCAGTGGTGGTAGGGGCACTCAGGGCTGTGACCCCCAAGCTGGGAGAGTGGCTCCAACAGATCCCAGGAACAACATCAGAGCTCTCTGTCCAGAAGAGAGCAGTGCTAGGAACAGCCAAGATACTGCGCAGAACCCTCAAACTCCCAGGCCTCTGGTGGCGGGCCTGAGGTGGAGGAAGACACATACCACCCATAGGGGTGAGAAGGATTTTTTTTTCATAATTTATATGACTTTCAAATTACCAAAAATCTGTCTTAAAATAAATGATATTATAAAAGAGCCATTTTAAATACTGTAATCAAAAATGGCCCTGAGAGACAAATGTCTCAAGCTTGATAGAAAAGTAAGTACTTCAGCACTTCCTTGACTACTAATACCATTCAGAGCTAGGGGAGGGGGGTGTAAATTGCTCCAGAGAATAGGGTATACCAAGAAAGCCTGCTTGAAGGTTCCTGTCCTAGACACAGAACATCCCTTCCCAAGCTAATCATACAGCCTGGATAAATTCTATTCAAAGAAAACAGTCCCTAAGATAACCAGAACACACACTTTATAGGTCAAAATCCCAATTTTGAATTATTCTCAGGAACATATTAGCGACCAAGGCAGAGCCTATAGCACAGGTGTCACACTGCTGAAGTGGATTTCACCTGTCAGAATGCTGGCTGATGCTTTCTGCACCAACTGAAATTTTGGGGTAATCTCCAATGGCAGCCCCTAGTACAGTTGGTTGTAATAATTCAATTGTGAGGTAATGAGGTAGAGCCCCTGCTCCAAAAGGGCAACAGCAGTACATCTGTCAGAGCTGAACAGTCTCTCTAGCCTATAGACTCCACCTGATAATTATTATGAGCCATGAATCAAAGAGAATTCACAAGTTGCAGATCTCCTCCTTCAGGGGAATACAGTGTGGGGGCCCATCAGAAAGCTTGATGGTTTTGTACAACAGCATCTCCATGTTGCTGGGATTCAGCTGTATCTTATTTCATCCTAAACCACTTACAGCCTCCAGTAGAGATATATGTAACTGGGTATCATCAGCATACTCATGGTGCTTCCTTCTGAACCAATACATTATTATTCCCATGGTTTCATATACAGTAGATGTCAAACAGCATGGAGGATAAAACTGAGCCCTGAGCAATCCCTAATAGGAATAACCAAGCACTCAGTCACTCATTCTTATCACCACTAACTAGAGCCACATGCTCAGGAAAGAGTGGGGCCACTGCAAAATGGGCTATTCTAAGTTCTCAGATGCAGTCCAGAAGGATATCGTCATGATCAATGGTGTGAAACACTATTTAAATATCTAATAAGATCAGGAGAGCTGTGCTTTTTCCATCTATGTGTTGATACAAGTCATCTACAAGAAGAACCAATGCAGCTCCCATGCCATACCAAGGCTGAATTGCACCTGAAAAGATTCTAGATAACCAGCTTAATTCAGGAATCTTTGGAAATCCTACCACCTTCTCCAACATCTTTCCTAAAAAAGGAAGGTTGGAACTAGGCAAAAGTTATCCAGGATTGCTGAATCGAGAGATCACTTCTTCAGGAGAAAGCACACCATCACTTCCTTCACAATGAAAGTACAACTCCCTCCCTCAGAGAACCTTAACCACCTCTCTAATTTGGCCATACACACCTTAACTTTCTGAACAAGCCAGGTGAGGCATGAATCTAGCCTGCAGGTGGTAGAACTCATATTGCCAAGAACCATGTCCACTTCTTTAGAGTTCACAAATCAAATGAATTAAACATAACTTCACAAGAAATTCCCCAGTTATTCCATGTAATCTTGCCAAGATGGAGTCCCAGTCAAAGCAAATCTGAGTAATTTTATCAGTAGAATGTCTTGAAACATGACACCTCAGGGACTGAAAGACAGAGAACCCAGGGGAGCAATCATGTCCAGTGCTGTCATCATCTCCAAAACTGACTAGACTCATGGCAGAACTATCCATCATATTGCTGCATCATCTCCCAGTACTCACAAGAAACCAAACATATCCATAAGGTACCTGGGAGTGGACTATCTTAAGCAATCTCCCAGTTATCAACTGAGACAAGCCCATGGTTGCTATAAAGACCATGAACTCCTGCACTAATCAAGATCCCACCCTTGGGACATGGAAATTGAAACCCACTATGATTCACAGCTAGGGGGAATCCCCCAGACCCACCTGGGCTCCCTACCTAGGAGATGACTAGGGAAGCTGTAGGCAAGAGAGTGAGTGGTACAACAGCAATATCCCTTGCTTGTCCTGAGACTTATTAAATGAAATATTAAGAGAGAGAGAGAGAGAGAGAATAATAAACTCTATATATTTACAACTGAATGTGTAAAGCCCTTGCATTCATCTGCAAACTTAAAGTATGCTGATTGCACTGCTCGATTTTGTTATGTAGTTTGATATTAATACTATGCAAAGCATACCTTGGTATAAGTAGCCACTGAGATTTGTATCCTGTGTGTCTCTTCTAGTATGTTCATTCTTTCAGAGTGTTTAAAATATTCCCTTACAATTTCACAGATCATAGGATACTTCTAGTTAAGAAAAAGTCAATAGCAACAGAAAGAATAAAAGATTATAGTTGGTGTCTTTAATGTCCTGTGTAATTTAATGATTGCTAATGTTTTTAATTATAGCTGAACTGATTTTTTTAAAATTCTAATGCATCTTTTAGACTGATCATTCATTTTTGTGGTTTTTCTTTCCTTTTTTCCCAAAAGAAAAAGATCTAACTATCAATCAGCTTACCCAGCATCCACAGACTATAATTTAATTGAATGAATATGTCATCTATTATTTAAACTCAGTCATCAATAGTTGATTACGTTTGTCTGTTTCATCAGCATGCACATTAGGCAGCTTATCAATGCAGGAAGTTATTTGTATCAAATTGCTGACTTTGGAAAAATTATAAATTGACCACTGGGAAGTGGGGGATAACTATTCAGAGGGCTAATGAAAAGCATCTATGCAAGATATTTAAGACTTTCTAAAGCCAAGATTTGAGGTCCTTAGAAAGTGCTCAAAAAATCATCACGTTAACACTGAAGAGGAGTATCTTGGACGAGGACTATGTGCTGATGCTGTGGGCAGAAAGCTAGTGCAGTGGGGAACTATAACCAAAGCTAAAGTAGAAAGATATATTGCCCAGCCAAAGATCTAACAGATGGATTTCGAGACAAGAGCCTACAGTATGTGTTTATTACAGAAAGATAATCATTTAGCAGGGACCATTATGTAACTGAAATTTTTTGACTAAAAGACTGGGAGTAGGGGAAAGGAAGGAGGATTGATGCAACTTTTGGTTGCATGGTTCTGGTTCTTGAGGATTGGTGATAGGCAAAGCCTCCATAAATTCATGGGAGGAGTGGAAGGAAAGCAGGAACTCCTTAATAACAGTTGCCCAACAGAGCTTTTTCTTCAGCAAAGGATCGTTACCTTGTCGTGGTGCTGGAGCTTGAGCACCTCAATGATGCCATGAGCTAAACCGTGAAGGGCCACCCAAGACGGGAAGGTCATGACAGAGAGGTCAGACTAAATGCGATCCCTGGGGAAGGTAATGGCAACCCACCCCAGTATTCTTGCCGTGAAAACTAAATGGATCAGTACAACCAGAGATATGTCGGTATACCATCGGAAGATGAGACCCCCAGGTCGGAAGATGGTCAAAATGCTACTGGGGAGGAACAGAGGATGAGTTCAACTAGCCCCAGACGTGATGACGCAGCTAGCTCAAAGCCGAAAGGACGGCTAGCGGCCGACGGTGCTGGTGGTGAACGGCGAATCCGATGTTCTAAGGATCAACACACCATTGGAACCTGGAATGTAAGATCTATGAGCCAGGGCAAATTGGATGTGGTTATTGGTGAGATGTCAAGATTAAAGATAGGCATTCTGGGCGTCAGTGAACTAAAATGGACTGGAATGGGCCACTTCACATCAAATGACCACCAGATCTACTACTGCGGACAAGAGGACCACAGAAGAAATGGAGTAGCCTTCATAATTAATAGTAAAGTGGCTAAACCAGTGCTTGGATACAACCCAAAAAATGACAGAATGATCTCAATTCGAATTCAGGGCAAGCCATCTAACATCACAGTGATCCAAATATACGCCCCAACCACAAATGCTGAAGAAGCTGAAGTAGAGCAGTTCTATGAGGATCTGCAGCACCTACTGGACAACACGCCTAAAAGAGATGTTATTTTCATCACAGGAGACTGGAATGCTAAGGTGGGCAGTCAAATGACACCTCGAATTACAGGTAAGTATGGCCTGGGAGAACAAAATGAAGCAGGACATAGGCTGATAGAATTTTGCCAAGACAATTCACTCTGCATAACAAACACTCTCTTCCAACAACCTAAGAGACGGCTTTATACATGGACTTCACCAGATGGACAACACCGAAATCAGATTGATTACATCCTTTGCAGCCAAAGGTGGCGGACATCTGTACAGTCGGTAAAAACAAGGCCTGGAGCTGACTGTAGTTCAGATCACGAACTACTTCTTGCACAATTTAGGATCAGACTAAAGAGATTAGGGAAGACCCACAGATCAGCTAGATATGAGCTCACTAATATTCCTAAGGAATATGCAGTGGAGGTGAAGAATAGATTTAAGGGACTGGACTTAGTAGATAGGGTCCCGGAAGAACTCTGGACAGAAGTTGGCAGCATTGTTCAGGAGGCGGCAACAAAATACATCCCAAAGAAAGAGAAAACCAAGAAGGCAAAATGGCTGTCTGCTGAGACACTAGAAGTAGCCCAAGAAAGAAGGAAAGCAAAAGGCAACAGTGATAGGGGGAGATATGCCCAATTAAATGCAAAATTCCAGAGGTTAGCCAGAAGAGATAAGGAATTATTTTTAAACAAGCAATGCGCGGAAGTGGAAGAAGACAATAGAATAGGAAGGACAAGAGACCTCTTCCAGAAAATTAGAAACATCGGAGGTAAATTCCAGGGAAAAATGGGTATGATCAAAAACAAAGATGGCAAGGACCTAACAGAAGAAGAAGAGATCAAGAAAAGGTGGCAAGAATATACAGAAGACCTGTATAGGAAGGATAACAATATCGGGGATAGCTTTGACGGTGTGGTCAGTGAGCTAGAGCCAGACATCCTGAAGAGTGAGGTTGAATGGGCCTTAAGAAGCATTGCTAATAACAAGGCAACAGGAGACGACGGCATCCCAGCTGAACTGTTCAAAATCTTGCAAGATGATGCTGTCAAGGTAATGCATGCTATATGCCAGCAAATTTGGAAAACACAAGAATGGCCATCAGACTGGAAAAAATCAACTTATATCCCCATACCAAAAAAGGGAAACACTAAAGAATGTTCAAACTATCGAACAGTGGCGCTCATTTCACATGCCAGTAAGGTAATGCTCAAGATCCTGCAAGGTAGACTTCAGCAGTTCATGGAGCGAGAATTGCCAGATGTACAAGCTGGGTTTAGAAAAGGCAGAGGAACTAGAGACCAAATTGCCAATATCCGCTGGATAATGGAAAAAGCCAGGGAGTTTCAAAAAAACATCTATTTTTGCTTTATTGACTATTCTAAAGCCTTTGACTGTGTGGACCATAACAAATTGTGGCAAATTCTTAGCGGTATGGGGATACCAAGTCATCTTGTATGCCTCCTGAAGAATCTGTATAACGACCAAGTAGCAACAGTAAGAACAGACCACGGAACAACAGACTGGTTTAAGATTGGGAAAGGAGTACGGCAGGGCTGTATCCTCTCACCCTACCTATTCAACTTGTACGCAGAACACATCATGCGACATGCTGGGCTTGAGGAATCCAAGGCTGGAGTTAAAATCGCTGGAGGAAACATTAACAATCTCAGATATGCAGATGATACCACTTTGATGGCTGAAAGCGAAGAGGAACTGAGGAGCCTTATGATGAAGGTGAAAGAAGAAAGTGCAAAAGCTGGTTTGCAGCTAAACCTCAAAAAAACCAAGATTATGGCAACCAGCTTGATTGATAACTGGCAAATAGAGGGAGAAAATGTAGAAGCAGTGAAAGACTTTGTATTCCTAGGTGCGAAGATTACTGCAGATGCTGACTGCAGTCAGGAAATCAGAAGACGCTTAATCCTTGGAAGAAGAGCAATGACAAATCTCGATAAAATAGTTAAGAGCAGAGACATCACACTGACAACAAAGGTCCGCATTGTTAAAGCAATGGTGTTCCCCGTAGTAACATATGGCTGCGAGAGCTGGACCATAAGGAAGGCTGAGCGAAGGAAGATAGATGCTTTTGAACTGTGGTGTTGGAGGAAAATTCTGAGAGTGCCTTGGACTGCAAGAAGATCAAACCAGTCCATCCTCCAGGAAATAAAGCCAGACTGCTCACTTGAGGGAATGATATTAAAGGCCAAACTGAAATACTTTGGCCACATAATGAGAAGACAGGACACCTTGGAGAAGATGCTGATGCTAGGGAGAGTGGAAGGCAAAAGGAAGAGGGGCCGACCAAGGGCAAGGTGGATGGATGATATTCTAGAGGTGACGGAATCGTCCCTGAGGGAGCTGGGGGTGTTGACGACCGACAGGAAGCTCTGGCGTGGGCTGGTCCATGAAGTCACGAAGAGTCGGAAGCGACTAAACGAATAAACAACAACAACAGAGCTTTTTAGCTTTGGGGCCAGCACAGCATGCACCTTGATTTTTCGCAGGTTTCAGTTGAGAGAGGGCAAGGACATACAGCTTCAGTGTCTGAAATTAAACTCAATGCACAGGTGAAGCCAGCTGTCTTTCCAGGTTGTAAAACCAAAGCTAGCAGGAGTTGTTCCACAGGCCCAAGGAAGCTGTGCCTCTGAGATCTAAGGAGATTATGAAGTGGCTAAATTCAGTTTTTGGGGGCTTAAAGTGCAAGTCTTGGTTAGTAGAAGTCTTCTAAATAACTCTGCTACTTTGTAGTCATGGTGGCTGGGCTCAACTCCAGTCTGTTGGAAGCCAGGTCTCAGATGATTCAAGGAGATTTACTGAGATAAGTAATGGCTTGCAACGAGTGGGAGAGCTCAGAGCTGGCTGTCCAGCTCTGCAGTTTCTGCTTCACTTCAGCTATTGATGAAGAGAAGAGTTCAAAATGAGATTTTCTTTGCCTGTACCTGACACCAAAGTCAGAATTTTTATACTGGGTCTGTTCAGTGTGGCTTATTCAGAAGGGCTTCTGAGTCACCTCATCACCCAGGGGCAAGTTCACAAAAAACCTTCCTGATTGAAAATATACACTTCCTCTTGCATTCCAGGTGATTAGCATTGGTGAGCTTTGCAACCCAATCAATTTTTTTGAACAATAAATATTCTCTGTCTCCCTACAATGAAAGTGTTATCCTGATAAGAGACAGCTATGGCATTTAATCTGAGCAAAAGGTTACATTTATAAAAAGGGTGGGGGTGAGGGAAAGAGGTTTCTCATAAGCATTGTCCTGTAATAACCCTGTGTCTCTCCAATACTTTCTGTATTATGAAAGCCTAAAACATTATTCATTTATTCAATTTTTTAAAAGATGTCACATTTGTTCTGTTATTCCTCCATCTGTATTCCTATTTCTTTTCACTCCTAATTTGTTTTTGTTTCTTTCATTCTTTATTGATTTTTTCCTGCATTTGTATGTAGATGTGTGCATATGTGTGTGCACAAAAGCTGTCATATTTCTCCCCAAAAATGACTGAGAAAAAGTTATAATGATGATAGACAGACAGACAGGCAGATGATAGAAAAAAAGACCATGCATGCACTTATACATACACACTCATATTTGTGTCAAAGGGATATGAAAGAGAGCAGCAAACATTAAATAGATTTGTTACCTGGAGTTTTTATTTTGGGATGAATTTAAATTGAACAGAATGAGCACCATTTAATTCAATGTTTCTTTTATCTGGAATCAAATGCCCAAATCTAGTATCTAGTTCTCTATCAGGAAAAGTTGAAAAGTGAGTGATTAATGTTAATATTTGACCCTCCTGCCAGTCTAGAGAGCTTCATTTATTTTCAGTGAGAAGAGGCTAATGTTGCACAAATCAAGAAGTCCAAGGTCACAGAAGTCCAATTTCCACCTCCACAGTCTTTTAATAGTAATTACGTTACTGCCCAGCCATTGGCATCTTTCAAAAAGAGATGCATTTGGTTATAACTAGAAAGGAAAATAAATGTAGTCTCTCATCATATACAGTATATATTTTCAAGTAACATATTCATAGATTAACATATATATGAATATATTCATATGTTTTTTTGAAAGAGAAGGGGGGTTGTAAATCTGAGGGGCTGAGGAAGCAATTACAGAGAGAGAGAGGGAGGGAGAGAAAGAGAGAATGGTTTTTTTTTCCCCCAGCTATCTCTACTCAGGGTTAAATGTTCTTTCAAAGGTTGACAGCAAAATTATTATGGGTACCTTTTGGGGGAGACCACTTTAAAGAGTAGATGCCCCACTCAAGAAAGCTTTCAGCCCTGGTCCCAACAGGAATTGTACCTTGATTGACAGGGATACTAAACAACTAAAAGGGTCCCATCCTTTCCATTGTATCAGAGATCTAGTTTTAGATGTGATGCTTTTGATGATACCCTAACAAGTCTTGACCAGTGTTGGATGCCCACCTACTGAAAGGCAATTGAAAGCTTCCTCTGCCCATTTGTCTCACCTTATTTTCTACCTGTCAAGGTTCTTGTGGCTGACTGGACAACACTTACCTGACCTACATTTTTGAAAGTTTCATTCCCAGAAATTTCTACAAAACTTCCTGAGCTATCCATTCATTTTCAAAATAAATTCTTTCATTTCAAAAGCCAGGGATCTGATAGTTTACTGAACTTAGCACTGTACAATGCTAATGCCATGACCTTCACTTTATTTCCATCTTACCTTAGGTTTTCGAATGGATGTTTTCCCATACAGAATTGGAAACTGCAGTCCAAATACTACACTGGAAGCTCGAACAATTTGACATGCTCATTCTTTTGCCTTTTCCACATACTTACTTCAGTTCTTTCCCATTTGAAAGAAAATCATACAAGCCAACGTTTGCTCTTTCCCAGCCTTCTTACCCTCCTACCATCCCCTCTGGTGAATCCATAATGTGGGATCATCACATTCATTTCCATGGCAACGGAGGCTGATGCCATAAGTGGAGGTTTAATTTCAGGATTAAGCAGGAAGCAGAAGCTGGATAGTGAAATGAAAATTCTTCTGTAAAATCAAATATGCAAAGATAATTGCAAGATGCAGTACTTGCCTTCTACCTGAATACTTTTAAAAACCAAATAGCAAAAATTTCTTTCTAGAGCTCTTTTGTCAGAAGGACATTTTCTTCTTGAGAATTCTGATTGGAGATGATTAAAAATGCCAGCATTTATTTTACTTTGGATGATTCTTGATTACATGATACCCATCTGTTTTTCCTTATGAGTGGATAACCTAGTTTAATGTTATGATGTGAGAGCAAGTGATGCTTGATTATTCTCAGTAGCAATTGCATATTTTAGATACAGTCACATTTAGCATTTATGTAAGATTCCATATAGCAATCCAACATTCACAGTTAATAACACCATTGCCAGAATTTACCTCAGTCCTATATTTCAAAATTTCTTAGGTCATCCACCTAACTCTAGACAATTTATTAATATTTTTGAAATGTATTATCAATTATACAATCTAATACAAATTATATAGGTATGTTTAAAGGGCTGCTATATTTGATTTTAACATAGCAATATTTCCATGGATGTAATATAGTATATAGTTTTAATGTAGCTATATATAAATGGTTGTAATATATAGTGCACATTTACATGCAAACCAGATCTGACCCTAGAAAGGCATTACTGGATCTTCCATTGTTTTCTTTTATAAAATGTTATGAGTTGTAGTGGATTGAATTTTGATTCTAAAATGACATTAAGGTAGGCTGAGATTTTCTAATGGCATTTTCCTGATCTAAGTGCTGAAGTTTATTAAACTCGTCATAAGCACTAAGGGAAGGCAGAAATTACAGATCTATATATTATATCTGTTTCCGTTGGTCAGGCGATTTTCCTGCTGTGAAGCTAAAAGGAAATTAAGAGGGGTAATATTTATTGAGAAAACAATCCTTTGTTTCCAGGACCATTGCTTCTGATTTAAAGAACGGCAAAAAGATGATTCACTAATCAGCAATCTTAGGTGCTATGTCCATTTTATCTGTAAAACTAGAACCCACAAGTTATATATGTTGTGATTTTATTTATTGTGATTTTATATCACAATAAAATCTCCTCTTTTAATTTAACTAACTGAAGAATGGTTGGGTCATGGTCTGTGTTTGGCTTCTGTGTACACACATGTGAACAGTTTTTGTTTTATTTTATTTTTTGACAGCAGTATTCTTTCTATGTTGTTTCACACTTTATTCTTCAGCTCCTTTTAACAAATGTATTTATCTGGCTTCACTTTTACATTCCAACTCTTGGTTAACATTTCTTAAAAAAATAATTTAATGCAACAGTGAAGAAATTAAGACCAGTTTAAGTCTCATTTGGGGCATTTGGAAGCCTTGAAGTGACTGGAAGTCATATGGATTTTCTGAGGCTTTATCTTGATTTTACAACATTAGGATACTTATATATTTTTACTGTGTGGGAGATGAATAATATTCTATCCTTACGTACATAATAGCTCTGAGGGATTTTGAATTGCATAGCAGAAGAAGTAGGCAAACTGAACCTGTCTGAAGACTCTGGAGGGGAAAGGGGCAGATAACAGAAACCAGGTTGTTGTCTTTTCCTAGGTGTGATAGGACACTGTTGATGTTAGAAGGTGCTAGTATCAGTAGAAAGGGCAGGCTTGAAGCCTCCTTAGAAACGTAGAAATTAGAGGTGCTAGTCCAGCCCATAGTAAGGTCACCCCATGTTCTGATCGGATGCTAGATTCCGGCTGTAGAGGGCATGCTATAATTTACATTGCCTTGTAATTGTTATGCATCATTTCATAGGGTATATAACTTATAAACTTGTGGGATTTGGGGCTCTCCTGCATTCCTTTGGCAAGGAACCCAGTGATCACCATAGTTATGCATGCCAATATTCTTTATTGCATCTACCTTGGTTCCTAATTTAAGTGGGTATTTTCCCCACAACAAATGTAAAATCAAAATTCTCCTGCAAAATGTATGTGATAATAACTTGGTCCATGACAGCATACAGTTGGACACAATGCCATCATTGTAGAGTACATACTGGGAGCATACAGAGTTTGATCTGAGATTCATTTTCAAGTCCTATAAACAAAAACAGAAAGATTCACTTAAGAAGATTTATACCACAGGAGACACTCTCATTCAAAGAGAATTTAGGATAGTAGAGGGAAATCTGAGTAGATTTTCATAAATTCATCTGGACATTCCAATAGAAGAGAATATATGTAGCTCAGGGTTGAACTGTGGAGTCCTTGGTGCTATCTGAGCTTGGTTGTTTGCTTGCAGACATTTCATTACCTGACTGGGTAACACCATCAGTGCAAGTGAGCACTACAACATACAGCATAAGGACTGTAACAGCCACTGTGTAGGGCAGACAGAACACCAACTAGCACAGAAGAGCATTCAAAAGAGACAATAAAAAGAATAAGACCAGAATACATCCTCTTCAGCAGCCATACCCAGATAAGCAGGAATTAACACCAGACAAACAATCAAGCAGAAAACAATACCCCAATCATGGCACTACCAAGGAGAAAGCCACACCCCACCAACACTGGCAGGGCAAGCTATTGAATATAAACTGGGGGCAAACCCCACGCTCACCGGCACTGATGATGTTACCTAGTCGGGTAATTAAACATCTGCAAGCAAACAACCAAGCTCAGAGCGCATCATCTGGACATTTTCTGAACAGCTTGCATAATTCTTCTATGATATTTAAATATCCAAAAAGAGGGGAGGGGGTCCATCTACTAAAGTCTCTCAATCTCTTCTGAATTCATTGATTTTCCCATGCTTTTTTTTCCTACCAAAAAATTACTCCAGCTTGGAAACAAATGCAAAATATAAATACTGGGACACAGAGGCAATGAGAAGAATCTAGGTTCAAGGTTTGGCACTGCCACATTATCAGAACAATAGGACTTGGGTATTTACTGTCCTGTTCAGACTATGAGATGGCCAGACAGAATTATTATTGAAACTCTTTATTTAAAACAACCATTTACAGAGTAAAGTCCTGGTGAATAAATAAGGCAAAGCAATTCCAATCAAGTCCACCCAGGCAATGACAGATGAACAGGCATGGCTGCAGGATCAGACTGTGGCAGAACAGCAAGGCAGAATTCGGCTAACTCTCTGATCGAAGCTGTCGGGCTTGGTGAAGCTAGAGTGCATGTCAAGGCGGAAGCTGGAGGCAAGATTCTGTCAGCTGGCACATGGATAGGACCAGGTTGACACGTGGAAGCTAGGCAAGACTGAACTGGAATCTCTGGGCAAGGCTTGGCTCTGGAGGCTAAGCTGGGCTGGACTGGAGATTCTAGGCAAGGCTGTGGGCTTGGAGCATGACTGGACTGGACTGGAAATCCTAGGCAAGGCTGAGAGCTGGGAGCAAGACTGGACTGGACTGGAGGTCCTAGGCAAGGCTGAGAGCTAAAGGCAAGGTTGGATGCACACCTGGATTGCTTCGAAACACAATGACAAGTTCCAGAGCTGGATGTGAGGCTATGCTCAGCAGGAAAGGCAAGAAGAAGGTCGACTGGAGCAGCTTGTTTGGAAGCGATTCTGCGGAGGTAGAAGATGCTGGTGCTGGTTCCACTCTGGCTACAGGCAAGGCTTCCAATGCAGGTAAGAACTCTTCCACAATGGCTCTGAGCTTGAAGGATCAGTTGTCTCCAGCAGCTTGTTCTTCGTCCATCTGCCTTTTATGCCAATCCTTTCTGCACCTTTTCTCTCCAGCAGCCAATCAAGCTGCTTTCTGATTCATGAGCTTCTTGGCTCTCCTGTCTCGCACACTGATTGGAGAGTTCAAATCCCCCACCGGAGTTTGACCAATCAGCATTTGCGAATTCTCCCGCTCTGCTGAGTCAGTTCCTGGTTCAGTTTCTTCAACCCTCTCCTGATGAGTTTCGTTTTCCCCTTCTGACTCCGGATAAGTTTCATTTTTGGAGTCAGAAGTGGGCTGAAAACTCACATTTACATTACATATTTGGATCTTATTAAAAGATGAACCGATAGAAATGTTTATTTGCAGGGAAGCTCCACAAGTTGCTACCAATCTAAAAGTTTCTGAATCCCTTGGTATTCTCCATCTGAAGCAACTGGCTAATTCTCCCAGAAAATGTGTTCAAGCATGACTGGAGAAATGCCAGCACTGAGAAACACCAACCCACCTTCTCACATAGATCGTCTTTTATCAGATTTTTCCTTGTTATGAGCAAATGATGTCAACATGGCAGAGTTCTTCTGATCTCTAGTGAATACATCCCTCTGGAATTTTTCAAAGTACCATGTTGCAATCCAGGGATCCCAGTGCCCTCTGCTTCTTAAACTCATGCTGAACCAGGAGGTCAGGGAGCAAGCACATTTGCTAACCTGCACTTTCTGTGGAGAGAAGAAAATGCCAAACTGAAAAGGTATCCTTCAAAACAGGTGATAAAACTCCTGGCAATGACATTAATGTGAACACATCTAATATTAACATGCCAGACCTATGCACATTTCCTCATAAATGTCTCTTCATTTGTTATTGTATTTAATAGAACTCATTACCAGATAAATCTAAATAGAATGGTAAAATGTGAAAAAGTGACATGATTTGGAGACTGTCTCAAAGTCTCAATAGTTAAGGACTTATTTCAGAAAGGCAGCCATATTCAGTGGTGTCTTTAGGGGGATCAAAACAGGCAAGATGGTGGTTGCAGCATCATAATCATAGCCTGTACAAAAATGATGAGGCTTTGATTGCAATGCCACAACTCCATCTTGTCTGTTTTGACCCCCCTATCAACACTGATGATGACATTAAATGGTAATCCTATACACTCTTATCTGAATGTGAGGCCCGTTAAACACAATGGGACTATCTTCTTGGTAAAAATGCAATGCACTGTTATTTTTGCTGCATTAGATAAATGGCACAAAATAAAATGTGACATCGCACCTTGTAGTATAACAAAGCATTGCTGGCATTATTTGGGCAGGAGGGGGAAGGGGGAAGAGCCCTGATGCACTTGTAGCTATTATACCTGTGTAGCTATGGATTACTTTCCATGAAGTGGGCTTCATCCTTTCATAATATATGAACATTGAACATATATTTAAAAAGAAATCCTGTTGAATTCTGACTTTTAGTTAAACTGTATAAAATTGCACTGCAAGGGGTGCTTTCACTGAAAAGTATGGGCCATGTTGCTGAAGACTGATGCTCCACTGGTGGATTTAACAAGCTTTGAATGAGTATTCCATTCATATTCACTTGAATATACATAAAACCCCTTTAGGTTCTCACTGTTCAGTGCACCAAGGTTAGGCACTGGGAGTTTGGGATGCTCACAGAGGAAACATCAAAGTCAGGGTCAGCATGTTTGGTTCAGTCTTTCTAATTTAAATTTAAATGCCTTGGTCAGGGTTAAGGCCTGAACAGCTTGTGCATGTGTATATTACTCAATGTTGATCTAAAATACGCTTTGCAAGACTATTGCTATGCATTCTGAGCATGGCTTCCACAGCACTTCATTTTTTTAAAAAATGAGTATGTGGTGATATTGGTGGAAATATTCTAAACTAATTATTCAGAGATATTGCAAATGCATCACATTTGCAGGATATTCATTTTAAAAACGTGACTGAGAATATCAGCCATTCCACTCCCACTCCTGACTTTCTGATTGTAGCTGCAATTATTATGCATGGCTTCAGGCCTGTACGAAGCCTGAAAGAACCACTCATTCCCAACAAAGGCCCCCTTCAAAGTCACCCTGCACAGTTTCAAGGTTCTTCAGTGGTCTTCTAAGCCTGCAAGAGCATGCAAAGGTATTTCCACCAGTGAAATAAAATGATTGGCTGAAGCTAAGTGGGGGGCCCTCAACACTTTGCTTTTTTAAGGTGAGGCATCACTCTGCAAAGTGCAATGATGCTGGTTTGCCAGCCTAAGGAAGTTTTGCAAACAAGCAAAACTCTGCACATTCATACAAGGCTTGGCAAATAGATTTACCTTACAAATAGATTTATATTTCTTAAATAATGCTTTTAAATATATTGATGATATCATGCAATATGTCTGATCATTGCCATGTGTGTTTGTCCACTGAATAGTTGAACTGCCTCTAAACTGGGCTTCATTCTTCTATTGGGACTATGTTATACTTTCTGAATTCACTGTAAAAATGATTCTTTGATGCCTTCTTTCACCAAGTCTGATTGGCTTTAAGTACTGTCAAAGGCATCTCCAGGACAAAGCAATTTGCTCCCTCTGTCAAAGGATATAATTTCCTCTATCCATCTCATCATCATTTCATATTCTGATGTTGACCCAACAACTGAATGCAATCTCAACACCAGCCAAAGACCCATGCCCCCCACTGTCATGGAAGAGACCCGGCTAGGGGAGTTTATAGGGCATCCACACAAATCTGCCCTCCAAAACTTTACCTCTCTGCTCCAGCCAGCATCAGCTTCCTGAGGTAGCTGCCTCACTCTTCCTAGCAGCAGAGCTGGCCTTGATCAGAGATATTAGTCACAGACCAAGGTTATCATCTCTTGCAAATAAGTCTGAACAGGGACATGACCCAGCGTGAGCAAACTGTCATCAAAATATTATGCATAACAACTTATGCGCAAGAGTATCAGGCGTCTACAATGGAGAGTCACAGACAAAAACCATTCTGTCTAAAAACTGTTGTTCATGTGAATAATCTAACTGCACCGCAATCACCTATTTGGCTTCACTAGCAGGGGCCTCTGTGCATGAGCTGTTGATCCAACCAGTCCATCCTCCAGGAAGTAAAGCCAGACTGCTCACTTGAGGGAATGATATTAAAGGCAAAACTGAAATACTTTGGCCACATAATGAGAAGACAGGACACCTTGGAGAAGATGCTGATGCTAGGGAGAGTGGAGGGCAAAAGGAAGAGGGGCCCACCAATGGATGGATGATATTCTAGAGGTGACGGACTCGTCCCTGGGGGAGCTGGGGGTGTTGACGACCGACAGGAAGCTCTGGCGTGGGCTGGTCCATGAAGTCACGAAGAGTCGGAAGCGACTAAACGAATAAACAACAAATAACCATCTGCAGGGTAACATTCAAAAGGGTTCTATGTCTGAAATACATGAGATGTGCCTATTTATTTGGCGAGTTTATATGGCCACCCATCTCGCATAATATGACTCTGGGTGGCGTGCAAAGACAGCAACAGTTAAGACAAGACAACCAGTCTCAAAACACTAAACATAAAGTAAAACATGAAACAAGCCAAGGTCGCAGAATAACAATCACCTAATGTCATACAACCACCACACAGGCTCCCCACAGGATCCCCAAGGCTGCTGGAAAAACCCCGTTTTAAGAGCATTCCAGAAGGCTAACAGGGACAGGGCTTTTTGATATATTTCATTTTTAACATACGTGCAAGGCGATTTTTGAACTGATTCTCGACAAAAAGCAGGAAAACCAGACATAGCACAAGCTGTTAAACAAGTAGGAGCTCAACCAGCATCTAAGGAAGAGATGGTAGACAGATGACACAAAGACTAGATGTTCCTGCTCTGGGCAATTAACAAGAAACAAGGAAGTATTCTCTCACTCTTTTCTGCAGAGAGTTATAAAATAAATGCAATACTGAAAATTTGAAAGGGACCTCTTAGCCTCTGGACCACTGAGATACAGAAATAATCTGACATGTCACTATTTGAAATTGTCCAAACATTATCTTAACGTGTTGGGAGAAAAAGCTTGTTCATGAAACTATTTTGGTGTTGTCCTAGGATGGAGAGAAAGGATTTTTACGAGGCAAATATAAAATCAAATTCCCAACACACAATAACAGCCTGCATATTAATTCTTCGTGTCATGAGTGAGGATGGAGGGCAGGGGGCTCCCATCCAGACTGTCAAGCGCATGCATAGCACTGAGGAATTGGTCAGCCATTCAAAGAGACACAGATCGGGACCGCCTTAACCCTTGGGGGTTATATGTCTGGGTTTTCCCACGCTTCTTCAGTTTGTTAGGATTCCTGTTAAGTACTAGCAATAAATATTAGAGACCAGTTCCTTGTCTCAGTGTGTTTCCTGGCAGTTAGGACACTTTGCTTCCCATAATCCTGGTTAGCAATAAATAATCTAATGAAGATTTAGAAATGTAGGTATCTGCACTGAGTCGGCAGCATAAGCCATTCTATTAAAAGTGGCACATTTAAAACACACACACAAACACTAAAAATAAATCCTCCATTGAAAAGAAAAAGCACACAAAAAGATCTAAGACGAAAAGGTCCACGTGTGTGTCTTTGTATGTGTGTGCACACACACATGCAGAATCTAGCATGCCTATCATGACGTCTCTTTCAGTCCAAGCAAAAATCACTCCACGCAAACCGGACGAGATTTATCTGAAACCTTTTTGTGGTTTCATTCGTATCTTTGTGGCTTCCCTTAACATTTAGCTCATGGGTGATTCTTTACATCTGTGTTGCTTTTTTATTTCATCAAAACTAAAAAGCGAACGTTATCTATACAAAAACATCCCTTCCTTTATTGTGCCTCTTTAGCATTATCTCAATATTTTCGTGAGCAAGAACTTCTACAAACAGTTGGGCTCCAAACCAGTCAAACAATATATTATTATCATAAATAGTCTGCTGAGATATATGGTGTTATCCTACATTTCCATGTGGCTGTGGCAGAAGCTAAGGTTAGTAAAAGGTTTTGCTCTAAGAACCAATGAACTAAGTTGAAAGGAAAGCATTTCCCTGCCAGGAGAAACAGGACCTCTCTTTACCGCTTCCTGTTCTCTAAAAACAATGCTTCCTCCCCACAATCATTACTTTTAAATGATAGTATCACTACCACTAAGACACACAAAAGACATCCCCGGCAGCTGGCTCCTGGCACATTACGGTTTATCATCACAGTAATTGCATCTTGGTTATGGATTATTGCTATGCATCTTCCAAATGAGATGCCTTAGTGATGTATTGAAGAAGAAGCAGGGGTTGTCCAGGCAGGAAAGGATTGAGGAAGTAGATAGCTCAATTTTTGTATCTGAAAGAAAAAAGATGACTCAAAATGAGAGTGGGGAGGATGTTACTAACTACTTCATTTAAACTGCTGGTGGTGCTGACGAATGAAATTTTCCACAGCAATTTCTT
Source organism: Candoia aspera (assembly GCF_035149785.1). NCBI lineage: Eukaryota > Metazoa > Chordata > Lepidosauria > Squamata > Candoiidae > Candoia > Candoia aspera. Next base: position 215,126,139 of record NC_086153.1, read on the forward strand.
TGTCACTAACGTTGCCTTTCTCTCTCTTTCTCTACAAAAGACTTGTAGATTGCCTTTTTGGGGCAGGGGGGAGATATGGCTCTCTGCAAAGGAAAAAAGGTAAAACTGTACATTCTTATTAATCCCGCTGGAATCAACTGTGGAAATTTATTTTAGAAAGGTTGCAAATCAGAATGATTGATAAAGATGATACTTGGGCTCCTTGGTGGAAAGTTGTCTTATACTGTACCTTCCATGGATAGTTTTCTTAAGAAAAATCAGTCATTTTTAGAGGAACTCTGTAAAGTTCTAAAGTAGGGAGGGGGCCAATGGCCAATATCACAAATAGTAGTGTAGCAACAATACAGAGTTGATTGAAAGCTACAAGACCCTGGGAATCTCAATTGGGACTAAGAGATTTCCACCAAGCCTGTACTTTCAGTGCTCAGGAAAATCTTTTCAAAAATGCTAGTTCCCAGTCCTGTAACTTTGACCACTGAAATGGTCTGAAGAGATCTTTGCCTCTGAAAAGTGGTCTTATAATTAATTTGAGCTTAAACATTCAAGGGATTGTTGGCAGAGAAATTAACAGAAGTGTTCCCACAACATAAAATTAGAGGCTTAGAGTTCAATAAGTATGTTTAGTGCCTTATTGTAGATTTGACCATGAAGACCCAATTCTAAACTGAGCCTTATATTATGTAAGCTGGGCAAAATTCACCCAGATGTCCCTCAGTGTCACACTAATAATGTTATAGCATACAAATTCTTCCCAATAGAACATTAAAAAAGAAAAAGAAAAAAAGTCTTGCATTTTTGAATAGTTTTCTCCATATCTTTCTTGATATGGAGAGTAGACTTGTGTTGTTTATTAGGACCAAAATATTTAAGCTGTTGCCATGCCCATCATTTGTCCTACTACAAATTTGTCCTGTTCATCTACAAAACAGGGTGAATGAAGAGTGATGAAGGAGAGAAATCTTGCCTTGTGAGTGATTGGTATTTTCACTTTTCTTTGTTTCTCTTTTAAAAATAAATACCCAGTGCATGCCTGCAGTATAGTAAGACCCCTCCTCCTCCTCCTTTTTTCTTGCAATGATCTTCTGACCAAGCAACAGTTAGATGACTAGTCAATACCATATAGTGTTCACCATTGAGAAGAGAAGAGAAGAGAAGAGAAGAGAAGAGAAGAGAAGAGAAGAGAAGAGAAGAGAAGAGAAGAGAAGAGAAGAGAAGAGAAGAGGGAAAAAATGGAGGATTTTTGTGCCACATCAATTGTGTATGTATGTGAGTGGAAGTTAAAAGTTCTGAAGAAGCATTGACCACCCACTGACCCTAGGAAGGGAACTTCTTCCTGCCCCCTGAATTATCTCCAGAATTTGTTGCTCACAGCAAAAGAGGCAGGGGAAAGGGGGTGGGGGGGAAACTTGCCTCTTTCACAAGGTATAACAACTCCCACAGATGAAAGGGACCCTGTTTAGCCAATTATTGGTTTAAATGCTCCTGTTCTTGAATGGTGCCATTTTAAGAATAAACTAAAGAGGTAAAATTTCCTTCAAGCTGAGCTCGACTCTTGGTGCCTCCACAGTCATGGCCATATTGCTGGCTAGGCAACAATATGGAAGGGGCAGGGACAGCTTTAGGCTAAGACCAAGTAGGCACTGGCCTAGGGTGTCAAAGCTCATGGTGCAGCAATGCCTCCTCTCCTTCTGAATCATTCCAAAAATGCAAATCTTCATATCAGCAGGAGGTAGCACCATCAGTCAGTGTGGCCTAGGGACACCACGTACCCTTGAGCTAGCACTAGGAAGAGGCCTTGCTTGCCCTTGCTTGCTTCTGGAGTGTTTCCTCCTGACCTCTCAGTCTCGCCTCCAGCCCTGGAATACCCTGCTGGTCTCTCATTCAAGTATCACAAAGCCCTGGTCCTGCTTAGATCTGGGAAGGAGGCTAGGTGAAGCCATCTTGCAGCACAAAGAGGTTAACTACAAGCTCTGATCAAAATTCTCATAATAAAGCATTCTGTCAAGGGGCTTTGTGTGCAAAGACATCAAAGAGATACCAAAAGAGTAAGGTGAAATGAATTCATCAGCATCAAAGCCACTTAAATCTAAAAAAAGGGGGTCACAATACAGTACCATCTGAAAATGGAAGCCTCTGTTTGGAAGCAAGGGTTACTTTTCACTCCTTTAAGTTTTTCTTTGGTTTGCTGGGGTGGGGTATTTACTTGGGGTTCTTTCATCATGTTCAATGAAAAACTTTAGCCAGGAATCACATAGCACTCATCTGCAGGAAATCCAAACTCCACTCAGGGGAAATTCTTACAAGAGAAACAAGGACATTTATTTTCTTTTTCACTGTAGCCCCTGGAAATCTAAGAGAGGAAAAAACTCTTCTCTAGAGTAATATGAGAGATGATATGAGAGGAACACAGAATTGTTAAAGCTCTGGGTGGTTCACACACATAAAACTGTAAGACAATTAAAATAGTACAACAATAAAAAAGCACAAAGGATGGCACAACCAGGCAGCAACAAAAACACACCCACTCCTTGAAAGGGGATACACCCATCCTAGCCAAAGGCCTGGGTGAAGAACCAGGTCTTCATGGCCCTCCAAAATGTCAGTAAGTTGGGAGCCACTGGAATCTTGTAGGGAACTTCATTCCAGAGGGCAGGGGCTACAACAGAGAAGAAGGCTTCCGGGGTCCTGATAGATGACATTGTTTAATTGAAGGAACTCAGAGCACACCAACCCTGCCTGATTGAATCAGCCTGGCAAATAGTATGGGAGATAGGGGGTCCCTCAGATAACCAGTTGTTTTCAGGTCTGGGACAGGAACACAAGTTCCAATCAAAACCATTTGTGTCACAAAGCAAAATGGCTAATAAGGGAATAGGCAGTCCTCAGCTATTTGAGTCCCAAACATGTTAGCAGAAATGAGAAATGCAGGTATTATCCATATCATGCTGAACCACAACTCCTAAATCTTTTCCCCATTGGCTATGCTGCCTGAACTTGCTGTATTGTACAGTTTAGCACTATCTGGAGAGTCATATATTTTGACTCCCCCCCTCCCCAAATATATGGTATGATTCACAAAATTAATGTATGCAAGAATATTTATTTTAAAGAAGTGAATAGAAGTAGGGGATCTCACCTAAGGCAAAAGAAAGAGGAATTTAACCCTTGACTTACCTGAATCAAGTAATCCAATGGCTGCTGTTTCCATCTGGAGGGAATCTATCATTGATAATAACAGAAGCTTTTGATGCAAGTGGCAGTCATCTGGACTCTCAGATCAGATTGCAAGGGGAAAAGAAAGCAAAAGAAGGCAATGTAAATGATCAGGGCCCCTAAGCATCTGCCTTATCAGAAAAGGCAAGGATATTTCTTTAGCTTTGAAAAAATGTAGCCAGGGGGACATGATTTGGATGTACAAAAGCATGCAGAGCATGGAGAAAGGAGACAGGAAAACCTATCACTCTCACTCATTCACTCAAAACACTCTAACCAGCATTACCATGACTAGCGCTGATGATAGACTAGCACTAGAAGATGGACTAGCACTAGCACTAGATGGACTAATCAGGACTAGCATTGATGATGTTACCTAGTTGGGTAATGAAATGTCTGCAAGCAAACAACCAAGCTCAGAGAGCACCAAGGACCCCACAGTTCAACCCTGAGCTGCATATATTATCTTTGATTGGTAACACTCTAACCAGGACCAACCAATGAAGCAAGTTAGAAAGACCCCTAGAATTGGGTGGGGGAAAACCCTTTTTCACTTAGTGGATAATTAACCTTCTTGCGAGCACCCCAGATGGTTTGTTTGACCACCATCACTGGCCACTGTGGGAAACAAAATGCTGGACTATGATGGGCTTCTCTAGGAGGATAAAGGGTTAAAGTCCCCCTTCTCCATATACAATAGAAGCCCAGTGCAGACCAGCCGCTTTCAGGCTATTTCTTTTGTAGAAACACTACACAGCTACTATCTGCAGGAATAATGTCACATATGGTTTGGCCTTTTAAGAGCTGTTGAACTGCTCTTCCAGGAAAAACCTCCTATTTCACATGCAAATGTCTTCAACTTTCTTTGTGAATTAAGAGTCAGGGTTGATGTGGCATAAAAATGCATCTTTCTGCATTTTGTTTACACACAGACTCGCCAGGCAGGGTCCGCCTGCTGAAACATACTGTGTACTGGTATTTGACTGATAAAAATGGAGGTCAGGTTCTGATTTTATCTGTATCCCTTCTAATTTACAACTTCATAATTGGCTGCCTATGTGGAGCAATTGAATTCACATTTGGTGATAGCCACCTCCCTGGAAGGTTTATTAGGTTCATCGTCCAAATACCCATAACGCTCTAAACAGTTCAGCAGTTTGGCATCATCTCCTTCATTTGGAATAATGTGCACCATTCAGAAGTGATTTAAACTGGCATGTGGTGCCTGTCAAAGCAGCACCTAACCCGAGCCACTGTAATTCGTCTCAGTTTTGTAAGCATTATATACACCTAAACTCAGAAATAAATGGAACTTTCATCCATGCCAGATTCAGCCACCAGAAAGTATAAACAAAGATCCAGAATGGATGTGCCCACTCTTTTAATGTCCCTCATAGACAATATCTGCTCAGACTTCTAATGCTGCTGATTTCTTTAATTTGCTAGCTTGTTTGTTGATTGAATTTATATCCCAACTTACTGTCAATAAGTGCCTAAGCAACAATGAAAACAGAGATAAAAACAAAGCAAATCAGCTAAGGCAGATAATTAAATCAAAATTGAAAATGTAATTACTTCCATTATTAAAATATGCATGTGCAGCAAGTGGCACATTTCCTACTCATACCTATTTCATTATTGTTTTTCTTTCTTAGCAGACATTTTACTATGCTAAATGCCCTGGTATGACTAGAAGTTGTTCCTGGCACCATCAGAGCAAGGATTAGGCAACACAAGCCTGCCACACTACTGGCAGAGCAAGAGTTCAAGGACTGGAGTGAGCACAGACCTTGTGACATTCAGCGGTCTAGGTCTCAGAAATCATAATTCCTCCTGTGCCTAGTGACTCAAAATGCACTGCACAGACATAAGAACATGTGAAAGATGCTACAAGCTGTAGCAGTCATGGCAAAGATAGGTCTTCCCAACTACTTATCCCCACACCCAAGTCTAAGAGTTAGCACAGTCAGTGACAGCATTTAAGAGCACAAGAAAAGCCTGGCTGAATCAAAGTGCATCTAGTTCAGCCTCATTTAGTACAGCTACAGTATCAAGTTTGCTACAATGTCTCAAATAAACAAAAAAGTGGAGTGTGATAGTCATCAGCCATTCTTGTCCGTTACTCCCAGCTAGGAGTAATTGGTGGCCTCTAGATAAGGAGTTCCTAGGTTACTATCATGGCTAAGAACCACTGATAAATCTCCTTTTCCACCAGCTTGCCCACTTTTATCTGATGTTATCTAAATCTGTAGTCATTATTACTTTGGAAGAGCAGGTTTAATGCAGGCATTGTATAGGCTTTGCTCTATATAGGCAGTGCAGTTACCTTTGCTACCTGGTAGCTCAGTTATGTTATCTTTGCCACTTGCAGCTGGCTCCACTGAATCGGCCAACAACTTTTCACGTTTTGCTTAGTCTTTGGAAACATTTCAAATAAATTCTGGAAAGGAGTAACTACTGTACAATTCACCCAGTGTAGGCTGGTGAGATCCTAGCTGATCTACTAGCTTTTTTCTATGGCCACACACAGAAAGGAATTGGGGGGCAAAAATAGTAGATGGACATATTGTATAGGCATCATGACTGTTTTCTTTTTGTGTGTGTATACCTTCAAGTCAGTTTTTGACTCCTGGAGACTGCCTGGAATAGTCCCTGCAGTTTTCTTGGCAAGATTTCAGAAGTGGATTACCCTTGCCTGCTTCCTAGGGCTGAGAAGAAGTGACTGGCCCAAGGCCACCCAGCTGGCTTTGTGCCTAAGGCGGGACTAGAACTCCATCCAATCATGATTTTCTTAGTCCTTCTCTTATCTATCTATCTATCTATCTATCTATCTATCTATCTATCTATCTATCTATCTATCAAATTTGTCACTGCCCATCTCCTCTGACCAGAGGGACCCTGGGCAATATAAAACAATAAATATATAATAAAATTCCAATAAAATACACTATAAAACTCTTCCTCTCTACTCACTCATTCTTCCTTTATATATTTGTGTTGTGATTCAGTTTTTATTCATTCTCTCTGCACGACCCAATTACTTTACCATAAAAGAGAGCCAGCTTGGTTAAGACACCAGACTAGAAACCATGAGATGGTGAGTTCTGGTCCCAGCTTAGGCACAAAAAACCCCCACATACTTTTTGTTTGGCTCATTTATTTTTGTATTCAATCCACAGTCGCTCAACAGACTTTCATTCCCGACCCCATGTCTTCTTGTTTCAACCATAAACACTTCCTAAGCAATGTATTCTCACTGTGTTTTACCCTCATTGTTTTTAACACAATTATTTCTTTCATATAATGAAGTGAACAGAAACACACTCTTATATATAATCATTTTTGCTTTTTTTTGGACAATCATTATTCCTTACCAGTGATCACTTACTACCCACTACTTTTCTACCAGCACGTGTGTCCCTGAAATTTATCCACCCATTTCCTATTTCTCATAAACATTCTACCAAGATCCAGAAATCCATACACTTGCTCTAGCGTTGTTCTATGTATGCATAACTTGCAATCATTCACTCCATCTTTCCTGTCAAACACACCTTGCACTTCCATACATTAATTTTCAGATCCATACTGTGTTGCATTATACAGTCTAACATTTGCTACCAACCAGCCACTTCTACAGCATCATCTGCATACAAAATATATACTCATATCACATACCCCACCACACCCATTTCTAACATCACCACAAGCATTTCTCCTATAAATTTATCCATAAATGCATTAAATAACCAATGGAAAAACATGCCCCTGTCATTTTCTCTGCTCTATGTTGAACTACTTGTTAAGTATGCCATTTATTCTTAGGCATGCTTTACTTTCATTATACGCCAAGGTATCACATTCAGCAACCATCTTCAACTCCATATTTATGCAAAATATTCCATAATTCAAAGTTATGAACATTATATGTATTTTATAAATCAACAAATATACAATAAATGTCCTTTTTCACATTCATTCATTTCTCAACAACTTGCCAGTGAGCAAAATCCTGGTATATACAGTTCTTTTCTTGCATAAAACCATATTGCCCTTCCCAAATTTTGCTCATTGTTGCCTTTTGTCCCCTTTCAATCAGAATTCAGCCAAACATTCTTTCAGATACATTTAGAAAATGCAGTTTTTGCATTCAGTCCTGTTATCTTTCCCTTTGTACAGGGGAATAATGACAGTATTCTAATATTATCAGGTCCAGATGCAGCCTCCAAATACATATTAAACAAGTCACACAGGCATTCCATAAGCGAACCACATCAATATTTTGGTATCAGTCACATCATCTATAGCTGCAGATGTAGTAGATGTGGTTTATAAATTGCTAGGTTTTCTTAGCACAAATACACATATTCATATATTAAGACTGTTTCAATTTGCCTCATTTTGTTCACCAGACAGCATAATAATATAAAAGGTTAATACTCATGAGATATGATTTGAAACAATCAAACCCCTAAAAAAGCCAGAGAAATTCTATTTATTTTACCACTGGAAAAAAAATTAGCAAGACAATATATTCCTAAGTGCAATAATGGCACTTTCACAAACAGGGCAGCTCCCATTTCATCTGGATATAACCTTCCTTCCTTCCTTCCTTCCCCCCTGCCCCACCCCCCCCCCTCCCCCTGTCCCCACCCCTCCCCCTCCCCTCTCCCTGCCCCTCTTCCTCCATTTGTGGTAGTTTTTTTAAAAAAATTCCAAGCTAACTTCTTCAGGGAGTTTTGTGACTTTTGATATCCTTCTTCAGGATAAATTCATATTTTCCAACATCTTACATTTTAAAATTAGAGGCTGTACTGTAGAAAACTCTGGAGCCCATAGAAAAGGTAGAAAAGCAAGTACCTGAAGAACAATGACAGGTCAATGTCAGTACAAATCAGATTATAAACAAGTCAGAAGAAACTTCAACATGCACACAGAACTCAAGGAATGGAAACAACATTCAAAGCCGGTTTGGATAGTCCACCAAAAACTAAAAGCAAAGCAATTGTAATTTTAGTCAAGAAAGACAATGTAGAAGTTGCCCAGATAAATTCTCTACTTTAGGGAAGGGATGAAGATAGTGAAATATGAAGAAAGCACGTGCCACACTAATAATTGGCCTTTGTGTGAAATGTTGCACCTCCTGGACCCCTCTCCAACCAGAGTGGGCACATTTTGAGGTACGCAATATTTTAAATATATATAAATGTTTTAAATATTTTTTTTAAAATTCCCAAACTTCCTTCCAACCCAGAAAAATAAAAAATAAAAAACTTTTTTTGTTTTTGTTTTTGTTTTAAATACTGGCAATACAAGGTATACATTTATAGATAAACTATACAAATCCATATATGCTCCTGTCTGTTTCACCTTACTGCCTTATCCTGTATGGCCCTTGCCAATCCCTCAGCCTCGCCCCTCACATCATCCAAATGCTTCTATAAACGCTTTCTTTTTTTTATTTGCCAAATTTGTTTGACACACACAGAGAAGTGATGTAAGAGGAGTTACCCAGCTGTCATTTCTCCTCCTTTTTTGTGTAAAACCAGCAAACACTGATTTCTCATTAGTAAGTCAAAATGTTTCATACTGTCACACAGTACAAGGTGGAAAAGTACAGCACTTAGCTGACTTAACATTTAAAAAAAATTCATGGGCACTGTGCATGATATTTGTAAAACAGCCCATTTCATTAACATCTAATTGTGTCACAGAATTAGCTGCCTATTTTACGACTATCAAGTGTGTTTGCTTACATCAGATATCGGTATGCAGCCCATCAGATGGAAGCATTTAAAAATACTTAATAGAAAAATGAAAAAGCTTGCATTGGGATGGGAAGGAAGTTGTTGGTGTTTGCTTAAGCTGTGTTGTAGGTCAACTATTTATCTCTTTTTTTTTCCCTTTTGCATTTAGGAAAGGAGGTAGAGGACCAAATTAAATGTCCTTTGTACTCTCAGCCTGTGGTGGCTTGTGCATTTGAAACTTGTTGATATGGGGAATGCTTTGAGAGTATGGCTATTACTGCTGTTCTGTGATGTCTTCACGTAGAACCCTTTTCAGAAATGTGAGCAATGACATTCATGCTTCTGCCAGTGATTTCTCTTACGCCTGTGAATTGACTGAGGGGTCACTATAGTACTAGGCTGTATCTGTGAAAACCAAATGTAAAAGTGAACCATTAGGTCACACAAAGCCATACATTAGAGGCACAGACTAGCCCTGTTAAAAGGGGATATAAAATAGAATTGCACCTTCTCATGTTGATGAAGCCTGTCCTTCAAAATCAGGTCATCCAGAGAAGGACTGAGTCTTAAACAATTACTGTACACACTGAGCACACATTGCTTGCTACTAACACCCTTTCGTTGGATGTGTTTCCCTTCAGAACCAGCATACATCTTTTCCATGTTTCTGACAACCACTCTGTTAAGCTGATTCAATGGACATAACCAGAGAGAACCATCTTGCAGACCCCCTACCCTCTCTCCTTGCAAGTGCTTTAAGAAATGACAAAATGTCCTATCTATCAATGAATGCTATCAATAAATTGCATTTGGAAATATGTATTTTCATTTCTTGAGTGGACATTTTGCTTGCACAGGTTCTTTTAGAAATGTGGATATCTGCTAGTTTTGGAAGAGGAGGCTTTATACACTATGGGTAAGGCAATTGCATGGACTATCTATTAGCTACTGAGCTGAACTCAAGAACTGAAGAACTTGAGATCAGTTTATTTTAAGGATGGTCTGCATCAGAGGGGGACTTTCTGCTTTTACTACAATGATCAGATTGACACAAAATGGAAAGAGTGTGCTTTTGTGTGCTTAAATCCACTCTCACACCTGGTACTTGAATGGGAATTAATTATGATGTATTAGGTACCTATCTGAGACATTCCCTTCCCATAGGCATTGTCTGTATAAATCTTTGGATGTGTTTTTTTCTCTTCCTTTCTTTTTCTTCTTTTTGTAATATGGTTCTTTACCTAATTGAATTGATAGTGTATGCTTTGTTGGAAAACATTTCCTTGACAGGAGAACTGGTATATAAATATAATTACAATAACAATGTTGTTTTGAATTGTTTGTAAATTGAAAAAACGAATGCTTCCTACTCTGAATGGTTTCACCATATTGGACACTGAATACGTGATTGCTGAAGAGGTGGAAAATACAACAGATTTAAGAGGCAGTTAAGTATCAAAAATAATTGCATGTCAGTTATTTTGGCATATCTTCCTTCCTGTCCTACCCTTTGTTTTACTAGTTATTCTCTAGTGCCATTAAACTAAAAAGCCCACAAAAACATGCAGTAAAATTATATGACAACCACAAATTTTGAAAAACATCTGGATCAAGATAAATTTCCCTTGGGTAATAATGGATGAAGGAATTCTTCTATGGGAATATTGTATCCTTAAAATAATAAAACAGTGGATACTTACAAATAATGCTTTTTTGTCTGTTACTTGGAAAAAGTGAAATGCATTTACTGAGCTAGAGACAATGAACAATATAGTAAGGAATTACAGATTTTCATTTGACATGGACATTTTTTAGTGTCAATCTATGTGCTCCTCTTTTTGTGTTTAATTATACTATAGTATCACCACTAGACTTAACTACTTTCACTTGTTATTTCTCCAGAACAAATATAAGGTTAATACTACTTGGTTGGTTGAAGATGATTCCTGAATATATCCAGAGAAAACTTATACGTCAAAAAATTACCTGAATCATGTTCACCACACAAATCTGTCAAAAATACCTTGTTCAATGTGAAGTAAAAAGAGATCTGGCTCTATAGTCATGTAACAACTTCAGCATTTCATTGTAGGTCCCTGTGTATAAGCATTTATCCATTCTCAGGACCCATTCAGCCTGCATGTAAACTCAGGCACAAGTAATTGTATTGCTACACTGTTTACCCCATGCCTTCATTTCTTCTACCTTCTTCTGTCACTTCTCCTATGTTAAATGATATACAGATGTTTCCTGGGACACACTGCTGTCATTTTCTATAGTGCTAAATAAATAAGGATATATTCATCCTACAGTTTTGGCATATCAGATCAGTTCCCTCAAAAACCTTTAAAACTTTTATGCTACTTACAAATAGTCTTTAAGTGTTTTTCTCCCTTCCTTCTTCCACATAGCCCTGGATCTCTTTCCCAAATTGCTACCACTATCAGCACCTCTGAGGAATAAACCATAGGAACATAAGAATATACCTGCTGGGTCAGATCTATAAACGGCCTTGATCATTTTTAAAAAAATATTGTACATTCTTAAAATACACAATTAACAAAACAATTAAAAACAAAGCTTTAAAAAATTTAATAGAAATCAAACATAAAAGGAAATTAGGGGGAAAAAACCCAACCCCAAACAAACTAATAACAGAAAAAGAAAAAAAAATCTATCTTATTACTTATAAATAGTCACTGGTTTACTCATAAATACACTAATGTCATCAATACAAAATACAAAATATTACAAAATCTCTGCAATAACAACATATATTACTGCATCCTTGGATTAATAGGCCTTGATCTTTTTGTTTCTCTCAGTGGCTCATCAGATGCCTCTGGAGGTACCTCTGGGTTTGGGGAACTATGTTACCACAAACCTAAAGCTAATTCTGAGTCTTCAAGACTGATAGACCTCAATAGACCTGTCCTTCATGAATTTATCCAATCTCCTTTTAAAGCCATCTATAAAGTTTCAAACTGAGCACTCACACACTGGCTTGATTTACAAGGGATTTACTGGTGAGTAGCAAGCAGTCAAATATAGAGTCAGAATGCTCCCAAAAGTACAGGAGGTGTTGGCTGAAAACTCAGTCTAGAGTCAGATGGAGCATGGGTTCAGAGAAGAAAAATAGTCCACTGTAGTCTGTGAATCAGACACCAAAGAGGTTAGTCAGCCAGTCGAAGTTGAAGAGCTGAGAGTCAGGAAGCAGATCAGGAAGTGAGGATATAGAAATACAGATCCAAAGTTGATTAGGCCAGATGCAGGTGTGGCTCAGGTACAGGTATTGGTGCTCTTCCTTCTTGATGAGGTAAGCAGATGGCTTCTGTTCAGCTCTCCAAACCTGCCAACACATCCTGGGACTAGGTATTTTGCCAGGATCTGGCCCCTCATCACCTAATATCTCCTGTACCTGTTCCTGCTGATTTTTTTTTTTTTTGCTGAGTCAATGCAAATTTGCTGAGTCAACCTGAGGCTGGCAACTTGACAGAGCAGCCCTCTTAGGTTTAGCCATACTATAATACCATCCAACTTAGTGATCAACACTACATCTTGTGGTAAAAAATTCCACAGATTAATTAGGTGGAATTATTCATAATTCCAGTTATTCATTGGATGACCCTTGGTGCTAGTGTTCTGACAGAGAGATAAAAACTTCTCACTGTCCACTCTCTCCAGGCCATGTGGACATTTCAGTTTTATCACTCAGCCTCCTTTTTATTTTTATTTTTTCCTAAACTAAAAATTCAAAACGTTCTAGCCTTTGCTTGTAAGGAAGATATCTGTTGCCCTCTTTTTTCTAGCTCTCTCTCTGTCTCTTTTTTCCCCCCAAAAGTGATGACAGAAGTATATACATTATTTCAGATGTGGAAATACTATAGGACATTAGGTATTAGGTCATTACAATGTTGGCAGTTTTATTTTCAATCCCTTTCCTAACAAAGCATAGTGTGATATTTGTCTTTTTCACAGCTCCTACACACAGAGTTGACATCTTCATTGAGCTACCTTCTAGGATCGGAAGATCTTTTTCTGGTTAGATACAGACAGTTAAAAACTCATCAGGGTAGGTGGAAAGCTTAATTCTTATTGCCAATAATGTACACTTATTTAAATTAAATTTCAATTTCAGTTACACTGAATCTGCCATTTGGTTTACCATTCACTCAGTTTAAAGAGACCCTTCTTGAGCTCTTGCAATAACTTCTGGTTTTTACCATACTGATTAGGTCAACATCATCTGCCAATCTGGCCAGATCACTCCTTACTCAAGATCTTTTGTGAAAAAAGTAGAAAAGAACCATTTCCCAAACAGATCCTTGAAGGATTCCATTTCTTACTTCCCACCCATTGAGAAAATGTCCTGATTATTCCACTTTTTCTGTTTTTTAACCAATTAGCAAACTCTAAAAAGATGTATCTTCCTCTCTCATGACTGCTAAGTTTAAGCAAGTGTGTTTGATGAGGAATTTTGCCAAAGGCTTTTTGAAAGTCTAAGTATACAATGTCAGTATTGTCACTTCCATCCACATGCCTATTGACTATCAATAGGAGAGAGTGTATGTAGCTCAGCATTGAACTGTGGAGTCCTTGATGCCCGCTGAGCTTGGTTGTTTGCTTGCAGACCTTTCATTACCCGACTAGGTAACATCATCAGTGTGAGTGTGGGGTTTGCTCCCAGTTTATATACAGTAACTTGCCCTGCCAGTGTTGGTGGGGTGGTGGTTTTCTCCTTGGTAGTTCCCTGATTAGGTTATTGTTGGTGTCATGTTGTCTGACTTCTGGTCTTCAGGATGGAGCCAATTTGAGGGACAGTTTACATATTCTTGATGCAAGGTTTTACATTTGAGTTCTTCAAGAACATTTAAATGTGGGCCATCAGGACCCAAAGATGTGTAACTATATGGTTTCTCAAGATTCCTAAAATATTATGTCTTATTACCTGCATTTGCTTTAGCTGATCCAATTCATTCCATGTGAAAGTCAGTAAAAGTCCAAATATCTGTCCAATCCCTTCTGTCCTGTCTCAGGCCAAGCACACACAAATGCTCAAAGAGGTAGTTGCAAACTTTTACTAGGTGAGTTTTTTAAGCAAGAGCAAGGGAAGGATATGTGCAAACGCACACAAGCAAAAGTAACCAAGTCCCCACAAGTCCAGCAGACTTGCCTAAAGGAACAGTCCAAAAATCCAAGGAGCAGGCCCAAGAGCAGTCAGGCAAATCCAGAGTCCAAAGTGTCAGTGAGGTCATCAGCCCATCCGGATTCAGAGTCACCATCACATGGGTTCGAGTCCAAAGGCAAGGCACACAGAGTCTGAGTTTGTGAACGGTTGTTTCCAACAAGAGACTGGAGCTCATAGCTCTTCTTAAATAAGAGCTGACCCAGTGTGGCTCATTTAGGAGGGTGAGGCTGCTTCCTAGTGAGTAACCTTGCTGAATTCCTTTGCTCTTGTCCTAACAAGGAGGAACCACGCCAAGACGAGGAGTAGGTCTCTAGTGTTTATTACTGCTACACTAGACAGAAAATCCTACCAAACTGAAGAAGTGTGGGAAAATCCAGACAGATAAACCCCAAAAGTCAAGGCTGGTCTGCTCTGTGTCTCTTTGAATGACTGCTCAAATCCTCGCTACTACGCATGCATTTTTCCCCCTGGATAGGGGCCCCCTCCCGCTCACCATGAGTGCTCATGACAGCTCTGCTCTTTTTTCTGCTCGCCAGGCTCTTGCATTGGGAGGGGTTGGTAATCCCATGCCCTCATCTTCAGCTCTTTCTGCTGACTGCTGGCCAGCCCCGCCTCCTCTGCCTGCTCAGGTGGCCGTTCATCCGATGACCCCGAAGCTGACTGCTCATTATCTAAGGGCACTTCTGGAGCTGGCTGCCCTTCTTCATCTGAAGATTCTGACTCCGAATCTGAGCCCACCTTCTGTGGTAAAGACAAATACAGAGAATTCATTCTGTTCCCCTGCAATCTCCATATCTTCCTTAAGCACCGTTTTTAGTCTTTCATGGCCCAACTCTTTCTCTCTTTGGTACAGCCCAACTGCTGGCAACACCAATGTACAATTGTACGTCTCATTGGAAGTGCCCCCTTTCATGACCTGTTAAGCCAAGCTTCCCCCCCTTTCCCATTCCTGTGTTGCAGCTGCCACAGGCCCTTTTGCTACCTGTGACTTATCAGACTGATGCAGATTCCAGAGCATCCTGCAGGAGGTTCTACATACCCGTATTTGCAATGTATGAGTGAGCCTACATGCATGACCATGTGTGGGTCTGTAGATAACTAACCCAATACCTGATAATGACCTTTAGGTGGCTACGGTTTGCCCACACTTAATTTGTGTAAAAATACAGTAGGTCTGATTAACTAACATTGTTTCTTCCTACCAAATCTCACCGTTTTCCCCCTCAAACTGCAATATTCCTACTCCCTTTTACCTGCTCTTGCTCAGAACTGGAACTATCACCTAAATTTGACCAGCCAGATCAGAAAAACTGTAGGCCATATTGGCAGAGAGCAGATGACGTTATATTCACATTTTGTGATGCTACTTTGAATAAAAACTAATTTAGTCTCATATAAAAGATCTTTTGAGGGACGCGGTGGCGCTGCGGGTTAAACCGCTGAGCTGTCGATCGGAAGGTCGGCGGTTCGAAACCGCGCGGCAGGGTGAGCTCCCGTTGCTCGTCCCAGCTCCTGCACACCAAGCAGTTCGAAAACATGCAAATGTGAGTAGATCAATAGGTACCGCTTCAGCGGGAAGGTAACGGCGTTCCGAGTCGTCATGCTGGCCACATGACCCGGAAGTGTCTATGACAACGCCGGCTCCAAGGCTTTGAAACGGAGATGAGCACCGCCCCCTAGAGTCGGACACGACTGGACTTTACGTCAAGGGAAACCTTTACCTTTACCTTAAAAGATCTTTTAAAAAATGGAATCTTGATGAAATGTTCAGAAGTAGCTCCTGCATTATTAAATTGCCCATTGTGTTTTAAATATTGTTTCTAAAGCTGCATGTCTTTCTTTAAGAACTTGAATGTGGAATAATGGGGAGAAAAAATAAGCAACTAGCCTTGCAATCAGTTTTCTAAAACTGTATAATCAACCATGACAATTTCCATGTAATTTAGATTTCAAAAATTGTTTATTAAAGAAAAGGAGTAGGGAAGAGTCTGTGAACAGCATGACAAACATAACTGTCTTATTGTTTGATTGAAACCCTCATATCTCAAATGCATAATGCGGCAACCTAGCCATTTCAATCAAATTAAATATTTGATAACCATTTTCAAACTAATCATTAATTTTGCAGGCATGAATTATTTATTTTATGCCAATGGTGTTGGTTTGTTCAGTTCTATAAACAGTAAGATTGAGAGAAAACATGGTAGTTCAAACTCTTTAAAAAAAGTATAATTCTTTTATGCAACAGTAGAAATAACTCCCCAACCCTAAATCTGCCTGACCATAATGATCACCTTCAGAGACTTTGAAGACTGTGACATCACCAGGATCCTTGAGAGAATACCTTCTCCCAACTCCATGCATTTGAGATATGTGGGTTTCAGTCAAACAATAATGCATTCTCTCAAGGATCCTGGTCCCAAGATGTCTAAAGCTTTATTGGCTGATACTCAAATCCCAGACTTGTCTCAAAGTAGCAAATCAGCAACTAATGCAGCTCATACAACTGTACTACTATATGGAAGTAGTTAGTTGAATCTTAGAGTATCTTTACTATTGTCATTTCTAGACTATGCATCAGAGTAGCTCACTTAAAGTGCTTTACAATAATCAAGACATATAATCACTGAGCTTCTCTTGAAGATTCCATAAGCAACCTAAGTTAAATACACCTATTCCTTCAGAGGTAATTCAACTTTGTATCTATTTCCCAGATCCAGGAACACCTAACTACGGGACCTTATTAGTTTCAGCCACAATTTATTGGCTCTCATCCATCCATCCTAGACCCTGACCCTGCACTGTAGATATGACAGAGAAATGCAGCCATACCTTGGTCAGTATCTTCATGATACTGAGCTTCAAATTTGAGCAGTCAGTATGGGCAAAGTTTGATCAAACTAGTGGTCAAAGGATGCATTTCAGAGTATAATTCTTTTAACGCCTGATAACTGATCATGCTTGCTGAGGCTTATAAGTAGAGACAACCAAGTTATTAACTCCTGAGTAGGACACCCCTAAGCAAGTTGCATGTATACATAACCCCAGTTATATATGATCTGTTATTCACTTGAGGTCACTAATCTTCCTTGCTAACATTCTGGAACCACACAAAGAGCAAATATATTAATTGTACTTATTTTTAATTAGTAAACTTATACCCTGACTTTCTGCTTACAGACGCTCTCAAGATGGCTTACAACAATTATGAATCAAATAGGCTGGTCAGATAGGCTGGTAGGACATATTGGGCTTTGTGAGTCACATGCTGTGAGGGCCTCGATCTTCCTCTTTTAAATCCATTTACACTTTTGTTCAGCTCCAAATTCTACTCTTTTTTCTCCATAGATTTTTCTTTAAGAAGGTTAAAGAAAATGGGAACATGGTCGACTGAGCAGCTGTGTCCATTTCAAACTTAATAAAATTCTTTATTAAAAAAGAAAGTCATGTGCCAGCTTTCAGCCCACTGCTGGGTAAAACAGGAATTCTAAAATTAACTAAAATGATAATTTGCTAGAAAGCTACATAGGTATCAATAAATAATATCTATTATGGTCACAGCTTCACCACAGTTCAGTTTTCCTATCATCCCTTTACTCCTTCTTAAATAAAACATTACAATCTCTTTATGATTTTCTGTATCCCCTTGGAACGAGCAGAGAGTATAAATCGTACCTGCCGTTCAGTCAGTGGGTGAAAAAAAATTGAAATGCCTAATCCAGTGTGTATATTTTCAAGCAAACCTCTTATAATTTGCATGTACACAGATGGGTTAAGCAAGTCCATCTGCATGTAAGCGCATTGGCTACCTGAAGGCACAAATCATGTATTTCAGGCCCGTTCTCTTTATAGGGCAAGCTAATGTGCATGAACAAGCCCCAAGATTTCACTTCCAGTGTTTTTCTGAGGCCATCAAAAGAAAGAGGCTGTAGTTTGGAAATGAAAAACAAAAGAATGCCAGTGCCATAACCAGTAATATGGGTTGCTCTTGTTGTTGTTGTTGCTGTTGTTGTTGTTTTTGCTTTGTTGTTCCTAGTAATGCAGGCACAGTGGTTTTATCGATGTCTGGTACAGCTGCAACCTTCTGTAGAGAAGCTAACCAAAATAGAATTCAGAGATGACAAAAATAATGGTGCTTCTGACTCTCAGCCGTCTTGATGAATTACCTACCAGTCTCCATTTGCTCAAGTGGACAGACTACATGTCCTAAACCTAGCTGTTAGATGGTTAGGTGGAAGTTAGGGCCAGGAGTATCTTTATTCAAATAAATGAGGTCTCTGGTTGCAGTTCTCCTTGGAGCATCAACATCTGGCAATCATCAATGATTTAATAAACTCAAGAATGGACTATGCAAGCTCTTTCCCAATTTGGTGCCCTCCAGAAGTGTCAGACTACAACTCCCTTCATGGCTGCCAGCTGAGAATCAGAGGGAATGGGCTTAGAACTTGAGAAGTTGCCTGTCCTGTGCAGGGGAGTCTAGCTGACTGGCTTTATAGTGACT
Source organism: Candoia aspera (assembly GCF_035149785.1). Classification (NCBI taxonomy): domain Eukaryota; kingdom Metazoa; phylum Chordata; class Lepidosauria; order Squamata; family Candoiidae; genus Candoia; species Candoia aspera. The sequence goes on from NC_086153.1 coordinate 215,144,788, forward strand.
CTGTATGATATATTCAGCAGTCACCATGAGGCCTCCATGGAAACAATACAGGTCCAAATAGTCATGAAAAAGACATGCTAAAAAGCACTCCTTTTTTAAAAATGACAATTTAATCTTTTTTTCCCAATAAAGCATGTGTTTGAAACTCCCATTAAAAAAAAGGGTTTTTTCTTTCATTGAGGCAAATGAATGTTAGTGCAAATCCATTTTTGTAACTGGGAACAGTTTGTAGTATCCGTCACTGGATCAAAATAACAATTATTTCTGTCTACAGAAATTCTTTGAGTACAAACATTTAAACATGTTTCTCTTATTTCAGATACACTAGAGCTTGATTAGACTAAAAATGAAATATGCTAGTGGAGCCTGGAATCTAGTTTCTATTTAGAAGTATAGAAATTTCATTTGTAATGGTAATATAGAAGCAGTTCCTTGTTTTTTAAAAAGAATTTTATTGAGTTTGAAGCAAAGATAAAAACTACAAAAAAACAAAAAACTACAAAAAAGGAAAAAACTAAAAAGGTGTGAAACACAAGAAAAAATAATATTAAAGATTACATAAAGAAGTGACTTCTGACTTTCGACAGCAAGAATGTAAAAAAAAACAGCAATTTCCATAATCAATCCCTTACTCTATATCAAACCAAGATTGCATTATTTCTATAAATCCACATATACAGATCACTAATGCAATTGCTCCTTCCACTTATATAAAAAAGGAAAAAAATATATAAATTTCTAAATCAACTTCCCTCCCCCATAAAACAACATTTATTTAATTGTTTTCTTCCTACCACTATCTCTATATATTTCTCTCCACTATAATAAAAGTCAAATTATAAAAACATATACATTGTCTACTTTTATAATTAATAACACTACAGCAATCTTAACCCTATTAAACCTAAAAACCAAGCAATTATTATTATACCTTATAGATACCTTATAAAACGTACAAATCAGACAAACCTAAAAAAGTCCATTAAATCTTAATCCAAATCATTAAAGAGAAATGAAATCATAATAGCCTCATTATCAGTCCAATTACACATTCTTAAATTTTTACCCCACTTCAAAATATACTAAGACATTTACATATCTCCCTATTACACCCAATGCATTTTTCTTGCAAAAATCAAACAGCCCAACTGCCCCCCTTAAAAACTCAAACTTCTCAGCAAAAAACTCCCACAAAGCAGATTCTCTTCTCTCCCATAACATTCCCTCAGAAAAACAACTCTCCTTGTAATCTGCAGCTCAGACTATCGCTTTAACCCCTTCAACACCAAAATGTAGTCTTCGTCTGGCATTACTTCAGTCTTGCTGTCAGTAGAAAGATCTCCATCCTTGTCAAAATCTTCATCTTCTTCCATAATATCTTCAGCCAGATGACACACTTTAGAAATAATTTCCCTGCTGATGTCCCGAATCTTCTGCAGAATAGCTTGACAGTAATCTGAAAAAATCTCTTTGAAGGTCTGCTCAGGCTCACAGCAGGACTCTGAAAAAATCTCCTTGAAATCCTCCATGCTTCAGGCAGTAGATTATGGAGCCTCCTAGATACTTGACTCATGCAGATAGGAATTAATGAGTTAGTGAAAAACTTCCAAGTGAAATTGAAATAAGAGAAAGTGTGCTAAAAAGCAGCACTCAGGGAAAGTGAACAGAGGACTAGAAATTCAAAACAACAAATTCAATGTGTAGGAAGATATTAAATCCTTCAAATTCAGTACAAAAATAATAACAGGGAGGCAATTATTTATTCTAGTCCTCCTTAGTCTTTAACTGGGAAAAAAGACAAAACTTAAAAAGTTTTTTTTTTTAATTTTAATCTAGAAATAATGATAAGCACCAAGAGAGTTTGTTTCTTCTTGCTGTAGAAAGCCTGTCTTGGGGTACATAAACATAATAATAATAATAATAATAATAATAATAATAATAATAATAATAATAATAATAATAATAATAAATTGGGTGATTTAGAAATGGGGTGGCTGGACTTAATGTCCCTTTAAGGGCTGCAGCATGGCTCAGAAATGATGAAATCCCAGCCTCCCAGCAAAGTCTTACCTGTTGATCGGATATGCTGTCCGCAATCTCCTGGCTGCAACTCGCCATCTGGAGAATGAATGGGTCGATTCCAAGCATTTTCCTTAAACTGGAAAAACACTCTGGGTGACAGGAAAAACCAGCCTAAGCCTGAAAAAACTGCCACAATGCCAGTTCTGCCTGTGGAGCTTGTGGGCACAGCTGCTCAGTCTGCCATATTCCCGCCATATTCCCACCAGAAGTCATGATATAGAAGCAGTTCCCAAGAACAATTTAATATCTATTTTAATCCTTGCCAACATCCTATGCATATGCAGTTGGCTTGCCACAGTTTGGGTTGAGAAGACAACAGTAATGCTTCCAAGTTCTTTCAGGAGTAACTCCAGGCAAATTCTTAATGATGGTTCTCATGTGGAAACTGGTCAGTCTGGTTCAGCTTTATGCTTGACCAAGCACTTGGGTCAAATGCTTTGTCTGAAAAGGAGACAATTTACCAAGTGAATGACTCTAATTCATTACAAGTATTGCATTGAACAGAGATGGGTAATCCATAAAGCACATGCAGCCACTAAATCCAATACACTTTAGAGCCTTTCTAAAGAACAGACTTTCTCCTCAAGGGACAACTGGAGGACCAGCCATGAAGGCATGACAGTGAAGAATAAACCATTGTGGGAAAGACAATGTGGGACCGTAAGCTCAGTGGAAAGGACATAACTGCATGGAGTAAGGCCCAGGTTCAATTGGAGGGGAGGGTTCAATTGGAGCAGGAGCAGGAGTAACAGACTCTCCATCAGAAGCTCAGGAGAATGGTCAGAAGTCAGTGTCAAAAATAGTGGGCTGGGATCATTGCTTTGACTCAATAAAAGGCCCCTCAGTAAAAGGCCCCTTAATAAAAGGCCCCTGGGGTGGGGAAAGAGTTGCTGGGAAAGAGCTTTTGTTTAATTCACCCAACAACTGGAAATTGTAATACTTCAAAAAAAGATATAAGTGGTTTGATTTTACATACATACCAGCAGTAGTTAAGTCCTAATGAGTATCCAGGATATGTGGGCCATGGGCTGTGAGTGCTACTCTGCTAAATTGGGATGTTTCATGACTTGGATGTGTTAGTCTGGGTTGGGTGCTCAGTGTTTAGTCCTGCCTTCTTGTTGGACCTGTAACCCTTTTGTTGGAAAATTACTGTGCATAATATCCAGTTTACTTTGCACAGAGCGTACCCCCACTCAGTCTCTGTATCCAGATCTGAACAAGCACATATCCTACTCGGTTCAAACAGCTGAAAATATAGCTTGATGTTTGTTTGTTAAATAAAAGCAAACATTTTTAAAAAGTCAGCTGGCAAAATGGGACAAAAAGCAGGCAAACCCATGAAGTGCCAAGAGATTTAAAAAGGCAGAGGAAATAGTATCAATGATCTATATTATCTCTATCTCTATATTTATCTATATCAAAAGGCACTGAGCTTTCCAGAGCCACTGCAGACAATACTGGGGGTAAGTAGCATGGACAGTCCCAAATAACCCACATAGCCTTGGGTTATTCCAGCCTTAGCTCTTTTATGTACATGGACAACAGATGATCCCTCCTTTATTCTGTATTATAAAAGAAACAATCTGGTGGATGGGGATGAAGTATCCAACAATACTTATCCAACAAAACAAATTTATGAAAATACTTTAAGTCTCAAGTCTCCATTAGGGCCACAAGAACAAAGGGGTACTGGGCTGTTGGGCACGTCTTCTCCTGTGCTATTAGCAATTTCCTGAAAGATTCTGTATTTGTTCCCCATTTAGGTATTAGATGTATGAAATGTTTGGGCCGCAGCCACTCTTAATTCGATGCTGCAAGCCCTTAGACATTAAGTCTCCATGTCACTGTCAGCTCACCTTGTATTGTGATCTTTATTGGCATCTGGGTTTTGTTTTCCAGTTGCAGTTTAGTGGTTACTTTCATTATTTAATAAAAACTGAGGTAATTTGCAAAGCAAGAAAGACTCGTAAATAAATATTAGAATAGCAAATGGTTGGAATGTACACAGTGATATTAGCTGCCTGCCAAGGAAGCAAACAAACCCAAAACGTCAGCTGCCGGTCAAATGTACTCTAATATACTATGCAAATGTCTGTCCTATTACAGCTAATGGAAAGAAGACTAAGCTCTTGATTCAACATCTTACAATACTTTTCTAAACAGTTATTTTGTATTTGAGCATGGTGTCAAATTCTTGACACCATGGTCAGGTTTTTTGTTGTGGTTGTTTCGAACATAGCATACATTATAATTATTCAATATAGCAAACTAAATTACAGCATGTATTCCTATTACTAGGCCCAAAGAGATAATTTTTGCAAAGATGTATACGGACAATTGTCAATAAATTGCCATATATGCATTTCCTAACATCACTCTTTCAAAGATGTTGAGGAAAAATAGGAGGAGGGAATGCTAAAGTGCTCTGCCCTTAGCTCCTAAAATAAACCTCCCAGAGTCCCCCAATGGGAGGAGATGGGCGGGGACAAATTGGATAAAGAAATAAAGAAATAAAGGTATGATATAAATCTAACGAATTAAGTAGTAAAAGAATGGACAATGCCATTTATGTCACTGTGTTCTGAGTGAAATCTGTTCTCTCTCTTTGGGGAGCAGACCATTTCTGGATCACCATAAAGCACTTCCAGATTGGAGTATCAAATTCCAGAAAGATACAGATCCTCCCATCCCTGGAATGGCAGATCAGCAGGATCCACAAGAACAGATTGTTAATGAGTTATTGGAAATATTCCATTTTTAGAACAGAACATTGCTACTTTACATCTACAGTCCCCTTCTTAAAACTAAATCTGAGCAACAAAACACATGGCTGTAAGATCTAGGAATCGACACCCACACGCACACAGACACACACACACAGAGTGCCAGTTTTTAACTTCTTCCTTCTCTTTCCATTTCTCTCCATTACTAGGGCTTGGAAAGATAGCAAGAAAAGTCAGGCTGGAGCCAGGGGGAGAATAGCTGTTTAGATGCCAGTGGGGATCGCTCTGCCCCCCACTTCTCTTGCCAGACTTTTGACCATATGACCTCTTCCTATTAATGGCAGCACAAAGATGACCCGCTAGCAGCTTTTATTTGAGTATTAGATGATCAAGACATCTAATCTTATTACCTCTCCTACCCTTTGAGTTTTGTTAATCTTTCAAGTATCATCATCACTATATCCGCCTTAACAAGCTGTGCCTCATTCCACAACTTGAAATGCTGCTAATTTATAAATCCCCATAAGGGCATCTTTCCTCATTTACCAGTCCCACAATCCTAAAAGGGAGACAATTAAAAAAGAATCTTCTGATACCACTTAGTGCTCACTCAAATTTTTGTGCTTGTACCTCTTCCCTTCTTGTATAGCGTAGTCACAATGAAGGATGAAGATGGTGCTTTGAATTCTCTAGCCTTCCCTCCCCTCATGATACAAATTCTCACTGCAGATAGCCTAGATTCCCCAAGCCAAGTGAATGCCACCTGACCCTTAAAGCTATTTGCTACATCCACCTTAGGAGCTGGTGCCACATTTATCTTTCTCTGGACCCTATTGAGGTATTTCTGATCCTTCTTTGCCACAATGACTGGGGCAGCACCTCAGACTGATTGATAAGCACAGCTAGGTCTGAAAAATTATGTTTGCCCATCAACATCCTTAAATAGATGTATTCAAGATGCACCAACAAAACTGGTGTAGTCATAGTTGGATGATCTCCCTTTATTGATCATAGTAGCAGCATATCTGATGAGCCACTGTATCCCTGTGATCTCAGTCCCATCTTCAATAATTGTCTGGATATGCTTCCCTTGTCGATAATCCAAAGACTCCACAGTTAATGTTTATAAGCCTCTACACCCATCACCGTCATCGTTCTGAAAATCAATGAGAACTCAATTTTGCTGTCTCCATTTGTTATTCATATGAACTCACTAATTCAGATAATTTAAATCACTCAGGTCTCCAACTATCTGCGGCTTGTGCTTGCTTACTCTGACATACAAACTTGGCACAAGGAATGCCACTCTGATTTTAAATGAAGGTGTGCCTGCATTTATATGCAAAAGGACAAATTAACTTATTCTACAGCATTTCATTTCATTTAACACAGCATTTCGTTAATCATGTCTATATAATTATTAATAATGAAAGCCCAAGAAATATAAGGTAGCTTTTACTTTTTGAAGCTATATTTTTAAAAACTTTGAAATCCATAATATATTCATGTTTGGTATGCCATTGAAACCTGAACTGTGGCTGGTGTCAATTTAGGAAGAAGAGACATGAAAGTGTAGAATATTCAGGACTATGACATGCATTTGGGGGGGAAAAAGTCTTACAATATTGTTTTAAGTCAGAGCATTTAATAAAAGGAATAGGAGACGTAAGATGAAAAAAGTACATTGAGTATGATGGGTTATATTCTTTTGTATATTAGTAGCAGATAATCAGGAAAGTTATATATTGAGGGCACTGAAGAAATATTATATTGGAAGAAAATCTTCTCTAAGTCTCTGATCAATATACAGCCATTTCATTTAATAGCCAAGACTTTACACAGCCATTAAGTTTTATATATATTGAGTTTCCTGAAGAGTGCATTTGTTGATTTCCAGCTCCCACACCCACAGGTACATGCCAGATAACATGAGACCAGGAAAGAGAAAAACCATTTTCCCTTTTATTTAAATGTATTAACAATTGACTATGCAGTGGAGGAAAATAAAAGGAAAATACATATAACCTCATTTAATTAGATAGTCTAGGAACCTGGAACTTGGAAGTAGACAATCATTATGCCACTGTTGTGCACAATTAATAAGTTTAAGCAGATGAAGTAAAATCATCTTCTGTGTTATTGTGTTAATACTGTGTGTGTGTGTGTGTGTGCATGCATTTTTCCATTGCAACAATTTTCCAGCTTATTTGCTACCATATGGAAATATTCAAATCTTTCCCTGTTTTCCAGGATCTCTCTAGTATTTGTCTGACTGCAATCACTAAGAAAAATGTCAGCTTTTTATGTTTCAAAGTACTGTTTGGATTATCAAAGCAAAAAACTTAGGCCAAGTTAGGATATACTGTACTATAAGAGCCTGACTTGTGATTTGTCTTAAAAATGTCAATTCAAAAAGACTTAACAGCTTTACAAGACTACCACATATGATTGTATGAACCTATTTCTCTACATTTTCTTTGACACATGGGGGGGACATTAATCATGTTGAGTTTCCTTGGTGTTAAGCATCATCTATAAAACACTTTAATTATGTTGTCACTAATTTTGGCCAAAATCAATTTCAATTCATTTGTCAGTAAAAAAAAAAAAGTAATCTAGTTCCATCCAGCTTTTAGGTCTTCTAAAGAACTGAATAATTTATTTTTATTTATTTTATTTATTTATCAAATTTTATCACCGCCCATCTCCCCCCTAAAGGAAGGACTTTGGGCAGTTTACAACAAAAACAAAGTTTAAAATTCAATACCATTATAAATACAATAAATATAAATATAAATAGACAATAAAATATAAAATACGATAAAATCCAGATGGCTAAGGATTGTATATCAGTCTGTGAGTATAAAGGGCCATTCTAGGGCATTAGCCATCCCCACAAATGACTATTCCCCTTCCTGCTCCAGGCATGCCAAAAAAAACAGGTTTTCAGTTTTTTACGGAAGTCCAGGAGAGAGGGGGCTTGTCTCACCTCTGAGGGAAGAATGGAGCTACTGCAGAGAAGGCCCACCTCCTGGACCCTGCCAGATGGAATTCTTTTACAGTTGGGGTCTGTAACATGCCATCTCTGCATGACCAGGTGGGACGGGCCAATGTAATGGGGATGAGACGGTCCCTAAGGTAACCTGGCCCCATGCCATGTAGGGCTTTAAAGGTGATAACCAACACCTTGAATTGGACCCGGAAGCAAACTGGGAGCCAGTGCAGCTCACGCAGCAAAGGTGTTATATGTGCCAACCTTGGGGCAACTAAAATTGCCCAGGTGGCTGTGTTCTGGACCAGCTGTAGCTTCCAGATATTCTTCAAGGGTAGCCCCATGTAGAGCACATTACAGTAGTCTATATGGGAGATGACCAGGTCATGAGTGACCATTCAAAGGGCCTCTCGATCCAGGAAAGGGTGTAACTGGCACACAACATGAAGTTGAGTAAAGGCTCTCCTGGCCACGACTGCCACCTGCTCTTCAAGAAGCAATTGTGAGTCCAGAAGGACCCCCAAATTACACACCGGGTCTGTCTGCGGCAGTGCAACCCCATCCAGAACCAAAGATGACAATTTATCAGATACCAAGGAGCCATTAATCCACAGTCACTCTGTCTTACCAGGGTTCAGCCGAAGCCTGTTCTTCCCCATCCAGGCCCCCACAGCCTCCAGGCACCGAGAGGGGGAGGTCACGGCATCACTTACTTATCCTGGGATAGAGATGTATAATTGGGTATGATACCTCTTCCCATGGTGACGGATGATCTCGCCCAGCAGTTTCATGTAGATGTTAAAAAGGAGCGGAGAGAGTACTGAGCCCTGCGGTACCCCACAGGGAAGGGGCCATGGGCTGGATCTCTCGCTCCCTATCAACACCGATTGGGACCAGCCCTGGAGGAAGGAGGTGAACCAGTGCAAAATCATGCCACCCACCCCCAACTCCCTGAGCCAACCCAAAAGGATACCATGGTCGATGGTATTGAAAGCCGCTGAGAGATCAAGAAGAGCCAGGATGGATGCACTGCCCCATCCCACTCCCACCAGAGATCATCCCTAAGTGCGACCAATGCCATTTCCATCCCATAACTGGGCCTGAAACCTGACTGAAAGGGGTCTAGATAATCCGTTTCCTCCAGGACCCTCTGGAGCTGCAACACCACCACTTTCTCAACCACCTTCCCCACAAAGGGGAGGTGGGAGACTGGACGAAAATTGTCCAGAATAGTAGGGTATTGCACTCTACTTTGTGAAGTAAACATGTTCAATACAATGCAATTCAGATGAATTCTTTGTTTATGAAGACAACTGACAGTGTGGAAGGCTAAATCATGCTTTTAGGAACAGAGCTCCACATTTTGCAAAAGTGAACCTGGCTGTATCCATTTGTAATCCCATTTTTCTGAACAGCTGCTTTAGAAATGTATAATGGAGTGTTAACAATCACTATTCTGCATGTATCAGACTACATATGGACCCTGGAAAGAAGAATTTGGAGAAGAAAAAATACATCCAAATGGGGGGGAAAAGCTGTTGGACAGCCATCCTATAGTATTTCTTGAAAATCTGCATAAAAGCAAATCCAACTATTATACATGCATATTCTGAGAGACTTAAATAAAAGCTAACTTTCTTTTTTCAGAATTGTGCCATACTTTTTACTATACTCTGTTTTGAAAATGACATCAGAAAGTCTGTGATTTTGAGTTTTGCTGCTATGATCTATTCGGTAGTCAAGGTGTGTTGCTGGGATGGAAAATTATGGCCCTTCTGATGTTGCTTGATTACAACTCCTGAATGTTTGGTCATGCTGGCTAGGGTTATTGGGATCCTCAGGGCTGGCTAAGTTTACTATTGTATTGTCTAAGGGCATGCCCTGACAAAAATCAGTTTGATAGTTCTAGAAATTACCTGCATCTCCTTGGACTGATTTACTGAGCCCAGTTGAACTCAAAGTCCAAATCCAAGTCCCTAAATCTCTTTCTAGGGAGTGAAGCTTAAGATATAGATATAAAGGTGTTTGTGTTCAGCATCTTTCATTTTTATAGAAGGAAGGAATTGCCAATAACTTTTTTATATCTTGGAAGAGCTGGATGGAACTGTCAAGCAAAGTTGACCCTTCTGAGAAGATCAAATCCACCAAGTTTAATATGAACAGGTTTAGGGGAGCTGTGCAGAAGCAGCACTCCAGCATGCCTCATTGTAGACTTTCCTATTGTCAAAGCAGCTCCTGCCTTCTTCTAAGCTATGAAACAGCAAGCAGAGGACTCTCCCAGGTAGTATTCAAGGTAAGAGCAATCAAAATGCACTATCAAACTTAGAAATATGAGGAAGTGAAGTCAGGCCTGTTCAGTTAGAGCTGGAGCCTCGGCAACAATTACAAAAGCTAAAAACTTGGAAACAAGCTCAACTCCTGGGGACTATTCAGATCTGTCCATGCAGTTTTCTCAGCATCTGTACAGAAGTGGTTTTACCACTGTCTTTTTCTGAGATATTTTTCAACTTCCCAGTCAAATTTACAGCCCTGGGATTTCATGGTGATTTCCCAGTTAAACAATAACCTGATCAAATCCTGCTTAGCTTTTTGAGATCAACCAAAATTGGCTGGGAGCAGCCATCCATAACACATAAAAACAGATTTTAAAATAAATGTTTTCTGTCCAAAAAGCAAAAGGTCAGCCTTCCTTAACCTGATACTTCCCAAATGTTCAACAGCAGGAGACCCTGGTGGAGGAAAGCCACTGCCACAGCTATTTTGCAATGCATCACTTTGAAGTCCACATGCCCCAAAGCTTGCCTATTGGGAATGTTGGAAGCTGCAGTCCCAACATATCTGAAGGCTAGCAAGTTGGGAAAAGCTCCTCTGTGGGTATAATTACAACAATATAAACAGGGGACTTGTTCTCTCATCATTCAATTGTTCTCAGGAAGAGGTTTCAACACTGGAAGTGTCTGGCCTCCATCCAAATATACCTGGTATTGGTCAGAGCTAATCACAATAGCTGGTTTATACAGGAATAAGTTCCTATTCACATGGTATGTTCTTTCCCAAATAGATGACTACACCTCAGGTGCTTCTCTAAACAGTCTGGCTTTTGACATGATGGCATCAAACTTCATATGTGCTTGGAAGAGGAATGTCTGTGTCAAGGCCAGAGAAGGTTGGAGAGTTAGGACAGGGCAGGATGGTTCTGCCAAGCTCACATTTCTAGCCCTGGAACCACAGAATTAGACTTTTTCTTCAGACCTTGCTCTTCCCCCTCCTCCTTGGAAGAGGACTTTTCCAAGATGACCATGACATCAGGATCAATGATACAACATTGGTCAGAAAGCTTAAATTGTAAACGTACTGTCACTGATTAATTTTTTCCAGTGCAAAAAACAACAACATTGATTTAGATGTAAGAAGAGTGATTCAAAATCCATTAGGAAGCAGAAAATATAGCATAACTATGAAAATCAATGCATCTGGCAAAATAGAATACAGCAAAAGGCAGTGAAGATTGAACTACCATGAAATATAGTTGTTGAAGAACAAGATACACAACAGTTTTCAATTCAGTGCTGAAAAATATAGGACAGTATTAAATGTTATAGGAACACATAGGAAATAACGATATCTGAAATTCTGATATGTGATAAGGTTCTTGAAATATAAATCTGGGATAACAACTAAAAAGCCATTTCTCCCTTTCTGATTATGTTATCCATTGTATATGTGACTATATAATATCTGTTCACATACAGAAGTGAAATATTCCTCTGAAAATTTTTAATTTTAATTAATTATTTTGTAATTCAGAAAAATATATTAATACTTTGCAATGCAGGATCATTTTGGTAATATTTGCAATTAGTAATAAAATATGTGGATATTAATGTTGACATTTTCCATTTCAACCAATGACTGAGTTTACATGTCATGCTAATCCATTATTTTTTTAACTATGATATATTGGATAAACCACAATTATCTAGTTCACACACTAAATCCTTCATCATAGAATATCTACCAAAATAGCTGAGACTGTACAACACAAAATGAAACAAATCATATTAAGGTTTTCTCTAAACCAGGTCTAAATATAATCCAGATCTAGATTGAAGGGGAAAGGCAATTCTGCTTGGAATTCTGAAATGGTCCAGTTTGGTTGTCAGCAAGTTTTTTTTTTCAGTTTTAGTTCACTAATATACAATTATATATATTAATTTCTTTCCTGACCTATTATCACTGTGGTATTATTTCTATATTAGTTATATTTCAATAATATAAAAAAAGGAAAAATTGAGAATCTAGCCATTGTGTCTTGGAAAATAGTTAATGACTTAGCATATTATGTGAATGCAGCCAACCATGATTTATTCACTGCACCATGGTTAAGCAAACCAAGCTTTACTTAAAGTTGTGGATTTGGCTCTACTTTGGCTCAATGACATTATGTTAAAACATGATCAGCTACTAATCAGCAGTTTGGGGGTCCTTCTGGATTGATGACTCTTGCTCCAGCAGCAGGTAGAAGTCATGGCTAGAGGGTCTTCTGCCCAGGTTTGGCTGGTGAGCCAATTGTGGCCTTACCTGATGCAGGAGGACCAGGCTACATAACTCATACCCTCATCACCCCTTGATTAGACTACTGCAATGCCCTCTTCAGGGACTGCCTTTCAAGACTACTCAGAATCTACAATTGGTCCAGAACGTAGCAGCCCATGTCCTCATCAGCACCCAGTGCTGGAAGCACAAAACACCTATCTGCAGGCCCCGCACTGCTTGATCATCATTTTCTGGGTACAATTTAAGGTGATGATTTTGACCTAGTTCTAGGGAGAAATTCTTTGTTGTCCCACACTTCTGAGAGGTGAGGGAGCCAAGTCAGAAGGAGCAACTTTTCTGTGGTGGCCCCAATACTCTGGAATAGTCTCCAGGTGGTATTCAGGAAAAAGTTAAAAATGGAACTATTTTGGAAAGTATCTTAGCAAGATTTATGTTTGTTGTTTATTCGTTTAGTCGCTTCCGACTCTTTGTGACTTCATGGACCAGCCCACGACAGAGCTTCCTGTCAGTCGTCAACACCCCCAGCTCCACCAGGGACGAGTCCGTCACCTCTAGAATATCATCCATCCACCTTGCCCTTGGTTGGCCCCTCTTCCTTTTGCCCTCCACTCTCCCTAGCATCAGCATCTTCTCCAGGGTGTCCTGTCTTCTCATGATGTGGCCAAAGTATTTCAGTTTTGCCTTTAATATCATTCCCTCAAGTGAGCAGTCTGACTTTATTTCCTGGAGGATGGACTGGTTCGATCTTCTTGCAGTCCAAGGCACTCTCAGAATTTTACTCCAACACCACAGTTCAAAAGCATCTATCTTCCTTCTCTCAGCCTTCCTTATGGTCCAGCTCTTGCAGCCATATGTTACTATGGGGAACACCATTGCTTTAACTATGCGGACCTTTGTTGTCAGTGTGATGTCTCTGCTCTTAACTATTTGATCGAGATTTGTCATTGCTCTTCTCCCAAGGATTAAGCGTCTTCTGATTTCCTGACTGCAGTCAGCATCTGCAGTAATCTTTGCACCTAGGAATACAAAGTCTTTCACTGCTTCTACTTTTTCTCCCTCTATTTGCCAGTTATCAATCAAGCTGGTTGCCATAATCTTGGTTTTTTGAGGTTTAGCTGCAAGCCAGCTTTTGCACTTTCTTCTCTCACCTTCATCATAAGGCTCCTCAGTTCCTCTTCGCTTTCAGCCATCAAAGTGGTATCATCTGCATATCTGAGATTGTTAATGTTTCCTCCAGCGATTTTAACTCCAGCCTTGGATTCCTCAAGCCCAGCATGTCGCATGATGTGTTCTGCGTACAAGTTGAATAGGTAGGGTGAGAGTATACAGCCCTGCATACTCCTTTCCCAATCTGAAACCAGTCCGTTGTTCCATGGTCTGTTCTTACTGTTGCTACTTGGTCATTATACAGATTCTTCAGGAGGCATACAAGATGACTTGGTATCCCCATACCGCTAAGAACTTGCCACAATTTGTTATGGTCCACACAGTCAAAGGCTTTAGAATAGTCAATAAAACAGAAATAGATGTTTTTCTGAAACTCCCTGGCTTTTTCCATTATCCAGCGGATATTGGCAATTTGGTCCCTAGTTCCTCTGCCTTTTCTAAACCCAGCTTGTACATCTGGCAATTCTCGCTCCATGAATTGCTGAAGTCTACCTTGCAGGATCTTGAGCATTACCTTGCTGGCATGTGAAATGAGTGCCACTGTTCAATAGTTTGAACATTCTTTAGTGTTTCCCTTTTTTGCTATGGGGATGTAAGTTGATTTTTTTCCAATCTGATGGCCATTCCTGTGTTTTCCAAATTTGCTGGCACTTCCTTTTTATTCTCGTGCTTTTTTTTTTTTGCATTTCATTTTGTTTATATTGCATCTTTTCATTTGGGATTTTATGATTATTTTTTCATTAGTGTTTTAATCTTGCCATGGCTGTTCTACGTTTTTGCTATATTATGCATCATGTAAGCCACCAAGAGTCAATGGATTGTGGTGGGACATAAATGAAATAAGCAAATAAATGTGCCTAGGCTAAGAAATAAAGATGGGCAAGGATGATTTGAGCAAACAGGTTTTTAGAAAAAAGCAAATATTAAAAGAGCAGATACATTTTCCCCAAAGAGGTAGCCACAGTTTGAGATACACCAGTTTAGGATTTGTATCTATAATTACAACAGAGAAAATGTCTCAGGAGATCCCAGCTGGGCCAAGCTGGAAATGATAGGCAGGTAGGGAATAAAGTAATGTGAATGTTTTTGCAAAAAGCTGTTGCCAAAGGCTGGAAAAAGGCAGACTGTCTTGCTTAACAAATTATTTAGCAATGCATATGTGCAACTTAGCTAACAACATGAGACAAAACTTTTGATTTATGCAGCTTAAATGGTCAAAGCATACATAAGGACTACGGTTTTGTCTCCAGGTTGTGTAATTAGGGCTACCAGGTCTGGGCCACAAAGATCCAAACAACCACTAGGTGGCAGCAAAGAGTTCAGGTTTTCTGGCTCTCTCTGCAGCAATCTAATGATCATCCAGATCTTTGCAGCCTAGATGTGATAGCCCTAGTAATGTATCATTTTATTGTAACAGCTTGTTTCTAAGCTTCCATTTTCATGAATAATGTTTTGCGGAATATACTTCTGTATCCTTTTTTTTTAATTATAGAATTGTGAAACAGATTTGATTCTATATTAAGAACATTGAAATTTCATGAGGCTTGGTGATCTTATGAAATTTGGGGCATTGGATCCTGTGAATGCCATTGAGGGGGATTCACAAGACCATGCACCCGCCAGTTCTATCTTGCTGGCTCTGAGCTTATGTAGAGCTCTGTAAAAACTTTGAGTGACAATAGAGTAGTGAGCATCTAAGAAAGGCTGAGAATTGCTATTTTATAGGATTGCTGGCTAGATGTCTTGCTGGAAAAGCTTCAGATGCAGATACATTTATTTAGATCATCTCTGTGAGGAAGAAGTTACAGTTCTCACTGAGGCTTTTTTCATGACTGAATCAGATAGATAAATGAACTATGCAAGTCAATGACTTCCATTCTGTTTCAAAGGAACAGATCAAAGGCTAACTTCCTGTTCCTACCCTGTAATGATTACATGTGCCTTACACTTGTGCTGTCTTTCAATAAGTTAACATTCAAGTGATTTGTGTTTCTCTTCCTCTATTCCCACACCCCACCCCAACCCAGGACCGACCTCTCTTATTTCAAGCTTTCAAGCTGCCTTAGCAGTGCTGACAGTCACATCTATTAGGCATCCCCATCAATACTTTAAAACATTGTTTTAAGCAAAAATGTGCTGTTAAATATAACCCTGGTTGCTAATTTAATTGAACAGGCTAATGACAGCATACTGACAAGGCTCAGGTGTGTGACCTAATGATTTATGAGGCATGTTACATTTCCAGGGACATTGATTTCCATGACTGGACCACAAACAAGAGCAGAGAATAAATTGTGCTTCCTTTATTGTTTTAAACATCTCATCTAGCACTCACTTCTTGTTACTTTAATAAAAATTTACATCTTTGAAAATGGATTACCTAGGGAACTGATGCAAGGCATGGAATTGATTTCTTCTTCATCTTGCCTGGCTATAGGGAAGCTCCTAACCAGTCTTGGCTGGTCTTGAAAAACAAAGCAGAATCAGACCTGGTTAGTACTTGGAGGAAGACCAGGGTTCTAAAATCAGGGAACGTTAAACAAAAATCCTGGGAGAAAGGAGTGGCTGACCATGACCATCTTGTTGCCAAGAAAACTATATACAGTAGATGCAGCCATGAACCCACCAGGAAGCTAACTCAGCTTGGGAAGAACAAAGGCCATAGTGAGTAGTGATTATATAGGTTTTGTCACCTACTTAAATGAAAAGTCTGGGGAAGAGAGTAGGTCAAATTTAGGCCAATAGTTCCCACCACAAAATAGGAGGAAACCATGCAAATCATTGTGGTCTTGGCAATTACAGTCAGAGGATCTCCAGGCGTTTTTTCAGCTAATAATGGAAATGGCATACCCTTTAATATTTTCTTCCATTTTTCATTATGATATCTAGAATAGGGGGAACCCAATTTTTTTCAAAATAATAATAATATTAATAATAATAATAATATGAGGCTACCCTTGAAGAGTATCCGGAAGCTTCAGGTGGTTCCGAATGCGGCTGCATGGGCTATTTTTGGTGCCCCTAGAAGGGCGCACGTAACACCTCTGCTACGCAAGCTGCATTGGATACCAGTCTGCTTCCGGGTCCAATTCAAGGTGTTGGTTATCACCTATAAAGTCCTACATGGCATGGGACTGGGTTACCTAAGGGACCACCTCTTTCCCGTTTCATCAGCCCATCCCACTCGATCATGCAGAGAGGGCATGCTGAGGACCCCACCAGATTCCATCTAGCGGGATCCAGGAGGTGGGCCTTCTCTGCAGTAGCACCCACCCTTTGGAACATCTTGCCCCCAGAGGTGAGATTAGCCCCATCGCTCCTGGCCTTCTGGAGGAAGTTGAAGACCTGGCTCTGCCACCGGGCTTGGGGCTGGGAGGAGAATAGTCGTACTTGGGGTTGGCTAGTGCCTTGAAGTGCCCCTCCTATACAGGAACTGAATGAGACCATAGCCATCTGGATTTTATTATATTTGGTAGCTCAGTGAAATTGTTTTGTAATGTGTTTTATATTGAAATTTTATTGTGTATTTATTGTTTTATACTGTAAACCGCCCAGAGTCCCTCCACTCGGAGGAGATGGGCGGTGACAAATTTGACAAATAAATAAATAAATAAATAAATAAATATTTTCTTTTTCCAATTCCATTCTAAACTCTTGGAGAACTTCAGCCTTTCTATGGATGATGGTCTGTAATTCAATTTTAGTTATGTATTCTATCAGTCTGATACATTTGAGGCAAAACAATCAGTTTGCCCTTAACACTTCCAAATTTTCTCATGCACAGTTTATGACCTAACAGTATTGCTTCACTCACTATTAATCAAGCTGGAATTTCTTAAAATCAGTCTTTTTCTACCTTCCCTGAAAGTGAAGAATCCTTCTTTGACTGAGAAAATGTGTAGCATGATGCTTTCTGCCACAGCACCAGGTCCAGATAGAGAATTTTAGAAAGCCATTTGTTCAACCCTCCTCTGAGAACACCTGTAAGAGCATTACAAATAAGAGTAGAAGAACCACTGGTAAGAAAGTTTGTTCGAGGGAAGGGCTTTGCAAATGCTCTTCAACATGTCTCACCTGCCAGAGGTTGCTTCTACGCAGATAAGATTCTACCACTTTACAATTTATCAGATTGTTGTTTAGGACTGGTTGCAGGAACAAACTAATTAGTATCAAAAACGTCATTCAGCTTTACAGAGTTCCACACACCACAGGTAATTAAACCGCAAGCAGTGAATAAATAAGGTTGTTTCCTTAAAAACAAAACAAGACCAAAAAAAGATCAAAAGTCATGCTTCTTAGGGAAAAAAAACAGCACAGTTCTTACTGATAACATTATTTGTTTGTGGTTTGGATGTTTCAGTAAGAATGTGATGATGGTTTTATCATGAAATCATTTTAAATTTTATATATAAATTTTATTTTATTTATTTTTTATTTTATTTTATTTATTTTATTATTTTATTATATTTTATATTGTTTGTGCCTTCAAGTCAGTGATGACTCCTCGTAACTGCCTGGACAAGTCCCTGAAGTTTTCTTGTCAAGATTTTTCAGAAGTGGTTTGCCATCACCTCCTTCCTAGGGCTGGGAGAGAGTGACTGGCCCAAGGTCACCCAGCTGGCTTTGTGCCTAAGGTGGGACAAGAACTCATGGTCTCCCAGTTTGTAGCCCAGTGCCTTAACCACTACTCCAGCCTGGCTCTCTTTTATGAATAGTGATAGACATGAGTAAATGTTTAATTGGTCAAGCTCTGTTGTAAACCATTTAAAATGCACTCTACATAGGAAAAATACTCTGTATATGGTTTGGGCAGCATGGTCCCTGCACACTTTCTCCAGGAATACTTGATAGCCATGAGCTTTTACATCAGAAGGGTATTGACAAGGTTTCATAACATCCCTAGTCCTTTCCTCATTGGCCAGGTAGGTAGTGATCGATAGACGAGTCTTAGCACTGAGCTTTGTAATGAACAGGTTCGTTTTTCCACCTTCTCTTTCTCTTCCATTCTTTTCTTGTTGGATTGGTAGGCAAAACGGGGCAGTGCTGATCAGAATCTGACTGGGGAGGCACAAAACATTCTGTGCACAAACCGTTTCCATGCACAGAACTACTGTTTTCAAGTGGTCCATGTCCCAACCAAAACTTGTGTTTCAGGTGCTTGGGCTGCGGCAAAGCAGGATTGTTTTCTTCCAGGCAGAAGTGGTTAGGGAGAAGAGGGGGGAAACTGGGGGAAAAACAAGAATATTGACAGAGATGAGAGAAGGCAAGGAAGGGAAGAAGGAAAGGCACAGGGATTTGGGGCCAGCAAGCTAATGAGATGTGACATGCTAGGATATCAGTGACAGCACCCTGAAGATCTGGGGGTGGGTTGGGGGGAAGTGGGCTGGTGGGATATGCCCAGCTGGAACATTGGCAGTGGCAGAGGAGAGGTAGGGAAGGGAGATTGAAGGTAGATCGGTAGAGGAGACATGCCTTCTTCAGACCTCAGCAGCACTTATGGGGAGGGTAGGAAGCAAAAGGCTGGAAATATGAGAGGACAGGGCCAGTAGGATATGCTGCGCTAGAAGCTGCTTTGGGAAGAAAGCGGGTCTCACACACACACACCAACCTCACTATATCCTTCCATCCAGATTTTGTTTCATCTGAAATTCAGAACCATGGTTTGTTTTAACCATAGTTTGTTTGGCAAGACATAGTGGCCATATACACATAACACTAAACCATAAACCATGGGTGACAAACCATAACTGGATTTTACATTTCATTGGCCAATCACAAATAATTCACATTATGTTTTAGCATGATAAGTGAACCCAGTCAGTAAAAAAATGGATTCAAGGTATCCATTCTGACCACATTTTCAGAAAAGCCAAATGAAATTTACTTAGCAGTTCTTTTCCTCTTTGTCTTTACTCTATGAATTGGGATGAGAAAGTGTCACAATTACCACATTGTCCCATATATTCATCAATACAGAGGAAACAGCAAACATAAATATGCAAATGTACCTTCTGTTTTGATTGGTTCATCTCAAGTATTGGGGGCAAGGCAGGGGGAATCATGCTGTGGAAGTGGCATTTGAATGATGAGAGGATGACAGGATCATGGAACTCTAGAGTTTACAATTAAATCATTTCAGATCTCAAGGATGAATTCCAACCCATTCCATTATTCAGTAAGTAATATAAACTGCATGCAATAAACAAAGCCATATGAAGACACCTTTCTCATCTACTTTCAGAGAGAGTGATCTGCAAGCCATAAGTAAAATCGATCTCCTGGTGGAATGCCGTGAAGAGAACCTGGAATCTTTGAGGGGGGCAGTTGGGCTGTCTGAGTCTTTCAAGAGCAAAGCTCTGTGCACATTGTGGGGATCTGTAACTGCTCTGGTTTATTCTGAAGTGGGATAAGGGTTGAAGAATGTTCATCTGGTTTGCCTTAAGGATTTCATTGATGCTATTTGCCTTTAAAGATTTGGATTTACTGTTTTGAATTGGCTTTGTTTTTTAGGTTTATTAAGATGAAAATTATTGAAACTGTTGTATTAGGGTTAAAGAATGTTTATCTGGTTTGCTTTAAGGATTTGATTGATGTCATTCCCTTTTAAAGATGTGGAATTGCTGTTTTGAATTGTCTTTGTTTTTTGGGTTTATTAAGACTGGGATTATTAAAATTGTTGTACTATTAAGTATAATAGCAGACAACTTATGTGCTTTTTCATTTGATTCTTATTATAGTAGACAGAAATCTATAGAATAGTGGTAGTAAGGGAATAATTAAATATGTTTTATCTTTTGGAAGGGAGAAAGATGTTCAGGAGGTTTATATGAATTTTTGTTTCTTTATTTTAATATAAGGGGGAGGAGTAACTGTACTTAGTGATTTTTATTAAGTGTTAAAGTAGAATGACTTATAGAAATAATGTGGTGTTTTGGTTCAATATAGCGTAAGAGATTGATTATGGAAATGTTGTATATCCTTGCCATTAAAAGTTGGAAGCCACATCTTTCTGTAAATTTAATTTTTTTTCTCTTGTGTTTCATGGAAGTTTTTTGATCAGCTGCCAACAACCAAACTCTTCAAATATGAAACATTTGTGAACAGATGGATTAAATATAAGCCTGTGCAAGAAACAGTGAGCATATTTTGTATCCTAAGGGCCAAAATGTCCCATCAAATTTACCTAAGCCATATTTGGTAGGATTTTAAAAGGAATCAGAGCAACCAGATGCTCTCTTCGGTTGCTCTGGTTAGAGGCAAAAAGGCAGAAGGGTTGGGAAGCGCATATCCCTGAGAGCTTAGTGGTGTTTGTGAGGCTTTGAGTAACAATCCATACATGGTTGACTAACTTTTTTTCTCACGCACAGTGTCACCGCAGTGCAAATAATGAACTAGTCAAATTCACTGAAAATTAGACAGCTGGACCATTTAAATTGCCGTATACATGTTCACTGTAGATTTCATTGTCTGATTTTGTTTTCCTTCAAGTATCCTAGAATAGCAAGGAGCTTTGGCAGTGATCGGCTTTGGCAAGTTCTTGTATTAGGTAGTAGTCACATTTTACTTCTGTGGGTGGGGTTAAACAGTAGGTGTCACATTCTACCTTTTATATCTGCAGAATTCGCTTTGCTGAAACACTGAAACAGAGCAAAGAAAAGCCTTCCCCGATGACACATGGCAATCATTTGAGTGGGCAAAGAATGTTGATGTGCCAACCAGGGTGTGTGTGTATGTGTGTGTGTGTGTGTGTTATCTGATAAATCCCTAAAAGGATCACATCTTCATTTATCATTCTGGCATTCTTTTGCCTGCATCATTTGATATGCCATAAACTAAACCATTTGGGGGTGAATCAGCTATTTTATTCTGGTTTCATTTATGTATTTGTTTATTGTTTGTTTATTTATCTGTTTGTTTGTTTATTTATATCCTGCCAAGAGCTCAAGGTAGACATCTTGCTTTTGCTTGTGCACTTCTATATAACGCCCCCAACCCCAATTTGACATTCACATTCTGATTTGCAAAAGGTTCCATTATCATTCCAAAAATGTAGAAATAATTGTTTTTTTTAAGAAGAAAAACCTCCCACTTGGAATTCTTTCCTCACTCTCTCCAGGGCAGACTAAATGCATACTTTATGTCATAGAATCTTTTCAGTCTGTGGGCATTTTCATATATGTGGACTTGCTACTTCAGTTTA
The DNA here is from genome assembly GCF_035149785.1 of Candoia aspera. Classification (NCBI taxonomy): domain Eukaryota; kingdom Metazoa; phylum Chordata; class Lepidosauria; order Squamata; family Candoiidae; genus Candoia; species Candoia aspera. The sequence goes on from NC_086153.1 coordinate 215,166,509, forward strand.
ACCACAATGGTTAAACTGAGCTTGCGGCAGAGTGTAAGGGGGGTTGTGGCTGATCTAGGAACGGTAGAAAGGGTGCAATGAGTATGAAACTGTATATGTGTGTAGATTAATTGGGGCTGTTCCTTGGTTGAATGGGATATCAACACAACCTGCCCTCCTGGTAAGAGGCAAAATGCTGAAAATTGGCAGCCATGTTGAGGGCTTGGTTGCCACTTTAGGAGATATATCCCATTCTGCTTGATGAGTTTTCCTGACTACCCCAGGTATATGATTCAGGATTGGGGGATTACCTTCTACATTTTAAAAAAGATATCCTGTTAAAGAAAGCAATGTGCCTTCTAAATACATGTTGTAATTATTCAACATGCTGGAAAAAAGGTCACTGTCTATTAAAGAGTTATGGTGGGGAACAGAGAACTTGGTGTTGGTAGGACTTAGAGACTCATATTTGATGAAGCAGACCATAATGTCTATTTAAAGATAAATGTTGTGATGATACTGTACCCACAAGCTCACAACCTGCTGACTTGCTTCAAGTTGTGGGTGAGGGGTGGGGTTGACTTTTATCCCCTACCTTCTTTCCCCAGAATTCAGTAGCAAAACTCTCAGTGGTTTGTTGTAATGGTTCGAACAACATTTTTCTGTGGATCAAAACTCTCATTCCACTCGATCTGGATGCTGTCATTGTAACAGAGTCAATTATGGCTATAGTAACTTCACTTACTGAAATACAAGATTTGGATAACATAATACCTGTTCTTGTTCTTTTGGGGACCACAAATCCAATGTTTAAGTTATAGATTCAAAACAAATCTTATATTTATATTGCAATGCAAAATAAAATATGGTCCCACATCCTCAATATTTTAGTTGTGTGGAGAGGACCTAGTCCCAATTAGTCATATACCCCATTGTTCTATTGTTGATATTTAGTCCCTTGTGGCTAAAATGCCTAAATTCCAGCTACTGATCTATGGATTAAAGTGATATTTCTTTATGGAAAAAATGTTGAAGTTAAGGAGAACTTTGCTAAACTGTATTCTTGTTTCTAGTCATGAATAGTATCATAACCATATCAAAAGGATGGGACATTCCATGCTTATGCCCAGGTGTGATTATTTTATCAGTGAATAAGAGATCATTTGTAAAGGTAAACCACAAGACCTTTCACTGTAAACCTCTTTTATATTTCTACAGTTATAGTCTATCCCATTGGACCAATATCATAAATGTATGGAATTGCTAAGCACACAATAGAATTTAACACAATCCTCTTTTTTTCCCTTTTGCTTTTCAATCTTTTATTCTCATAGCCAAGGTGAATTGCACTTTAATGTGGCACATTCAGCACCCCAAAGGGTTAACTCAGTGAGGGTGTTAATGAGCAAGTCAGCAGCAAAGCAATAAGCATTTTTCCTTTGTAGACCCTGCAGAAGTGGCCAACTTTTTTGGCCCAGTGACAGGTGTGGAATTTTGAGTGTTTGTTATGGGCTCTCACAAATACTGTACCTATCATGAAATGGGAGGGAGGGTTGGCCACTAGGTGAAGCTATTCCATATCACACCGTAACTTCCTAGGAGCTCTGTGGTGTCGTAGCTTAACTTCCCACTACTCCCACACCCCAGTCTGTGAGCAGTTGTCCAAACACAGCTCCCAGATGCAGCACCTATTTGATTTTCTAAAAATGTCTCTGGGGTGTAAGTGGCATTATTAAAAATAAAGATTATGGTTGTCTTCTTTTTTATTATTAAAAAATTCTGCAAAAAATAAAATCAGGGAAGGGAAGGACTGTGGTGAGATCAAAGAAAAATTTGCTGGACACCCAGATGGTGCTGCCTCACTATGCCACAATTTGATGCAGATTTTATTTAAAGTATTTTTATCCCTTCTTTCAACTCCCAGAGGGCTTGCCAAACAAAAATGGTATGCAATTTGTATTGGTCTTTGCTTTAAGTACCAATCCAGCTGGAAAGAAACAAAGGGCAAGTGGATCAACGAAGGAAGCCTTGCTGCTTTCCATATTCCTCTAATGCCAACAGAATATGAAACAGGAACTGAATGGCATCTCTTTGTATGATGAAGCCAAGATGAACCTTTGTTCTTGGAGGGGAGCAGCTAAATGGCAACTAGGCATAGCCAGGCAGTGGAAGGAAATTTCTCTGACTTTTCCCTCTTATGCTGTATAACTATTACAGATATCAGTAAGGCCCTATCATCCTTCAGTTTAAATTATTTCAGGAGCAGCCTCCTCAGTCTTTTGAAATCCATCTTTCTAGTAGGCCATCAACCTATTTCAAACTTTTCTTTTAGCTTTGCGTTACCTCAGCTGGATATATCAGTGAGCCTGTGCTATTGCTTATGATTTTGATCAATTATTTCCTCCTGGATGGGAATTGTATTGATCTTTTCCTCCCTTTAAAACAAGAACAAAACTGCAGGCTTTCCATCCTTTGTTCATAAGATACTAATGACAAGTGTGGATGATTTGGCAAATCAGGCATGCATTGGATCCTTTCCAAACTGAGAAAAAAAAAACACATAGAGGTAGTGTTTCAAACATCAATATCAACACATTTTAGATATCCTAGGGTCTTTAGGCTCAGGAATCAGTGAAATAAGATCCCATCTAAGTGTCAGTTATTAAATATAACTTAAAGACCAATCATAAATGTTCCATCCCTGCAAATCTTCAAGGGAGTAATTTATTTCAGCCAGGCTTTGAGCAAAGCAACCCTTGCTTCATGAAGTACCATGAGTTGCTTGTTTCTACGAGTGAAAAGAAGCAGCTTGCATTGCTTTCCTTTGCTGCCTGTTCATTTATCTCCTTTGGCACCTTGCACCTTCCTCCAATGCTTACAATACCCAGCAGAGCTTCTGTATAGGCACAGGGCCTGCGCAAAAGCTTCCTCCAGGTTTTGCAAGTGATGGAGAAGGCTGCATAAATGAGGTAAGAAAAACAGAAGGGCACTTCATCGTGCTGCCTCTCTATGTTGATGAAGAGAATCATGCCTCTTCCATGGTGTGAGAAGAAGCTCTTTGTTAAGGCCAGTCTAATGCCAAGGACTGGAGAGCCTGATGATATAAGGGGTTGGGGCTTTATAGGAAAAAAAACCCTTTTCTTCCCTTTTTCAGATCCTACCTTCAGCCTCATCTAATCCTCTTTTCTTAATAATAGACAGAATATTAAGAGTGTTCTTAAGAATGATCAGACCGACAAGGCATATACGGCATAATTGATAATCAAAGACAGAATCACAGACCAATCTTCCCTTTGAAGCACGTAATTGCAACCAGTATCTTAGCCACAAGAACTGACTGGTCCAGGCAATAGTCAGATTTCTAAGTAGTCAGACAAGGGTTCAAATCAAGGTACAAAAAAAAATGCTCAGCTTTTTAAAGGAGTTATTCTACCATTTTAATGTTCTCAGGTACAGGTTTTTATGCTAGAAACACCCAGCCTTGACATGCAGATCAAGGCCAGCCCTATGCATCCTTTGATTTTCTTCCTCCTTCTCAGATGAAGATCCAACTGAGAACAGTACGATAACAATTTTGAGCCAGGTGGCCCAGTACTCTGACTCAGTATAAAACATCTTCCTGTGTCTGAACATGGCTTCTAACACCTGTGATGGTTTAAGAGCCAAAAGCAGATGTGAAGCAGGAAGATTGATTATGTGCCATCAAGCTGGTGTTCTCTCTCAGTGACTGCAGAGATTTTTTCCAGATCTATCCCCAACCTGATCTTTCAGGTCTCCCAACGGTGCACTCATCACCACTGTAACTGAGTTCATCCACCTTGCTGCTGGCTGTCCTCTTCTCTTTCCTTCTACCTTCCCCAGCATTAAAGCCTTCTCTAGAGAACATTCGCATAATGTGTCCAAAGTAGGATAATAGAGCCTGGTCATATGTGCCTCTAGTGAGAACCTGGATTGATTTTTCTGAAGATCCATTGATTTGTTTTCATGGCTGTTCACAATATTCTCAGGAGTCTTCTCCAACCCCAAAATTCAAAAGTGTCAATATTCTTTCTATCCTGCTTCAAAAACCAACTTTCACTTCCATAGAGCGTCACAGGGATTATTATGCCTTGCATGGTTCAGATCTTTGTAAGTATAAACATGTCATGGCATCTGAATATCTTTTCCAAGGCTTTCATTGCTACTGTACCACATGCTAGTCTGCAGTGTATTTTTTGACTGCTGGTTCCTTTACTGTTGATAGTTAGTCCTAAACGGCAGAAGCTATCCATCATTTCATGTCTTCATTGTCAATTCTAAGTTCTGCCTGTTGTCATTAGTTTTATATTTAATCTTTGTCCCATTTTTTCACTATGCTCTTTGACTTTCATTACTAAAGTTTGCCAATCATTTGCATTTTCAGCTATTGCAGTATGTCATCAGCATAGCACAGGTTATTGATCTTTCTTCCTTCAGTTTTAAAACCAAATTCATCATGTCCCAATCCAGCTTCCCAATATATATTCAGCATATATAGTTGAATAAATAAGGGAACCGTATGCAGCCTTGTCTCCCTCCTTTGCTGTTTCACCATGTTCTGACTAGACTGTGGCTTCCTAACCCATGCATAAGTTTTACATGAGGAGAATTAGATGTTCTGGTATTCCCATTTTTCTAGACACATTCTACAGCCTGACATGATCAATGCAATCAAAGACCTTTCTATAATCAATGAAGCACATACTGATTTCTTTTTTGTCCTCTTTGATCTTCCACCTCCAGTATCTTCCTATATTGCTGCTGCACAGTATAGATGCTTGCCTTAGCTGGGATGACCTTCACAACATGCAGGTGACTCTGCTGGGATTATATACTCTTGGCATACACTCCCAGCATTCTTCACTCATCCCTTCCAAGACCCACACACACACACACCCGCCACGATGAGGCAGCACAGCAGGAAGAGAAGACAGTGATTAAAAGCTCCCATCATTTTTGTTTTGTTAATTAGTAGGTCAGAAGATAGCTTTGAAAATTGGTTAAGTGCTCCTCTAAGAGATATTACCCTTCTCTGGACTCAAAGGATTTTATTTATTCATTCATTTCTTCACTTATATACTATATACCCTACCTTTTTTCAGCAAGTCAAAGTGACACTGTATTCCCTCCTTATATCCACTACAACTCTGTGACAGGATGACTGGTTTAAAATCATCCAGTCAACTTCCATGGCTATATGAGGATTTGAATCTGGGCTCATGATCAGATGTTTACTCTAACACCTCATACCACATCAGCTCTCATCACCTGAAGTTGCTCAAGCTGTTACACTTACTAAAAATACTATTAATTCCATGAGGGGAGCACCAGCTGCTGTCTGGAAGAAGATACATTTGTTATTTCTTAATGATTTGTTTAATATCAAAATATGTTTTGACTTCTTTAAAAAAAATCAAGAAAGAAAAGGGTTCAACATTCTTTCCTGGAGCAATACCTTTTCTCTCCTAGAGCAGCTCAACCCACAGAATAACCTAATTGCAAATCTCTTTCATTTGATTTAAAGCTGAGCAACAAGAAGAGACCTTCAACTCTTTACTACAAAGTTGTTCAAAGCCTCTAAATAAAAAGATGATGAGGGTGTAGGCATGTGTTTAAACTATTGGCCTCTGCTGGGGGAATCAAAACAGGTAATATGTCAGTCGCAACACTGAATGAATACCTGACCCTTTTGTATGTGTGCTGAAATCACACACTACAAAGGGGGTGGGGCCACTCACAATGCTGTGATCCTCATCTTGATTTTTGTCTCTCACACACACACACACACACACACAAACACACACACACACAGATGCTGCTGGTTTGGTTAGTGCCATGTTTTGCCTCCCACTCCACTTTCATCTACTTGGCAAACATTTCCTCTTGAGGAAAGATCCTTAATTCCATAGCAGGGCACATGCTTTCATTACAGAAGCACACACCAGCCATTTCAGCTGGAACTGCTGGAAGCTGTATTTTAGCAACATCTGGAAGGCCACTAAGAAGAATTCTGACAGCAATGCTGAAAGAATCTGAGCATTCTTCAGAGTGTGAATCCAACCAGAGCAATATATTTATATTTATATTTATATTTATATTTATATTTATATTTATATTTATATTTATATTTATATTTATATTTATATTTATATTTATATTTATATTTATATATATTTCGACTTTCGTCACTGCCCATCTCATTCAAAGAGAGACTCTGGGCGGTTTACAATAAAACTAAAAATAAATAACAGATTAAACTACAATAAAAATAGTACTTCTTAAATAGAAATAAAAATGTAAATGTAAAATATAAAATATAAAATCCAAGATGGAAATATTAAAAGTTCTTAATTTAAATTCATGAATTCACAGGGGCCTCTTTAGGGTGCCAACCACCCCCAGGATTGATTATCCTGCCCCAAGCGAGATGGCAGAGCCAAGTCTTTACCCCTTTCGGGAAGGCCAGGAGAATGGGGTCCTTCCTCACTAATAACCAGCGAAGCAGGTTTTATAACTATAGATTTATTTACAGGAAATATATTTTCGAGTTAGGCAAAGTGTAGCCTGTCACTAACTACATCCTGTCAGGAAGAGAGTCAAAGAAGGTGCGCCCTGTGTATGTGGGCCTGAGAAGGAAACATAAGGAAGTGACTTCAGATTAGCAGTCTCTTATTCAGGCAGGCAGAATGATAGGCAAAAGGGGAGGTTACAAAATTAATTCTTAACTTTCTGCCTCCTTGGGGCATCATGAGATGCTGAAGATTCAGGGCTATTGGATCCACACTTCCAAAAGAAATTCGCAATATGACACATTTAGAAAATTTCCTCCATGACTTGTTTTCATGCTGAGATCCATTGGTTAAATTTCTATAAATTGGTGTTAAAAGGGCAAAGGTTCTGCTAGAAAAAGAAACTGGCAATCCAGAGTTTTAACACTGTTTCAAAGGGACAGGGGCATATATATCTTTCAAAATGCTGACAAAGTGGTATAAAAAAGGTGAAACTGTAGTCACCGGATTATGCATTATTCTTAGCATGTAACGAAACAAAGTCTTATTTCCTTTGGGAATCATATGACGTATGTCAATATTCAAAAGTAATCCTTACAATTCACATTGTCCACATGGCCTTAATTTTTCCAAGGTGATGTCACTTTCTTTGTCCAGGAAGATACTAAGTGTAAGATATTCTGTCTATTACTTTTGAGTGGCTGTAACATTTCAAGTAATTTCCAATACCGAGTCATGCAGTGTAACCTAATATACAATTAACATCTGTTGGATAGCTTAGTTCTCTGGCATATCTCCAGCTTCTGCTAAGGATCTTAGCATGAAACAAGCCAAACCAATTTGTCTAGGCTCTTCAGTAAGGTGATGGCAGCTTGCAAGGCATTAAAACAATTACATGTATTTATGCAAGCAACATTACCTACAGTTTGCAAAATGAGCATTTCGTTACATGGCAAAATATTCCAATGTACAGAAAATAAAGCAATCAGACTGCAAAGCCAATTGCAAACAAATCTGTATGTTCAATATCTTATTTTAAAATTGATCAGCAGTTTTCTTTGAAAAATGCACTTTCTATAATGAGGCCTAATTTTGGTAAGATTTGTTTGTCTTTCAAGAGGAGGAAGTACGAATATTTATTTTGAGATGAGTAAAAATTGTTATTGACTACCTAAGTAACTGTTTTGTTTTATAAAATTATGGCTATAGCTGATGGGAAACAAAAGAATCATAAAAACATTTGGGTGCAATTGTTTTGCTTCCTGGTAAATGCTGTGCATGGTTTTTTTTTCCCCCACTGTCCTGTTCTCCTAATAATATGTTCCGTCTTTATGGTCTTCCCTCTACACATTATCCATCATTCCAAAACGTAACCCCAAAGCTCTAAATCCATCATCCTACTTGTAGGGTCACTGTTACAGCAATGTCTGGATCTCAGGGCAAAATCCAAAATTCTACCATCCTGGGTTTGCAGGGGCATACAATGACAACAGCAGATGACCCCCTGCACCCAGAGCCAGAATCCCCATCTGGATAGATATGGACATGCTGGGCCCAATGTGGATGCTACTGCTCACCACATCATCCTTTCTCACTTTTCTTCGTATTAATAAAGGGGGGGGGGGGAAAGGTTGATAGTCAAAATGTGGCTGGCTGGGCAAGTCACAGTTATATGTTGTATTAGTGGAAGAAAATGGTGCTTATGTCAAAATAGAACATAGGTTTCTGGCCATCTGTAAATATTAAATTATTCTAGAATGATGTTATATCATATTCAACAGCTGACAGGCTTCTGGTTATTTAACCAAAATGGCAGACTTCTGGATTTACAGTGTATAGGGGTTTACAGGGGCTAATATAAATATTTTGCAACACTAGAAACCCAGCAGAAGCACCTAAGCTTATAGGTTAGCATAGATTTTTAAATTTATTTTTAATTGTGAAAAGAGCTTTTTTCAATCTAGGTTCTTACAGAGGTCTTGAGCATCAACAGCTATAGCACTCAGCAGACAAGACCAGGCTGGCTATTTATTATGGGGGTTGAACATATACAGAAGTCAGTTTGTTGATGAAGGTTAGTGTGCAAGATAGATTCCCAGTGAATGGACCCCCATAAAGGTGAAAAAAAGCTGCTGGAGGCTTAGATATTCAGAGTCAAAGAATCAGCTCTACTTACTAAATTAGTGTTGCCAATCAGGTGCCCAGCCAGATCAACCCACTGGCCTGCAAACTCTAGCTTATGTTTCTGAAACTGTGACAACAGACAGAAATAAGTTGTTGTTGTTGTTTTCCATCCATTCTATATAATCTCAAAAGTGAAGCACCTTTTTTGCAGCTGCTGGAAATAATAGGCTAACTATATTTATGCAGATAAAATCATGGCTCATTGCATCATAATTTCATCAAGACTGGAGCCATTGAATGCCAATAAATATTTTTAATATTTATGTTTTAATAATAGGTTTGAAGAAGCATATCAACAAAAAAAGATCATGAAAGAAGAAAACAGAACCATCCTCTAGTATTAGTAACTTTCATGCCTTTATTGTTAGTCATTCTCATTCCATGTAGACAAAATAATTTGGATAGCAATATCAGTAGGTGCATTTTAAAAAATGTCACTGCAATCAGGGTTATAGGGGAAAATAATATCACAGTTCAGATTTATGAGTAGACAAGTTACTGACGGTTTCACTGTGATTTCACTTTTATTATTGCAATAGGTTCTCCATTCCACTTTTGTGGTATATATAGCTTTCATTTATTCTATTCTTTTTTCCCCTCCTCTTTTACTTTTGTTATTGAGTGTATTATGCTGTCAGTAGCATGTACTATTACAAATACTAGGATAAAATGCTTTTAATAAAAGTAAAAAGTATTCTGAAAACATAAAAGAACATTAACAAGTTAAGAATAATGGGGTTCATTATGGTAGCTATTTTTTTTAAAAGAAAGAAAAGTCCGGAAAATTAAATAAAATATAAGTCTATAAGTATTGGTTGATACTAGCTGCACTCACATACATTATTAAACCATTCTGAATTATTTTGCTTTTGGGCATCATAGTTCACACAACATGATTTGTCTCTTAGCGCTATATGTGAATACAGCCAACTGTGGCTTATTCAACAAACCACAGTTTTGCAGAAAGCATGAAACCAGTCACTGCATTTAAAATATATCAGACTAATTTTTCAATCCTACATTTGCCGAAGGGAGGAAGTCAAGATAACAATCCAGGATTGAATACATGCATCATTTTTTTCTCCCCTATACTAACTTGTTTTTGTGAAAATATAGTTCTTCCTTTTCACCCCACTCATGAAGAAATTTGCAACTGTTGGAAAGTGTCTATAAATATACTATCGTGTTGCCATAGCAAACCTGTAAGCCATGGAGCTGTTAAAGGTGAAGAATCTGTCAGGAAAAAAAAAAGATGGAAATCCTAATTTGGTGCCACATACATGGCTGAATACCTAGACTTTTTTTAATTAAACATTTCAAAGCTCTTAGATTGGATGGATGACTCTGTCAGTTTCACTTTGTCTCCCCGTTTGGATGTTTTAAAATCTCAATTACTTTCCTCCCATTTCTGTTACATTTTCCAAATTTTTCCCACATTCTTCATAGAAATTTAGTTTGGGGCTTCTGGTGAATCAGATTTATAAGGGAATGGGAAAATAACAAATAAGGTTGAGACAGAGTTGGCCTCTGTATCAAAACAATTGTTGTGTACACCAAATGGTGCTAAATTTCATTAATAATGGCAGATGAGGCAGGTGTCTCTTCGTCTCTTCGTTTTAACTTGTATTAGCAGATACATGCTTCAGTTAATTAGAAAGCTGAAATATAGATTACATATGTTTCTAATCCTTCTAATGACATAAACAGGATTGTATTGACATTCCAGTTCCCACAATTTTATTCTGAAAGACCATTCACCCTGATAATACTGATATATCAGATGATCTCTGCTTTTAAAAATTACATGGGAGAGAAGGATCAGGAAAAGGTAATATACGCATTCACTTCGTACCATTTATTATTGATACGCTAATCCTAATACTTCTTCTCATTTTCTAATCCAATGCAAAACACTTGCATATGAAACAGCCTTCTTTTTCATAGAGGAAGAAGCACTTGGCTGAGATGCAAGTGGGAAGCGGTTTTTTCTAGTCTCTGAATCAGTGGATGTCTTTTATATGCACGTGATGCATGCAATGTGCATTAGAAGTGTCAAGGCTTTGATTGGCTGGTTCCACCTGTTATTTTGACATTATTCACACACAGAGACACACACACACACATATCTACCCATGGACACCTCTGCTTCTTCAGCTGGAACTTCAATGAAGGAAGAGGAAAAGGATTAGGTGTGAACAAGGCACTGGGCAGAGTTCCCAACAATGCTGAGAACCAGGATCTAGTACCTATGGATACAGATCCTGCTTCAAAAACTCAGCAACCTAGCCCACAACAAAAGTGATGACGATGCATCAAGACCCAAGGGAGAGAGCTGGAAGAGTGTCACATTGCTTGAAAGAGTGCCTTGAAGTATCAGTCTACTCCAGAACAACCTATTGTTCCCAAGTATCCTTGCTTATGTGATCAGTGCCAGTTGTGTTTGAATGGGGGCTGGAGGCAATAAGCCCAACCTTCTGTCTTTGGTGACCAGACTCCAAGCCTTGCTGGACTTTATAAACTTGATGATGCTCTGTTGCTCTGCCTGATGAACTTTCCTGAATTCTGTATGTCCCTTGACTGGACTGTATTACACCTTTGCCTGATCATTCCACCATGAGTGCTTCTAGTAATGCTGAGTTTTGGCTGCATGATTATTCTGTAAACCTTTGAGGAAGGAGATTATCTCACCAGGGATTCAAACAAGAATCTTTCTTGGCAATACTTGGAGACTGAAATGGGATCTCCTATGTGCAAAGTATGAGCGTGACCGCTGAGCTGATCCTTTTCCTCTCCCTTCAATGAAGATCCAATTGAGGAAGGCATCCTGCAGGGCTATGGCTCCAGTCCTAATCAGGTTATGACCCAAGCAGCCATGATTTTATTTGCATGACTATAGTTCCTCCTCCAAAATGGGTTGCAGGCCGATCTGATCAGCTGATCTGGCTGTTTTATTAACATTTTAGTGCACTCTTTCCTGTGCTGAAAAAGGCAGCATAAGAGGCACACAACAAAACTGCAGAGTCAGAAAAGTTAGCATTTTTCATTGCCACCTATAAATTTGATTTAATGGGTAGCAGTACAGCTTAGAAGCAGAAACACCCAGCAGGTTGGTAAGTGGTCTGATGGCATGACACTATCAGCTAGATGTGGTTGTATCACTGTACAGCTGCTAATACCTAGACATTGCAGCTGATCAGCCAAAAATCCAAATAGATAGGATCAACAAAAGGCTATAGGTGGGAAGGGCCAGAGTATAACAGCAGGCAGTGTGAAGGGGAGCCCAGCTTGCAATCCAATTAACAGAAATCCAATTTACGGGAAAGGTGAAATTTCCTTTCCTCTCCCTCTAATTTTGACCTCATTAAATACTAATGCAACAGCACTGTGGAAAGTGATTATGGTGAAGCTGAAACAATGCTATGCTAATGTGAAGGAACAGCAGCTCAGAGAATTCTATGGCCAGGGGCATAATTTGAAAAGCTCCCCACATTCTTGCTGCACGATTTTGTGACAGGGATTAGCCATGAAATGAACAGATAAGAACAGTAGAATTTTCTGTGTCTTCCCTTCAAATAGACCCCCAAAGTCCATCCTGAGGGTGCCACACCATTCCAAGTTCTATTATTCCATGTTCTCTTATTAAAAAGCATTCCAAACCTGATGCTATGGCCTGGTGTTCATCTCGTTCCAAGCCAGTGTATTGGTTTTGCTTTGTGTCTAGAAGCAAACTAATTGTCCTCTGCCATGATGTTAAAACCCTCTTCCTACGTTAGACAGCTGTCCCCTGACACTCATCCTTGCCATTTTTATGCCATTTTAAGTGGTAAAAAAAAAAAAAATACAGAGAAATGTAGCATATGAAGGAGAGATACGCATTTGCACTTACATTCAAAATAAAGAGACAGAGCATGTGTTTGGAGTAATCTGAGTTCTTTAATATAAGAAAGATATAATTAATATAAGAATATAATGTCACATAAGAAAGATGCAGTGGGCCACATCATGTTGTAGAAGTGACCAAGGAAGGATTGCTTCAGGCCAGCAGGCCACATGGCTCATTACACCCTAATGTTCAGTGTCTGCAGCCTTCAAAGGGTGCAAACTTTCTGCTCCCAAGCCACAAAACTCTGACTTGATTAAAATGGGGCTTTTTGGTCCTTGCCATTGAACTGTTTATAATTTAGCATCTTACGCCAGCCTGCTATTCTCACCATCCTTTTTTTTATGCCCACACATGCACACCACCGTATCCTTTTTGCAGGGATGGAGATCTGTGGCTCTCCAGATATGATCTCCACTTCCCAATCTCCCTTATCGTTAATCACGCTGACTATGGAGGCTGGGAGTCACAGTTCAGCGACGCCTCCTGAGGACCGCCATGTGAACGCCTTGGCATTATACCTAGTGTCGAAGAGATATGTACAGGGCTGCCTTATATGAGAGCAATATTCAAGGAAATAATCAGGGCAATGTGACTGAAGGAATAATAAGCAAGATAGTGGAGTAATATAGTTGACAAAGCAACTAATCATAGCAATATGAAGAAGACTGATGGATAAAATGAAGAAAATCTCAGTTTGTACCATGAATGGTCAAACTTTGGCCTACAGTTCTCTAAGGTAATTGCCTATAGCCCATTTTGGTTTTGAGCCATTCTAAAATCCTCTTGTGGCACCTTATTCAGAGAATCTGCATGGAACCAGAAAGCTTCCTGCTGTAGGAATCACCACACATCTCATTGCCCCACTGTATTGCCTCATCCTCTTTTGTGTTGGCCACCTCTTAATGGGTTCTGTGGCTCTGTGGTTGCTGCTATGCCTCCTCTTTTCCTCATCCCTCACCAGACAGCAAAGAAAGCTCTGCATCAGCCAGGAACTCAGGGTAACTCCAGCTGTGCATTGGTATTGAGCATTTACCTTGCATGGCTGCAATTTCTAGCTGATCCTTGCAGGTCTTTCTTAGCACAGAAATCAACAGGGATTCTCCTGGAGTTTAGCTATTCAGAATGAACCCCTTGGTGCAGCCATAAGATTGCCACTAAAGGAATATGTGTAGGAAAATAATAATAAATTATTTATAAATAATAAATAATAATCCAAGATGGCGGCCGGGAGCAGACGCTGACTGCTGCCGCTCCTTGCCTCCCAGCGCTGCGGAATTTTGAGGGCTTTTGGCTCTTTTCACCCATTTGCCACCCCCCCCGCCTTGCTACTGATGGGGCTGAGGCTGACGAGAATAGCCTGGGCTTAAATTCTTCGGTCTCCCAGCCTGGACTTTAACACTTGGACTGGTGGTGAGTGGGGAGCCACGGCGGGAGGTCCCGGTGGGTCTGACAGGTCTGGCAGTAGACTCTGCGGCCTTCGGGCTGGACCCGGGCAGTGCGGCGAGCTGGACGGACTGGAGCTGGGTGACACGACAGCCCCAGTGGCATGGAGGTATGGCCTGAGCATCTCCATGGTCCCGGACGAGGCTCAGCAGCTCGGCAACTGTGCTTGGCAAGGAGGCTTGGGGGGTTGCGATGGCTTGTGGCTTGCGGTGAGAAGCGGTGGGCCTGGTGTTTTTCCTGGCCCCTAGGCCCTGGGCCCCAGCAGCAAGGCTGGGCCCGGCAGCGGCTGGCGGAGTGGTGGGCCGGCAGAGCGACGAGCCCTGGATGGGACAGCCAGGCCTTGGTAGAGCAGCAGACTTCAGAACAGCGGATTCCGCATCAGAGCCTCCTGGTGGAAGACTTGGGGGGGAGGCGGTGGGCCTTATAGCCCTAGGCCCCTTATTGAAGGCCTGTGGATGGGAACCCCTTAGCTGGGAAATCCCTTAGCTGGGGAAGTAGGCCAGGGTGTGGGTGCGAGTCATCCCCTAACCTGCCCAGAGATGGCACGCAGTTAAGAGGGTCCTCCTGTGTATGTGTGGTACTCCCCTCTGAGGGTGAGAGATTCGGGGGGGGGGGGTCCAGAGTTGTGTGCTTGTGTATGAGAGTGTGAGAGAGTGTCTACCCCCTGTGTGAGAGACGGGGGGGACAGGAATGGGTGGGTGCTCCCCATCGACCAGTGAGAGAGGATGAGGGGGTCACAGGGTGGGTGTGCGGAGCTCTGGCTAGACTCCCGCAGCACCGAGAGCATGAGCTGGTGCGCTGTGGGGCTGGCCATTGCCCGGTTGTTGATTGATTTTGGAGGATGTGTGAGTGGAGGAGGAGATCCTTATTTCCACCCAGGGTTTCTGGAGGTCTGGAAGTGGAGGCAACCAGGCCTGGAAATTCTGGGGGCTATAGAGCAGGGTGTACCATTGAGGTGGTGACAGGTCGGGGATGTTATGATGGGAACCAGAGGGTGGGCCATCTTTGGTGACTGTTACCAGTGGCGTGTTCTGGCCCTCCAAGTTCAGACCCAGGCCCTGGACAGCAGATCCTTGAGGCCCCTGGTCTCTAGCTGCTGCTGCTTAATGCCAGGTCAGTTAACAACAAAGCCCCGCTCATATGCGATTTGATTGCAGGGGAGGGGGCAGACCTGGCGTGTATCACCGAGACCTGGCTGGGCTCAGAAGGTGGGGTAGCCCTCTCGGAAATGTGCCTGGCTGTGTTTCGGGTGTGGCATCAGCCGAGATACCAGGGTAGGGGAGGAGGGGTGGCTGTTGTCATCCGAGAGTCTCTGGTGGCCTTCAGGGGCCCTGCCCCACAAGTGGCCAGGTGTGAGACCCTGTTCTTTAAGTTGGGTTCCCAAGAACAGTTGGGAGTATTGCTACTGTACCAGCCCCCCTGTTGCGTAGCAACCTCCCTGCCTGAGCTGCTGGAGTCCGTCTCGGGTTTGGCAGTGGAGTTCCCCAAACTTATGGTTCTGGGGGACTTCAATCTGCCTTCCTTGAGGCATGCCTTGGAGGCAGCTCGGGAGTTCATGGCTACCATGGCAGCCATGGGTCTGTCTCAGATCATCCAGGACCCGACTCGAGAAAGTGGTCTCACTCCGGACTTGGTCTTCTTGTCGGAGTAGTGGCAATGTAATCTGAGGGGAGAGGCACATCTATCCCCATTGTCATGGTCAGATCACTCCCTGGTGGCCTTGAGATTCTCCTAAGCTGCCCCCCTCCGCAGGGAGGCAGGACCCATTCGGTTGGTCCACCCCCAGGGACTGATGGACCCAGTGAGGTTTCAGAGGGAGCTGGGGGTGGTCCCCAGGGATCTGCTGCATGGTCCAGCAGAGGCCCTGGCTGCTGCCTGGAATAGGGAAGTGGCCAGGGCCTTGGACAGGATCACACCTGTGCGGCCTCTCTTGCCTCATCCAACCTGACACTCCCTGTGGTTCACAGAGGAGCTGAGGGTTTTGAAGAGGTTTAAGAGACACCTAGAGCACTGCTGGAGGAAGACAAAGACTGAATCTGATGGAACACAAGCTAGAACCGCTATTAAGGCCTACCTTGTGGCGATAAGAGTGGCGAAACAGCAGTATTTCTCCGCTCTTATTGCATCCGCAGATTGTTGTCCGACGATCCTGTTTAAGATCACATGTACCCTTTTGGGGAAGGTGGGCCCAGTGGCCCACCTACAGGGCCATGAGGAAGAGTTTTCTGAGCATCTGCAGGATAAAATCACTTGGATCCGGTCTAAGTTGGACTCCATGCGTGAAGCAGGGTCTGTGGAGAAACCGAGGGAAAGTTTTAGCCTTGTTATCTGGGAGCAGTTTGATCCTGTTGGACCCAAGGAAGTGGACAGAAACCTCCAGATTGTGAATGCTACCACCTGTCGTTTAGATCCATGCCCCTCCTGGCTGGTGAAGGCAGCTCGAGAGGTGACATGTGGTTGGGTCCAAGCGATGGTAAATACATCCTTGAGTGAGGGGCTGTTCCCAGTTGTCTTTCAGGAGGCACCGGTGTGCCCCCTCCTCAAGAAGCCATCGCTGGACCCAACTGTGCTGGACAATTTTCGTCCAGTCTCCCACCTCCCCTTTTTAGGGAAGGTGGTTGAGAAGGTGGTGGCGTTGGAACTCCTGAGGGTCCTGGATGAAACGGATTATCTGGACCCCTTTCAGTCAGGTTTCAGGCCAGGATATGGCACAGAAACTGCATTGGTCGCACTTATGGATGATTTCTGGCGGGAGCGGGATGGAGGCAGTGCATCCATCCTTGCTCTCCTTGACCTCTCAGCGGCTTTCAATACCATTGACCATGATATCCTTTTGGGACGGCTCAGGGAGTTGGGGGTGGGCAGCGTAGTTCTGCGCTGGTTCACCTCCTTCCTCCAGGGCCGGTCCCAGTCAGTGATGATAGGAGAGGAGAAATCCGACCCTCGACCCTTCCATTGTGGGGTGCTGCAGGGTTCAGTTCTCTCTCCTCTCTTGTTTAACATCTACATGAAACCACTGGGTGAGATCATCCGTCACCACGGGTTGAGGTATCATCAGTATGCTGATGGTACCCAATTATACATCTCTATCCCAGGTGAGGTAAGTGATGCAGTGACTGCCCTTTCTCAGGGCCTGGGGGCTGTGGGGGTCTGGATGGGGAACAACAGGCTTCAGCTGAACCCTTGTAAGACGGAGTGGCTGTGCATTGATGGTGCTTCATCTTCCAGGAAATTTTCATCCTTAGTTCTGGATGGCGTTGCACTGCCCCAGATAGACTCAGTGCATAATCTGGGGGTTCTCCTGGACTCATGACTCCTGCTTGAAGAGCAGGTGGCAGTCGTGGCCAGGAGGGCCTTTGCGCAACTTCGGGTTGTGTGCCAGTTACGCCCATTCCTGGATCCAGAAGCCCTCCGAACAGTCACTCACACCCTGGTTATCTCCCATATAGACTACTGCGATGCGCTCTACATGAGGCTACCCTTGAAGAGTATCCGGAAGCTTCAGCTGGTCCAGAATGCAGCCACGCGGGCTATTTTTGGTGCCCCTAGGTTGGCACATATAACACCGTTGCTATGCGAGCTGCACTGGCTCCCAGTTTGCTTCCGGGTCCAATTCAAGGTGTTGGTTATCACCTTTAAAGCCCTACATGGCATGGGGCCAGGTTACCTGAGGGACCGTTTCATCCCCATTACATCCGCCCGCCCCACCTCATCCAGAGAGGGCATGTTGTGGACCCTGTACATAAGAGAATTTCATCTGGCGGAGTCCAGGAAATGGGCCTCCTCTGTAGTGGCCCCTGCCCTCTGGAATATCTTGCCCCCAGAGGTGAGACAGGCCCCCTCACTCCTGACCTTCCGGAAGGCCCTGAAGACCTGGTTCTGCCATCTTGCCTGGGGCGGGAAAGTGAATAACCATTCTTGGGGGTGGCTCACACCCTAGAGTGCCTCCCATCAGCCTGGATTTTTATACCTTTCTTGGATTCTGTTTATTTACTGTATTTAATTATAACTGTTTTATGATATTTTAATGTTTATATTTTGCGCTTGATTTTATTGTAAACCACCCAGAGTCCCTCTTTTGGGGGAGATGGGCGGTGGCTAAATTTGAGCAATAAATAAATAAGTAAATAAAATGTTGTGCTTGTTCTTTCACTCCAAAATAAAAAGTAAGGGTCTCAGTGCACTTAATTAAACAGTGAAAGAACACTGGCAATGTTCAGCACACATTCTCTCTGCTTCAAATTTATCAGCTACCAAGTTTATTTCCCGGAATATCTGGTACTCAAAAGAAGGGAAGAAGTTTTTGGTTCCTTATGGCATCCTTCCAATAATTCCTGTAAAGTGTTATCACAGCAAATCTTAATACAGCAAAGCTACATTGGAGGGCTTTCCCTTTATCTGGATGAAATAAAATGGAGACATGGCAGACAGTCTACTCAAAGAAAAACCAAATGCCCATAAACACAGAATGACCTCAAAATGCAGAGTGGTCTTGCAGGAAGACAAGGTATTGGTAACTGTTATGGAATGTGTCTCCGAAGGGGGAAGTGATGTGGTAGATTTCAGTAATGCTGCTGGTTCTCAGGAAGGAGGGAGCACATTCCAAGAAGGAGGACAAGATAAGAGGAAAGGCAGTCCAGGAAGAGATTGTGGGAAAACTAAGAGGTTCAGAATAGCCTGGCCCAGACCCTTCCCAGGTGTCAGAGGTTTGGCTCAGAAGCCATAAAAACCCCTTCTGGTCCTTCTCCTCTGTCATGGGCTGTAAAGGAGGGAGGAGAAGGAGGAGGACTGATTGCTGTGTGAGAAATGGAGACATCACTGAATGACCCAGCAAGCTGACACCAGAGTGTTGTGGCTAACATCTTATCAGCAAACAGGCAGTGAAAAATGCTGCTGGGAATCATGTTGTAAAGACAATAGCAGTTGTAAAGATTCAATTTCAAATGAAGGTGGGAACCTGGGAATGTAAAAGGAGGGAACTGGGGCATCTTATTCATTTGAGTCTTTAGATGGAGATGGAACTGTATCTTACAATAAAGGAATACTTCACTGAGACCTGATTGGTTCCAGAGAGATTTCTTACTATTGGGATATCTGAACCCACGATCCTCACACCAGGTTATTTCCCCTTAGGTTAGGTAGAGTAGCTTTAGTCTGGCAAAATTCTGTCTATATGGTGAGAGCAAGTAAAGGACTGAAGTTTGGCTGGACTGATTCTTTGTTATTCCTGGGCTGGGCCTGAGAGTAACTGAAGTGAGAGAGAAGAATCCCAGGTTTTAAGGGACAACAAGGAAGTTGAGTTTTAGTGCCCTGCATTAATGCTGATTTCCTGTTGACAGTGAGCTGTCAGTGGAAGCATTTGCAGCACCCAAAATGGGGGAAAACAGTGATGTGGTACAGCTTCTTTGTAAAAACCTTGCAACTCAAGCTGTTTTGAAATACTGATTGGATTCAGAAAACGAAGTATTCAAGTCACTCTTTAAAAAATATGGTGCGCAAGCTTGATATTATATGAGCCTTTCAAGCACAGCATTCCGTACTCTGTTACCTGGATATAAGTAGCACTAACATCAAGAACTGTGAATGTTCTGGGGTTGTCCTTCAGCATTCAGTTCAGGAGTCCATATTCAACGCAGCTGTAATGTTTGTTGTGAATATAGGTTACTATAACAACAAAAGCTGGTTTCCTGAATGTGTAGAATATATCTCAGGGTGTTCATGCATTATTCACTGTAAATAAAAATGCTACAATACTTGAGCTGAGGTGTTGTGGATTTGTATCCCTGTCTATTTCATTGGAGTTGCAGGTTTTCTTAATTCTATGGTTAGGAGTTTATCTCCCAAGGAAACAAGGAACAGAAATAACAAAGAAGCATTTGCATCCAAAATGTGTTTTCCAATAACATCTTTGGTGTTTCTATACATGGTATTATGTTCATATGGGTCACCTTGATTTAAAGGAACTTGACATGAGTATAGCTTTACACAGTATAGCTTCCATGGCCCTTAATTTATTTCAAGTGGTACAGAAACGGAAATGAAAATGTGATTGTATTATACAATACTCAAATGTTCTGTCTCTTGTTTCACTGGCTGCCCTGTGCTGCACAGAGGAGCAAGCTAAACATTTTTTTTTACATTCCTATGTAACTTATATAACCCTGATTCCTTTATTAGAAGTACATTCGTTGTTAACCTTGACCAATGCAATGGGAATGGAGCAAAATGTTAGTAGTTGTAGTTATCCATGCAGCCACCGTATTTTGAGAGGACCCTATACATACTGCAAAGATTCCAAAAATGTCCATCCTCTTTAAAAAGCTGGGAGAACCCCTTTGTGGGTGCTGGTGTCATAGAAGCACCCCACCATATTCCTACCTTAAAATTGTGAAATAGTTTTATTGGACTCCAATAATCTGGCTGCAAGCAATTCTTTGTTTTGAAGAATGCCTACTGAAATCTGAAATCCTGGTCTAAATCAAGGAGTGGACATTCCACATAGGTGTTGCTTCTCTGTGTGTCCTCTTTGCATCATCTGTGTGCCTTTTTGCCTTTTGTTGTACTTCGGGAGACAATGTGTGACTTTACATTTGAGGATCTGACCTCTTGGCAACTTTTTGAGCTGAGCTCTTGCTTCCAATGTGGAGGAAAAACATTCTGGATTCAAAAGAGTCATTTTGTATTTTGGAATACAAGTGCTACTTGGTCCTGAACTTACAGTACATATGCCATAGGGAAGATTAGTGATCTCTGCTTGGCCATGTACTTGTCATGAGTAAGGATGGCGAGCAGGGGGCTCCCATCCAGACTGTCAAGCGCATGCATAGCACTGATGAATTGTTCAGCCATTCAAAGAGACACAGATCGGGACCGCCTTAACCCTTGGGGGTTATATGTCTGGGTTTTCCCATGCTTCTTCAGTTTGTTAGGATTCCTGTTAAGTACTAGCAATAAATATTAGAGACCAGTTCCATGTCTCAGTGTGTTTCCTGGTTGTTAGGACAGTACTGTATGTCATGCGCTGCCTACCTCCGAGTAACACACAGACACTGATTCCGTTGAAGCAGGCTCTGGTTTATTCGTAGTGTAGATACAGTGGTAGAAAAAAGCTGAGAGTGACAGGAGCGCGCCGGTGCGGGGTTTAAATACCCCGCGCCGGTCAGCGCCCCCTCACTCGCGGTTACGTCACCCCCCTTTGTCCAACATGCTGTCTTGCCGGTAGGTGAGGGGTTGCGAGGCCCCGCTGGCGCTCCGGGATCGCCCATCATCGGTTTCCCTATTCCTCCGGTGATTGCTGTCAGCTGGGCGATCTCCGTTGCGCTAGCGCTAACAGCTTGGGTGTGCCTCGCGATCCGCTTAGCCATTGTATCTTGTTCTTTAGTCTTTGTAAGTTGATGGCTACTTATCTTGAGCCCCTTCCCCTGTTTCCTTGTTATTGTCATGTGTGCCATTGCGCTGATGTCTTCAGCTCAACGGCACTCATGACATACTGCCCCCTGTCCGAATAGTGCCCCCCCCGGCTTTCCGGTTTTTTTTTTCCAGGAGAGCTGTCAAAATGTTTTTTTTTTTTTTTTGAATTTCCCGCCGGAGTGTTTTCGCCCCTCCCTTTGTTCCACCCTCTACCACGTGTCCCTGTAGGGTGTGTTCTTCGTGCGCATGCCCCGGTCACACCCTGGGCGTGTGCATGCTCTGGCCACACCCTGTTTGTTTGGTTCAGTTCGACGAGGAGAGAGGCGTGGCTGGTCGGGTGTTTATCAGCTCCAGGTAGGGCCCTTATTTTTTATTCTGAGTGCGTCGCCTTTGTTATGTGTGCTCCTGGGCGTTGCCCCCAGGATGCACTGTTGACTTGATTGCCACTCCCCCGTGGGCCCGGGGCGGGGGGAGGGTGCTGGCGACCGCTTGTCACTGCCTCGTGGGCCCAGGGCGGGGGGGGTGAGTCCCGGGGGGGGAAGGTCCACCCAAGTCGCGGGCTTGGGGGGGCCCTTTCCCTTGGGGCACGGTAGGCGGGGGCCCCCGCGGGGGAGGGGTTATGCAGGTGCCGGTTTGCTGGTTTTGCCTTAGGCTTGTCGGGGTATGCCCGGTGAAAAGCCCGGGTCAGGTCAGGCGCGTTAACGTTGTGCGCCGCCACCCATTCTGGGTGGGGGAAGTGTTTCCACCTGACCAAATAGTGTAAAGTTCCCCGTTGCCTGCGGGAGTCGAGTATGTCCCTTACGTCAAAGTGATGTTGGCCGTCGATCATCACCGGTGAGGGCAGTGGCGTGCTTGGGTGCCATCGGGAGGTGGTTGCCGGTTTCAGGAGGCTGGTGTGGAATACCGGGTGGAGTCTCCGTAGGTTGTGTGGCAGGTCCAAGCGTATTGCCACCGGGTTCACTATCTGCGTGACTCGGAACGGCCCGATGTACTTAGGCCCCAGTTTTTTCGAGGGTTGGGGCGACTTTAGGAATTTGGTGGATAGGTAGACCATATCCCCCGCCTGGAACGTCGGTTGTTGGCGCCGGTGCTTGTCGGCCTGCTCTTTGTAGGCCGCCTGTGCTTCCTTCAGCGCTGCCGTGATTATTGGCCACGATTCCGCAATCTTCCGTCCCCAGTCGCTAGCGTCCACCTGGGGATCCGGGGGTTGTGGTAGCTCCGGTATGGGGACGAAGTTGCGCCCCGAGACTACCTCGAACGGAGTTTTCCCCGTGCTCGTGTGAACGGCGTTGTTGTATGCGACTTCGGCGAACGGGAGCAGTTCGGCCCAGTCGTCTTGATGGTAGTTGGTGTATGAGCGTATGAATTGTTCTAGGGTGGCATTAAGGACCTCTGTGGCTCCGTCCGTCTGGGGGTGCCAGGCAGTGGATAGGGCCTGTTGGGTCCCCGTCAGCTTTAGGAAGGCCCACCAGAATTTAGAAGTGAATTGTGTGCCCCTGTCGGTCACCACACATGCGGGACATCCGTGTAACCTGTACACGTGGATGAGGAAGAGTTTGGCTAGTTGTTGTGCGGACGGGACCGATGTGCAGGGGATGAAGTGGGCCTGTTTCGAAAAATAGTCTTTCACCACCCAAATGGCTGTTTTCTTCTGGCTGGGTGGGAGGTCCACTATAAAATCCTTGGAGATTTCCTCCCATGGGCGGGAGGGTTCTGCCACCTGTTGTAGAAGCCCCGCGGGTTTGCCTGGTGCCCGTTTGGCTCTGGCGCACGTTGGGCAGGACGCTACGTAAGCTTTCACGTCCCGTTGTAGCGCGGGCCACCAGAATTGACGCCTTGTTAGGTGCAGGGTCTTAAGGAACCCAAAGTGTCCCGCTTGCTTGGCGTCGTGGGATCTATGTAAGATCGCTTGGCGTTGCGAGTCCGGGACATAGATTCTGCCTTCCCCCCATGCCAGGTCCTGTGCCATCGTTACCTTGTCGGGGTTTGCCAGGAACCAGGGGTCGGTTTTGAGGGCGGCGGCGAGGTCCGTGCGTATCCCCCCTGGTAGTTGCGGTTGGCGTCGTCTGGTCACAGGTTGTCCCGCCGTCGGTTGCACCGTAGAGTCGAGCTGCCTCCGAGCGCCGCTCCGGGTGGTCACGGCCATCCCCAGTTGAGAAGCGGATAGGACCGTCCCAATGGTGTCTGGGGCGGGCTCTTCGTCTTGGGGCAGTCGGGAAAGGGCGTCAGCCAGGAAGTTCTTTTTACCCGGCATGAACTTCAGCTGGAAGTTGAAGCGGCTGAAGAATTGGGCCCATCGGACCTGTTTTGGGCTGAGGCGTCTGGGCGTTCGGAGGGCCTCGAGGTTCCGGTGGTTGGTCCAGACCTCGAATGGTTGGGCGGCTCCTTCGAGTAGGTGTCGCCATGTTTCCAGCGCCGATTTTACCGCGAAGGCTTCCTTCTCCCAGACGTGCCATCGCCTTTCTGTCTCGGAGAATTTCCTCGACAGGTAGGCGCATGGTTTCAGGAGTCCTGTGGGGTCCTTTTGGAGTAGGATGGCCCCCAGGGAGAAGTCTGAGGCGTCGGCTTGGACCACGAACGGCCGTTCTGGGTCCGGGTGCGCGAGGATTGGCTCTGTGGTGAACAGCGCTTTCAACTTATTGAATGCAGTCTGGCACGCGGGAGTCCAATTCAATACTGTGCCCGGGTTCTTGGCGCGTTGGGTGTCCCCCACCCCTTTGGTTTTGAGGAGGTCCGTTAGGGGGAGGGCTATCTCTGCGAACCCCCGGGCGAATGACCTGTAAAAATTCGCGAAGCCGAGGAAGCTCTGGAGTTGGCGTCTGTTGTGGGGGCGTTCCCAGTTCAGCACCGCCTCGACTTTTGCAGGGTCCATTTCTATGCCGTCTCTGGAGATTCGGTACCCCAGGTAGTCTAGGCGCGCTTTATGGAATTCGCACTTTGCGGGTTTGGCATAGAGCTGCGCCCTTCTGAGCTTATCGAGGACTTGTCTGACTAGGGTCACATGTTCCTCATGCGTTTTAGTGTAGATAAGGACGTCGTCTATGTAGACGAGGACTCCTTTGAACAGGTGTTCATGCAGGACCTCATTGATGAGCTGCATAAACACCCCCGGGGCCCCCGCGAGTCCGAACGGCAGCACTTTGTACTGGAAGGCGCCTAGGGGGCAGTTGAACGCAGTCTTCCATTCATCCCCCTCCCTGATTCGGATGCGGTAGTACGCCTCGCGAAGGTCCAGCTTGGAGAAGACCTTGCCCGTGGACAGGTGGGCGAGCATATCTTTCACCAGGGGTAAGGGGTATTTGTTGGACAGGGAAGCCGCGTTTAGGCCCCGGTAGTCAGTGCAGAGCCGTAGGGTGCCATCTTTCTTCTCCCGGAATAAGACGGGGGCTCCAACCAGTGAGCATGCTGGCTCTATGAATCCCCTCTCTAGGTTTTTATCGATGAACTCCCGGAGGGTTGCCATCTCCTTCGGGGTCATTGAGTAGATCTTCGGTCTAGGTAAGGGGACGTCGGGCAGCAGGTCAATCCGGCAGTCCGTCTTGGGGTGGGGGGGTAGTTGGTCAGCTTCCGCCTCTCTGAAGACCTCGGAGAAGTCGGCGTATTGTTCCGGTAGGTCTGCTGTGGTAGCTGCGTTGTCCTGTGTAGTCGCCTCTGCTCGTCCCACAGTGGGGTTGGTTCCGCCCGCCGGAACTGGCGCCCGGTACTCGCCGTCACCAAATGTGAAGGTGCGGGTCTCCCAGTCGATGCGCGGGTTGTTTGTCGCGAGCCATGGCATTCCCAAGACTGCAATGGGTCGTCCGATGTGGGTGACAACGAACGATGTGCGTTCGGTGTGAGTGCCCATTTGCAGGGTGACCGGCTCGGTCTGCATCGTGGCTGGTTTCCCTCCCGCTGTTGAGCCGTCCAGCTGGTGGAATGCCAGCGGCGTGGGGAGGGGGGAGCAGCAGAGGTCGAGTTTGGCGACTAAGTTGGGGTGGATGAGGTTTTTCGAGCACCCCGAGTCCACTAGTGCCGCGGCTGTGGTGGCTCCGTTGCCGGCAGAGAGTTTGATTGCCGCCATTATAACGGAGCTTTCGCCGTTCCGTCGAGGTGGTCCGCGCTGCTGTCCCACCGCCTGCCTCGCAACGCGTTTCAGGGCAGGCGGGGAGCGTTTCCCGCCGGCTGGTCTGGGTCTACGGCATCCTCTTCCCCCCAGTAGGCGTCCCAGCCTTCCTCTGGTGTCGCTGTGGCTCTGGTCATTCGGCGGTGAGGGGGCGGCGGCGGTTTAGGTGGTTTAATGCTAGTTTTCGGGGCGGGTTTAGGCACACTGGCCGGTGGTCGGTTGGCGAAGCAGTCTGCCGTCTGGTGCCCCAGTTTTCCACACCTCCCGCAGGGCCCGCGATTAAATTTCTTCCTAGGGTATGTGGGACCGGCCGTCCCCCCATGTGGTGCGGGTACCTTTTGCCAGGTGTTGGTCGTGTCTTCCGTAGTTGTCATGAGGAAGGTGCGGTGTGCGTGTTCTGCTTTCCCCGCGAGGTGGATCCACCCGTGTAGAGTCTCTGGGTCGTCGCGGTAGAGGGCCCATTGGAGTACGTCGCGGTTGAGCCCCCTTTTGAACATTTCCAGCAGGGTGGTCTCGGACCAGTCGTTGACCTTCCCCGCGAGGGCTTTGAACTCGAGGGCGTAGTCCGGGACAGTGCGTGCGCCCTGTTTAAGTCTTTGGAGTGCGCTTTTCGCCCTCACTTTGGCTAGTGGGTCCTCAAAGTAGCTCTTCATCTCGTTGATGAAGGCGGGGAAGTTGGCGAGGGCAGGGGAGCTGGACTCGTACAGTTGGACGTACCAGTCCGCCGCCCGGTCTTGTAGTTTGATCGCCACGGCTGTGATCTTGTCCGCTTCGGAGTCATAGGAGTGTCCGTGCCTCCCCATGAACTCCCTGGCGTTCGTGATGAAGAACGATAGTTTCGCGGGGTTCCCATCAAAGAAGATGGGGAAGTCCTTTGGGGCCCGGGCGTTTTGTGAGCCCCTTCCTCTCGCTTCCCGGCCTGCGGCGGCGTCCGCCTGGGCCATTTGTTGACCGTCATCTGGCCCGTGGGAGTTCGCTGCCTCGCTCGGGGTGTGGACCTGTGCGGGGACGTCGTTGGGCGGCGCGGGGGACATCAACGACTGAAGCATGGTCCGGAGTTCCTTCAGTTGGGTCTCCATGGCCGCGAGTCTAGCTTGTGCATCCTCGTCCGCGATCCGTGCCACCGCTGGGGCCGGTTCCATCGGTGTGTCGGCGGGGGTGGGTCGCCAGTGGGGTTCAGGCCCTCCCAACCGTTGGTCCGCTTCCTCCGCCGTCGGCTGGGTTGCTTTTTCGTCCTCCCCCGTGCTTACCGCCGTTGGGCTGCCGCTCCACGCCCGTGGCTGGGGTGCGATGTGGGGCGCGGGGTTCTCCGCTGGTTTCGGGAGGTATGTTGCTCCCTCCCGTGGCCGGGTTGCCTCCGTCGCCATCTCCCCTTGGGGTTGGAGCTGAGGCTCGGGTTGGGCCGGGTGGGCGTCCATGGCTCCGGGAGTCCGCGGTGCCTCTGGCCTCGATCGGTCCTCCTCTGCTTCTTGCCGTGCGGCTCGCCCCCCTTGTCCGCGTCGCGCCGGCCTCATCGTTCCTGGTCTTCTCGCCGTCTACTCCTCCCGCGGATCGTTGTCGTCCGGTGGGGCTCAGCGAGGCTGAGTTTATGACTCTCAGCTTTATGTCATGCGCTGCCTACCTCCGAGTAACACACAGACACTGATTCCGTTGAAGCAGGCTCTAGTTTATTCGTAGTGTAGATACAGTGGTAGAAAAAAGCTGAGAGTGACAGGAGCGCGCCGGTGCGGGGTTTAAATACCCCGCACCGGTCAGCGCCCCCTCACTCGCGGTTACGTCACCCCCCTTTGTCCAACATGCTGTCTTGCCGGTAGGTGAGGGGTTGCGAGGCCCCGCTGGCGCTCCGGGATCGCCCATCATCGGTTTCCCTATTCCTCCGGTGATTGCTGTCAGCTGGGCGATCTCCGTTGCGCTAGCGCTAACAGCTTGGGTGTGCCTCGCGATCCGCTTAGCCATTGTATCTTGTTCTTTAGTCTTTGTAAGTTGATGGCTACTTATCTTGAGCCCCTTCCCCTGTTTCCTTGTTATTGTCATGTGTGCCATTGCGCTGATGTCTTCAGCTCAACGGCACTCATGACACTGTACATCATGGCACAGCCTGGTTATGAGATCACTCACAGTACTTTCTCAAAAACAGATTCCCAGCAGTTGGGAATCTTTCTATTAGAGCATGATTCAGCTAAATCATGCCTGTGTTTATATCACTCATCCTGAAATTAAAACTTTAGAAAGAACTTTTAAAAGACATACAATACTTTATTTAACATTAGCCTATTAACTGCTGAAATTGCATGGAATGTTTCCAGTTTTTTTAATGCATAGACTTTAATTAATTTACTTTTGTTACTATCCACATTTATGTTTTTAAGAGAATCTTTACAAATTAAAACAAAGTGTTTATCTTTGGTTAACTGGTCTGTGTGTCTGTGTGTGTGTGTCTGTCTGTGTCAGTGTTAGTGTGAGTTTTTCTATTTTAGTTTTTATTGGACTGCTTTTATTCTGTCCATTATATTTATAAATTTGATCATATAGGTGTACAATTTTAGTAAACAACACACAATCCTTTATTTTAAAAGCTAGGAAGTTTTCAACAAATAAAACATATAACAAGTTGTAGCTGGACCAGGATTTCAGCATTCTAGTCATAAGCACTTTGGACATCAGGGTTAATAAAGGCAATGTTAACAGAGCCACAGCTACTGTGTGCTGTGTGCTAAGAGCAGTTAAAATACCTTGTTTATCACCTATTTAAAGGTTCACATCCTTTAACCAAGAGGAAGAACTATTGTGTTACTAGCTTTTCTATCTTCTCTCTAGAGCATTAAAATGGAATTCAGAGAAGAAAAGTTATCATTGAAATGGTAGTCTCCAACTGAAATGTAATCTTTGCCTGATTTTGATTCAGCTGCTCAGAAAATGTGGTTTTAAATATAAATAGTTAAAATATTATATAAATATTTTTTTATATTTATATGAGTTGCTTTTCCCATTCCAGAATCAATTCAGCAACTCTTTCATATTAGATTTCCTGTTTTATTTTTTCAATAAATTAGTTGCAGGATTGTATATATATATATATGTATATGTATATTTATTTATCTATTTAAAGTTTAGAACTTTTTTTAAAAAAAAAAGAAACAGCTAAAAGTTTAGAAAGGTCAAATGTATGCAGATTGCTCCTAACAATCTGCAATTTTTAGATGGATGGGACTTAAGGCTGAATACATTTTGCTGTATTAGTATTAAGATGAAAAGCATTTCTGTGGCAATACTTAACACTTTGGCTGGGAATTATCAGAAATGCAACATGGAAAATGTATTAGTTCTGAAAACAATCCTGGGAGAAATGGCACCTTCATCCACCCTCATACCTCTCCCCTCCTGTTCCGGAGGGCAGATTTGGGAGGACTGTTGGGGGATGCAGAAGAAAGGCAGATTTCATTCCATCAACAGAAAGACCTCCAAAATGCAACTGTGCAGGAAGATGGAAAAAATTTCAATCTCAGAATATTCTAATTTTAAAACACCTATTTCAAGTCCTCTGACCTTGGAACAAGGTATGTTTTGAGAACTTTGTTTCAGGGTCAAAACAAAACACACTCTTTTGTTCTAACCACAGAACAGAGCATGGCCATTTTGAGTGTCTTCCTTTCAAGTGTTTCAATTGTTCTGATGGAGCTATTTGACTTGTTGCAACTGAATTGCCCTTTGTTGGTTTGCTTTTTACAGCCTAGCTAGTATTGCAGCAGGGACCAGTCATCTTTAGCTAGAATCAGTTTAAACTGGATGGGGTTATAACGGATGAGATGATGAAAGGAAGACAGATGTTAGGCACATGGTCAGAGAGAAAGTGAAGACAACACATAGCTGCATGCCTGCCAGCCCACCTATAACATTACTGCTATTATCTTGGCATTTTTTGCTATGTGGAAATTGTAGTTCCCCTGGATAAATATGTGAAGTACATAGGTGTTGTGCTTTTCAGGGAGGCAGTGTGTGTGTGTGCATGATTTTATTTCACACAGTTGGGCTTAGTTAGATGCAATGATGTTTAGATCAGGGTTGCTTTGGCTTTTTTGTTGAGCTTTGACTTGCCTGTGCATTCTGTAATTTTGTTCTGTTTTGCTGAGCTTCCGGAATGAATTAAAAATGTTAAAACTGAAGACCCCATGTTGCTCTGGCCTTTCCTCTTGTTCTTTTGTATTGCTGGGATTGTGTTCTGTTTACATTTACCAATCTGCACTGTGTTGTTTATCATTTTCATTTTGCATTTGCATGCTGGTTGTAGAAGAGGCCTTCATTTGATTGATTATTTATTTATTTGTTTATTTACTGCTCTTGTGTTCTGGATTGTGTGCATGTGTGTGTGTGTGTGAGTGTGGTGCAATTTGGCTAGAATGTTCTTATTCATTCTAGGAATGCAGTACCTGCTTTTGTTAAATGCCAAGTGGCTTCTAACTATAAATTAAGCGTGAAAATTGCCTTCATTCTCTGTGTGTTGGCTGAGCACTTCAGGTCGTTTATTTAAGTAAATGAAGATTTCTCCATTAAGAACTTGTCAGCCCCACTAGGTAGACCAGACCAGGAAATCAACTCCACAGAAATGCTAAGACTACTTTTATTGAGATTGGCTATAATAACAGGATCTTGCAAGTCTGACTGTGCTGTACCTTCTCCCCTTTCTTATATTTCAGTGATTCAGGGCAGTGCTTGCTTGAACCATTTCTGAATGTTAGCTTGTTTCTCTTAAGAAACAACTTAAGAGCCCCTTTAGCCCCTTTTGCCTAGGCAACAGTTCTTGCATATTTCTGACAAGGTTATCTTCCTTACTCTCCATAGAACTACAGGGAAAGAGGGTTGTGATCCAATATGCTTCAATTCTTTCTATATGGGACTTTTTTGAAGTTCTTCAAAGAAGTTTTAAAATAATCTCTTTGACCACTTTGTTTACAAGCTGGCTGGTTGATAGTACTTAGTATGAGCTGTTGCTCTGCCTTTAAGGAATGAAGATAATGAGACAAGAGTCAGCAATTCTCAGGCTCATTAAATCAGCACAAGTCACATCCCTTCCAAGGATAGACTTCATACTGCACTGGATAAATCTTCTCTGTATATATGGCTTCATTCTTGCTGCAATCAAGACATCAATCAAGCCAAATCTTGTCTAAGGGCCTTATACTAAATAAGTCAATTCCTGAATAAGAAATTAAGTGGAGAGTTGTCACACCTCTGAGGTAGACCAGGCCAGGAGACAGACACCACAAGAAATGCTAGAATTCTTCTTTATTGATATAGGCTATAATAACCGAATCTTGAAATCCTAACAGTCTCCTATCCCGGTTATACCAAAGAGAGTCAAGCCATGGCAATCTTGAGTTTATTTCTCATGCTTTCCTGTTTTCCTGGGCTAAGCTCAGCTTTTCCTAACAATAACCCCCACACCCAAACACACACACACACACACACACACATTATATATTATATTATATTATATTATATTATATTATATTATATTATATTATAATATATTTATAATATATATTAACGGCTATTTACATATTCCTGCATACCAGCCAAAATTTACAGCCAAGCCTGACATTACCTGCTTTTGTATCTTTGTAATGACACATTTAGAAACAAGGGGATCATACCTAGTTCCTACTGTGCTGTATGGTGAAATTTGAATGGTGAAAACATTTATTTTTTATTTCATTTCATTTATTCATTTTAGGCACTGCACAACCCCAGATTGACTCTGGGGAGCTCACAATATAAGAAACAAGGTTTTAAAAAAATACAATCTAAACAGGAAACAGGAAACAAGATGACAAACCTGGCCAAAAACACATAAACATGTCACACATCCAGCAATGGGCTCTGGTCACCCTAGTCCACAGCCTGGAAGAACAGCCAAGTTTTGAACACTTTTAATACTCAAATGGCTTTTAGTTTTGTTCCATCAGAATGTAGACAATTGAGAACATACCACTGGGAGAGCTTGGAGTGAGGGGGTTTTCTTCTGATTTCGAACCACAACATGTGTTTTCAGTTTGAAACACACACTTTGTGTGCTGGATGACAGCTGTCCTAGATTAGACATAATTTAATTTAACTAATCACCCAGTTCTGTTCTTACAGTGGCCAGAGGACACCATAACAGAACATGAATGCAATATTACCCTATTTTTTCAGCAACTGACATTCAGGGGCATTTCACCTTTGATATTGGCATATAGCCATCATTTAGCAGCCAGTGATAGACTTAGATGAATTTATCTAAGTCCATCTTAAAGGTGTCAAAATATATGGCCAACTATGGAACAGATCCCATTGTTCAATTACATGCTGTTTGAAGATGTCCTTCATTTTCTATGTTTTGAACCTATCACAGCTGAACTTTATTGGACAATTCCAGTTCCTGACACTAAAAACTTCTTTCTACCACTTCCCCTGCCCAGTGCATAATTTTGTATTCTAAGCTAAGGACCTTCAACGTTCAAACATTGAATCTTTTTCTGTCTGGATGGTAAGTACCCATCCATTTGTTCATTCCACAGGTTTGCCCTTATAGTAGTTAATACAGTTCACAAAACTATAAGCAAGCTTCAACATTTTACCCTGGATTTGTGATAATTGGCAACCAAGAGATCTTTTATCATTAACCTCTCATTTGAGTTAAAGGTAAGCAAGGTATCTTGGCAGTTGTTTATTCGTAAGCTTTGGAAAAAAATTAGATGTAGTTACAGGTAGTCCTCACTTAATGACACAATTGGGACTGGAATTTTGGTTGCTAAGCAAAGTGGTCATTAAGCAAATCCAACCCAATTTCACAACCTTTTTGTGGCAGTTGTTAAGTGAATCACTGTTGGCGTTAAGCGAACCATGTGGTCATTAAGTGAATCACTCAGTTCCCCATTGATTTTGCTTGCCAGAAGCCAGCCAGGAAGGTCAAAAATAGTGATCCCGTGACCATGGGATGCTGCGACAGTCATAAATGTTAACTGGTTGCTAAGAGCCCAAACTGTGATTACATGACCACAGGGACACTGCAACAGTTACAACCATGAGGACCAGTTGTAAGTTAGTTTTTTCAGCACCATTATAAGTCCAAACTGTCACTAAACAAATGGTTGTTAAGGGAGGACTACATGTATGTGTGCCACAGTTGCACTCTTCAGGTATTAAGCCTGAATGTGCAAGGTCACAAATTCTATCAGAGGTTGAAATAACACATTCATATTGCCCCAACATCTTTGTAAACTTTCACTCCCTCCTCTAATCTTTATTACTGCACAAACATCACAAATATTTTCAACACCTCCTGCCAATTATTTTACTTCATACCAAAAGAAAAAAGTTGTGTCACACAAGGAAGTCTGCAGTTGTACTATTAGGCATGCCAGTTACGCTGTCTTAGATTTCAGAACTTCAGTTGGTTAAAAGTTTTGCTTGACAGGTGTTTAGATGTATAAATCATGCTCATAAATTATGTCTCCCACAGCTTTGGTGTCTGACAACAAACAGAGAATAAGGATGTCACCATTTATCTAGAAGAGTGATGAAAAATGGCATAACTGAAGACCTTGCCTGTCCTTGGAGGGGACTGAGAGTGAAAAGAAAGTGAAAGGTAACTGCCCTGCAGGGAAGAGATGGAAAGAAAGAAGAAAATCTGCCCTTTTTGACCAGAGGCTTAGTGTAGTGCAAACAAGTTGAGGATTCTATCCAAGTTGTTTGTCCATGATCGCAACTTGCAAGCTAGTCAATCTTTAAAAGAGCACTCGCACTTTTTGCTAATTTATACCCATTAAGAGGGATTAGATACTCCAAGAACATTGCTACTTGCTTCCCCTGCTGTTTCAATCCATTCAGTGTTAAGGGTAAGGCAGAGAAAAATGCACAAAACCCAGTAACTTCAGCAACATCTTTCAGCCTTTTCTTGTTTTGCTTGCTTTCATTTCACATTCTTCAAGGTTTGTATTTGATGTGCAGCTTCATAAAATACAGCAGCACCATTTTTTCCTTAAGCCAAACCTACAGTAGCTAGC
Organism: Candoia aspera; assembly: GCF_035149785.1. Lineage (NCBI taxonomy): Eukaryota > Metazoa > Chordata > Lepidosauria > Squamata > Candoiidae > Candoia > Candoia aspera. The sequence continues at coordinate 215,200,082 of NC_086153.1, forward strand.
TTTTCTCCCTTACCCACTCCATTGTTGTTGTTGTTCTTTTTAGAAAGTTCCACATGAACAAGTGTATACAGGAACAAACCCAGAAGATAATTATTTTACTTTTCAGCCATGCCCCTTTTTAAGCTAATTCTAAGTAGGGAAAAAATTGTTTGATCAGTTGAAAATAAAATTTATTTTAATAGGCACACTTTTCCTTTCTTACGAGAGACTCCTAAAGGTGGAATAAAACACTGCTCTTGTTCTAAGATTCTCTCAACATTATTTGGGGGGGGGGGAGGAAACAACCCCTGATCCTATTATTTGAAAACATATTTAAGCTGAATTAATCATGTCAACATATATGGAGGATATGTTTTATCAGCCCTTTTACATAGTCCCAAAACAACCCCAACAGGAGCAGGTATGAAACTTAGAAGGCCCTGCCCCTTTTTATTCTTTATGAATCACCCCAAGGCTTTTAGTTAAACAACAGTATTTAATTTATTTACAACATCTAAAATATACATTGCCATGAGTTCATATATCAGCCCCTGTATTATTGTCAAAGCACATTTCTCAATGCTCACTGGTATCTCCATAGTTTTCAACTTAGGTTATTTCTCGAGTGTGACTGACAGTTGCAAAAGGTCCCTTTTCTGCAATTGTGGCATTCAGTCTTAGCGCACTGTGCATTTATTTTCCCACAGCAAATTCTCCTTCAGCTGTATTGGTGTAGATTGCTTTGATCACAGGTCATGAAGGCATGTATTTCAATTTCTACTCCTTCCCCATTCAATAATTCTGCAGTGAGACAACCTCCACTTTCAGCCAGACCATCCAGCAAAGGCCTGGGGTGGAGATGGTTTTACTATACTAGGCCTCTAAGCTGCAGGACTTTAGGCTGGGAGCTCTACTTATGCTTAGGAATCTTCAAAGCTGCAAAAATGTTCAGACTCATCTCACTGTGTTTGTTCTTTATAAGCTGACCTGAGACTTTCCATTAAACCACAATTGTTAAGTTTATTTACAGTAACTAACTGTTGACAGTCCTTAGTCTGTTCTCCTAACAGGAATTTAACTGACCCGTATTTCTGTTTTCCCTTTGTTCTTCCTTGTCATATTGTCATGCTGTCTCCTCGACCTAGTCACTGATGTTCCTGTTCACTACTTCCCAGCAAGCTATAAGTCCCCCCACAGATTTGGACTGCAAGTTCTGGGGAGCTCTGGCTGATCTTCCTTTGGGCGTTTATCTTTCCCCTGTGGCTACTCTGCTCAGTATGCCTTAGCAAAAGTTTGTTCTTCACAGGAGAGACTTTTGAACTTCTCTGCTGCTTGCACTGTCATACCAGTTCAGCTGCCAACATAGTACAGGTACATCTTCCAAACTGTCTTTATTTCTAGCTATATGAGCTGTGTTGGATAACTGTCCAACTGCCCCTTAAGCAGGCCAAAGCATAAACCAGTACAAAAAAGTCATTTGAACAAATCCAGCTATTTAGGTATCACCATCCTATTTTCCAGGATGGACAATCTTACTTTGCTGTTGAGGGTCACATTCTTTTGACAACTATCTATAACAAGCTGGTAGCTCAGAGAGTTTAAGGAAGCTCTGGGCAGGAGTGAAACCAAAAGTGATGAAACCACCTTTTTTTTTCTTTTACTAACAGTAAATTCATCCAAAGCTTGATGTTTGTATAACCAGAACTATGCCATCTCTGCATGAGAGGAAGATATGGGAAGTTTTGTGGGATCCAAGATTTACAGAGGTACAAAGGAACTTCAGGGGAAAAGCACTAAGGGGATGAAGCCAAAGAGCACAATGACAATGAAGCAGTGCCAGAATGAACTGAATTGATGTCTTTATTAATTAAGGGATTGGCACATTCTGATTATAGAACGCAAGGACTGGCCTGCCTTCTATGATAACCAGACCCAGGAACTGATTTTTTTTTTTTATTGCTTAGGCATCGTTTGCATTATTTGGTTGCTCTCAAATGCTCTCTGAGTGTAAAATCATTCAAATGAAAATGAAAGACAGTCTGCTGTTGCTCATTCATTAATTTTCGCAGCAGTTGGTGCCCTGCTGGCATTTGAAATTAGCATTGAGGAAAAGTTCAGGAGATTTAGCTTAGTTTGAAATCATGTTTACTGCCATGATTTTCGAGAAATGTTTCAGATAGATTAAATTGCATTAGGAAAGCTAATTGCAGAGCAAAAGAGGAGAATATTAAATGCTAAGCAGCAGAACTCATTTCAAAGCTATAGCATTTTACCAGCTGGATAAACCTGCAGACAGCATGAGAGATTACACCAGGACTAATAAAGTGCCATGAAAGTACTTGGATATCACTGCACAATGCTTGAATCCCATAAGCCAAAGCCCACTGAAGTGTTAAATGACAAATGGAAACACAGGTATTTGGGCTGAGTATTCATGCATCAAACTAGCCCTGCTTTCTGCAGAGAATGACCATATCTCAATAAATACTCACCTATTTAGGATTTTCCCAGTTTTACAGTGGCTGACCAGATGTTCACTTCCTTCAGATCACAGAGATTTGTGTTTCAGTCAAGAGTTCTTGCCTGTGATCCATTTTCAAGTTGTGTTGAGATCATTTGGAGTTCTTCCAACTCATTTAATCCAACATGTTCATTTGTGAACTGGCTATGGAAGGGCACAAAACTAAGTCTACAATAATTGGCAAAAATTTGCCTGTCTCTCAAAGTTCACCTTAGGTCACAAAACCCTCTTTTCTAAAAGAGACCTGCCTCACACACATTGACTGGACCTTTTACCCCCTTGGTAATTTGGCAGGGAAAGAAAAAGTCTGAGGATCAAATCAAACCCATGACATCTTTTTTACAGCCTGAAATGAAGGGCCAGATGAATTTGGGGCATCTTTTTTCAGAAAATGAAAAGATAAGGTTTAAATATAATAAAGAAAAAAACCTGTGAATTGTCAAGGTTGCCTGTTGTTTTTCCTCTATAAAATGCCACAAGGAACATGTTATCTCGAGTAGAAAAAGAGCACAGAGAAAGATGATTCTTTTTTTTCTAAAGCTTTATTAATTTTCAAGATATAATTAAAACACAAAATACAGAATATAGAACAGATAGAATACAAGTCTAAAAAAGAAATAAGAGAAACTAAAACAGTGCAAGAATAGACAGAAAAACATAAAGACAGGTGACTTCTGACCTTCTCTAACACAGATATAAAAGTACATAAAAGTTCATCTCTTGCTATTAATTAAATATTTAGTAACATTTTTTCTCTAAAATCAAATCTTTTAATCATCAAAACCCAAAATCACAACTTCCTTTTTTTCCTTTACAAGCAAATAGTCCAAAAGCAGCTTCCAAATAGAAACAATGCAATTACAGTATTTTCTCTTATCAATGCTATCAATTTAGCCATTTGCGCCAGTTCCATCAACTTAATCATCCAGTCCTCCATTGAGGGAATTTGTGCATCCTTCCATCTTTGAGCATATAAGAGTCTTGCTGCTGTTATATAAGAACAGAGTTCCATGTTGCTTCTCAAGCTGTTGGTCCATCAAACCCAAGAGCAACAGCTCCAGTTTCAATTATAAGTCCACTTTAAGAATCTTTTGAATAATAATACATATTTGATTCCAAAATTTCTTGGCTTTTCCAAAAGTCCACCATAAATGATAGAAAGTTCCTTCCCCCTGTAAACATTTCCAACAAACATTTGATACCCCATTATACATTTTGGACAACTTATCAGGAGTTAAATACCAACGGTACATCATTTTATAAAAATTCTCTTTCAAATTATAATTCAGAGTAAATTTTATACCTTTGTTCCACATATTCTCCCATTGTTAAGCATAATATTTTACCCAAAATTCTTAGTCCATTTAATCATACAGTCTGTAACATATTCATCTTCTAAATTCAATTGCAACAACATTTTATACATTTTCTTAATAAGATGCTCATTGTTTGTACAAATTCCATTTCAAATTGTGTTTTTTCATGAACAAAATTGTATACTTTCTTATCCAAATTAAACCGTTCTGACAAATGTGCATAATTAAGCCAGTGACAAATATGATCTTCCAATTCTAGTTGTTCCCTTGTTTTACGTTTAGGTATCCCTTCTTCAAAATTCAGCAAATCTTCATATCTCAACCAGCTTGGTTTGCCTGCCATCTCTCTTCTAAAAAAAAGCTTCTTGAGCGGACAACCACATAGGTACATTAGGGACAATACTGGTTTATATTTATTCCAAATCCTCAGTATGGCATGCCTAACAAAATGATTTTTAAAATCTTTATTAACTTTAACTTTATCATACCACAAGTAGGTGTGCCATCCAAATCGGAGATCATGTCTTCTAATTCCAATAATTTTGTGTCCTTCAAGGTCACCCAATCCTTCATCCATAGCAAACAGCAGGCAACAAAATACAATTTCAAATCAGGCAAACCTAGACCTCCTTGTTCTTTGGCATCTTATAACAGTTTACACTTGATTCTTGGTTTCTTCCCTTGCCAGATGAACTTAGAAATATCTTTCTGCCATTGTTTAAACAGTAGGTCTGTTGTCAAAATTGGTATTGTCTGGAACAAAAACAACATTCTAGGCAAAACATTCATCTTAATCACACATATCTGACCCATCATTGACAGTTGTAATTTTTCCCACCTTAACAAGTCTTTTTTAACATCACTCCACAATTTAACATACTTATTCTGAAACAACATACAATTTGTGTTTGATAATGACACCCCCAAGTATCTGACCTTTTTCTAATTATAAAACCAGTCTTACCCCTCAACATTTCTTGATTGTGTGTAGTCATATTCTTGATCAACATCTTTACTTTTTGTTTATTTACTTTAAGTACAGCTAATGACCCAAATTCCTTTAATTTCTTCATCAAATGTTCAACAACTTTCAAAGGGTCTTGTAATATTAAAACTAAATCATCAGCAAAGGCCCTAAGTTTCAAAAACCTCATTCTTTATCTTCAAACCCTTTATTTGATCGTCTTGTCTAATGTCTCTATTCAGGACTTCCAAAACTAGGATAAAGAATAAAGGTGACAAAGGACACCTTTGCCTTGTTCCTTTCTGTATATGACAAGGCTCAGTTAAATCACCATTTACAATAACACGTGCTTTCTGAGGCACATAAATTGATTTAATTCCTTTAATAAAATATCTCCAAAGGTCATATTTTCCAAAACTTTGAACATAAAAGTCCAGTTCAAATTGTCAAAGGCCTTCTCTGCATCTAAGAAGGTAAGGGCTGTCTGTTCTTCATTGTGGTGTTGTAGATATTCTATAATGTCCAAAACTATTCTCACATTATCTCTTAATTGCCTTTTGGGTAGAAACCCACATTGATCTTGGTGAATAAAGTCCTGTAAAATTTTCTTCATTCTTTCAGCCAATATTGAAGTAAATATTTTATAATCATTGTTCAACAATGAAATTGGTCTATAATTCTTAGTTAGAGTAATATCTTGGCCTTCTTTTGGTAAAAGTGCAATATTGGCTTCTTTCCAAGAGTTAGGCATTGCAGAGCCCTGCAGAATAGAATCCATCAGTCTTTGAAAGGGCTGAAGAAGCTGGTCCTTGAAGCACCTATAATATAATGCTGGCAAACCATCTGGACCTGGTGCTTTCCAGCTGGCAAACCATCTGGACCTGGTGCCAGTTTGGTTCTTTTTATAGCTTCCACTGTTTCAAAAGTAGTTATATGATTGTTCATTAATAATTTCTGTGATTGTGAGAGTTTTGGTAATTTTTGTTTCTTCAAATACTCATCTATCTTTTCCAAAGAAACTTCTTGCCTTTTATACAAATTGGGGAAAAAAAGTTGTAAAACGATTTCTTAATTCCTTCATCATCCATTAATTCAATATTTCCTTCTTGAATTTTTATAGGCCAACCATCTTCCAGGCTTATTGGCAAACTCAAAATGTCTCTATTTAACGTAATTCAATTTTGTCTCAATTTCCCTCACAGTCAACATAGATAATTATTGGTGTAATAATTTAAGTTGGTGTAAAATACCAGTATCCACTGGGTTTTTCTGTAACTCAATTTATTTTACTTTAATTTGATCCAAGATAGTTTGTATTTTTTGCTGACACTTCTTTTTTATATTACAGTTATGGTAGATAAAGTGCCCTCTCATTACTGCCTTACTGATGTCCCAAACAGTTTTTAGGTCAGTCCCTTTGTCCAAATTGATGTCAAAAAATCTTTTAAACTCTTCTTGCAATCAACCAAAACATTTTCTCTTTGTAAAATAGCTTCATTCAATCTCCATCGAAAAGTCATAAAAGATCTCTTTATTTTTCAAACTTACTGGATTGTGATAGGAAAAAGTCTTTGGTAAAATATCAACCTTACAAATTTTATTAGCTAAATTATTTGAAATCCATATCATGTCAATTCTTGAAAAAGATTTATGAATTTCTGAGTAAAAAGTATATTCTCTTGCCAATCCATTTTTGTGTTGCCAGGAATCTACTAACGCCAAATTGTCTATCATATAAAAAAAAAAGACTGTGGGAGTCTTCCTTGTTTACGCTCAATTTCCTTTTTGTGGAGTCCTTGGTGCTCTCTGAGCCTTGTTGTTTTCTTGCAGACGTTTCATTGCCAGACTAGGCAACATTTAGATGTCCTGTCCAATCATGGGGAGGTTACACCATTCCAATCTCCTGGTAGACACCAGCTGTGATATGAAAAAGACAATTCATTCAGAAGATGTCTAAAAATTTTACTTTTATCCTCATTTGGTACATATATCCCCACAACAGTAGATTTAAGTCCATTAAGCTTGACTTCCACTGCTACATATCTGCCATGTTCCTCAGAAAGCAATAAATGTGGTTTTAATTGTGGTTTAACATATATTACAAGTCCATTTATCTTCTTCAAACCTGCAGAAATAAATTCCTCTCCCAAATTTTTATTCATCAAATATTTAATATCTTTTTCCTTATACAAGTCTTCTGTAAGCATATCACATCATGGTTTAATTACTTAAAATAATGGGGGGGGGAATCATTTGTGCAGGGCATTTGCCCCATTCACATTCCAAGCAAGGTAAGTGCAATTAAGCAGATTTTCTGATTAAAGTCCTTAGATGTAGCACCCATGTCTACACCTTGTAGAGCAGATTCTTGGGGTCTAGTTCCAGGTGCAGCTTTCTCATCTATACCCTGATCCAAACTAGATCCATATCTAGCAAGAAAGTCCTTGGCCTTATGGATGGAGGTCAATCTGAATCTTTGCTGTTGGAACGTAAAACTTACACCTTCCAATCTTTCCCATTGAAAAACAATGTTATTCTTTTTCAAAATCTCTATTAAAAAAGTATAGTCTTTTCTCTTCCTCAAAATCCTTACAGGAATCTCTTTCAAAACAATTATATCCACATTGTCAATATTTAATCTTGATTCAAAGTGAATTTGCAAAACCTGGCCTCTTGTTTTCCTTCTAGCAAAATGAACCAAATCATCTCTTGGTTTATTATTTACAGTTGCATATCTTGAGTTGATGCAAAAAACTTTATCTAAGTCATCCTCCATTCTATCTTCCTCCCAATCCAATAATTTTGCCAAAGCCTGTAGGATTTTTTCAACAACATTCTCCCCTTTCACCTCAGGAACTCCTCTCAGTCTCAGACAAAAATCCAGGTCCCTGAGTTCCAACAGAGCCATTTTATCTAGCTCCTTTTTTCTCTCTTGCTCAGTATTATCCATCTAAGTTTTTAACACCTCCACTCGATCTGTTACTTGTTTCACCTTTCCAGCATTTTTTTCCATTTGATGTTCAATCTTTTTCTCAAAGTCAGAATATTTACTTTCTATCGTTTTCTCAAAGTCTCCATATTTAATTGCCATCTTTTTCTCAAAGTCAGAATATCTATTTTCCATTTTCTTCTCAAAGGCATCAAAAGATTTCTTAAAGGTATTAGACATTTCATCAATCATATTTCTTATCATCTCCCCATCATCAGAATCATCATGACAAGGTGGTCTCCTAGAAGCCACGATTAGTTCCCTCTGGTGGTTAAAATTAGCCAATACAACCAAATCTTAAAGTCAGTGGAAAAGTACTAGAGAGTGAGATCGTTCAAAAGTGAAAGTCTTGCCACTAGAGGTGTTTACAGGAAGCATCCAATTAACTTGTTAAGAAAAAAATAACACTCACTTTCTCACAATAGCCACGAAAGTTCTGATTCTAACAGGATAGATTCGTTAAATCCCAAAAGGAAACAGTAAAAATACCGCCAATTAAATAATAAAAAAAAAATGTAGTCCCTTACATCTATAAAATAAATCCACAGTTCAGCTCTCAGTTCTTTTTGCCCAAAACATAAAATACAAAACCAAGTTCAAATGCTCATCAGTTAGGTTTCAAAAATAATATAAAAGTTACCAAGAGAAATCTCATCTCTGTGTTGGAAAAAGCCTCTTTTAAACAAAGAAAATGCAAATAATTGCTGCATTAAGAAATGGGGTGGTCAGTTTTAGAGTCCATTTAAATGGCTGCAGCACAGCTTGGGAAGGGATGACACTACCACCTGCCAGCTGATCACTAACAGCTCGATCTATAAACTCAGTGTACGATCTTCTGGCTATGATCGGCTGTCCGGAGGACAGGGTTCTCCTAGGGTTCTCCTTTAACCAGGGAACACTTCTGAGCTCCAGGGGATCCTGCCCGAGCCCTAAAATGCTGTGCTGCCAGGTCTACTTGTGAAGCTAATTTGCAAAGAGATGCTGTTCAAAACGCCATTCCCACCGGAAGCCCAGAGAGAGATGATTCTAACTTTTTCCCCCAAACCTGAATAAAATGTCTGCCTGAGCTCCCCCTCAAATGGAGCTCAGGTTCCAGCCTCTTATTTCTGATGGAAAGAAACAGATTTTTCAGTTCTGGTGGGGAATTGTGCTTTCATGACTCCAGTTTATTAAAAAAAAAAAGTTGAGTGAAATTACAAGGCTGAAGTGGAATGTATGGTCGGATGTTAACTTAATAAAAAGGAATTTCCTCAGTTCCATGGAAAATTCTTTTTACTGCTGCTGTTCCTTGGAAGAAGAGTGTGCTTAGAGAGGTGCACTAAAACTGTGCTATTAAAAGAAAGTGTAATTTACGTGCACAGCTGAAGCACTTTGCTAATGTCATCATTAAACTTGTTCAGAGAGAGAGAGAAGGGAAGATTCATATGCTAAGGTGTCGTAATGGACCTCCCTTCATGTTGATCAGATGATATAATAATTGGAGACTTGTAAAAGCCAAAAATTCCTGTCTTCTCTTGCGTTTTCCATTAGGGAATAGGTATGACATTGGACCAAACTGATTGCCCAAATGCATTGCTTTCATTTCCCTGATCCTGAAGGGGCTGTCTCCTCTGCCTGGAGGAGAACCAAAGCTCACCTACCTCCTACTTTCCCTGCCGCTGCTGCATTAACTAGATTGGGCAAAGAAACTCAAATGCAGCCATTCTGGCACATCAACACCAATCATTTGAAGGAGATGGAGCCAAGCCATCATCATGAGCAGAAACCCAGCACAAAATTGTGTTGTGCTGTTTCTTTGAATCAGGGATTATAAGCATGAACTTGGAAGGTGTGTAAAAATGCTGTCCCTGGCATTGGTTGGCTAGCAGTTTTCTACCCTCTCACATCAAGGACCCTGCAGAGAAGCTCCAACAACTAGGGTGATTTAAAAAAAAAGCCATTTATCAAGGAGCATGCCTATGTTGCCTAGCTTGTTCCTAGGGCTATGAGGGTGCTATCTTGTGGAAAAATAATTCGACCATTAAGTAAACAAACAATACAGGTAAGCAAACATACAAATAAATAATGTTATAATGTCATCTGGGGCAAGACATGACAGAGAACACAAAACTTTCCACCAGCTCCTGCAGCTTCATGGAGTGTTATCATAGCTACAGATGGCACCTATAGCAGGGCAAGAGATTCTTTAAGACTTACACACACACACACACACACACACACACACACACATCCTGTAAAAATTCTGGTTTAAGCATACGTGCATACCTCTTGATAACAGCTACATCTCTATTGGCAAGATTAACGATAGAGTGGAAGCATCACATAGCACAATGCAATCGAGAAGGACTGCAGAGAATTAGAGCAAACTTGGTGGATAAAAGTAATAAAAATAACAATTCAACACACAAATAATTTATTACCAACCACACAGAAGTGGGAAAACATTCCAAAAGAAAGCCATTGTATTAGCCATGTGTTCAACAATTTACTGGACACAAGGCCAGGAAAGAAAACATGCCTGGGATTATTATTTTTAAACAATATAATAATCGTTCATGTAAAAAAAATTATCACAAGGTGAACAGTAAGTACAAAGGTACGAAAAATAGAATGTGTATATAATTCATTTCCATTGCTGAAAGAGAAAATACACAGCAAGAGGGAATCTGAGAATTGTCAAAACACAATTCAAAACCATGTTACACAATGTCTTGGGATATTAAAATCAAGCAAGGCAAGTTATAAAATTTGTACTGAAGTCAAAATGCAAAGAAATCATCCAGGCATTGCATATATAATTACTAAGGCCACCTCCTATGTTCATTTTACTGGAAAGAATACACAGGAATAGAAATTTTAAAGGAACAATGATAGATAGAAGTCATTTCAAGCTACAGCCTCATCAGAATGTTATCAGCTACATAAATCTTGCATTCTATTGTGTCCATGGAGGTGAACCCTCACCACAAACAGCATGTGTGAAAAGCTGGGTGGGTTGGGGAAGAGAGACAGAGAGAGATGCCCTACAGAGAAGCATAAGAGGATAGTTATTGAGGGGAAGAGACATAAATAGACTGGAGATTTCTAGAAAAAATGAATTCATATACCTGGAATAGGAAAAGCAATGGAAGAGTTGTGTTTTGGGTTTTGGTGGAAAAGGTGGAAGAGAAGCAAAAACAAAGTATTGGCTCAAGTGACCTATCTTTTCTTCCTACTTTTGCATTTACTCTTCACCTTCTGAGATTTTTTAAAGCAGGAATAATAATTTATCATCTTTGTAAACCCACATGTTGAACAGTGCCATCTGTCCCTAGCAAGTAGGATGTTTATGGGTTATATACAAAAGACAGTCTAAATATTTGCACAACTAAGCAGTTCTGCTTTGTTTAATAAATGCATTTTAAAAGAAAGGAGGGCAGAATGGCACATGTTTGGAGGCAGTAAGAAAAGCCTGAAAGATCTGGTTCCAAAAGGATACTGTATGCTCAGACTTGACAAAAAGGCTTTTGGCACCTTCAAGACAAATATATTTATGGTGGCAAGAACTCGCTACTGAAGATGTATATCCAGCGCCTTCCATAGGAATAGAGTTGAAGAATGGCCATGTTGGAATGGTCCAGCAAAAACAATTAGGAACGTAAAAGAATTCTGCCACACATCATCCTGCTGTCTAAAGAATAGCATATAGATCTCAGTAATTAATTCATCAGTCAGTAAAACAAGTCTGATCTTCAAACAGATTTCAATCCTGTTAAAGGTATGAACCAGCCACAGTGTGATTTTTAAAGATATATTTTTATTGATTTGCAAGAAAGTAATATATAACTGTAACAATGGACAAAAGGCATGTACAAGTTCTGCTTAACATAGCTCACATGAAGCTGACAGTTAAAATAAGTATTTCCTACTTCTAGTGGCATCTTCTTACTCTTTCTACATCTGATCTTTACAAAAGGACACTATGCTACTGGTGGCTTGAACTGATGCTTATCTTCATTTATATATGTTACAAGCAGCAGGAATCTGAATTAAATGGATGTTTGGCCACCCTCCTCTTGGGTTCATGGTGATGGGAGAGCTTTTTGAAACATAGCATTATCTCCCATACTTTACATCAGTTTTCCCCAATATAGTTGGAAATTGTTCTAGACAGCCTACCCATAAGCAACAAGAACTAGCTGCAATGACAAATATATATATATATATATACTTGCAATACATGCACCACGCAAACCCTGCCCTTTTGATTTCATACCTGTGTCCTGATTTCATGACATGACCCATTTCATTGCCAGCCACCCACTCTGAATCCACATGACAGGGGAGATACCTTGATCATGTGGATTGTTAATGTCATGAGTACTGATGACAAGCAGGAGGGGGCCTCTATCCAGGGGGGAAAACGCATGCGTAGTACTGAGGAGTTAAGCAGCCATTCAAAGAGACACAGATCAGACCCGCCTTAACCTTCGGGGTTTATCTGTCTGGGTTTTCCCACGCTTCTTCAGTTTGTTAGGATTCTGTTTATGTAGCAGTAATAAACACTAGAGACCTATTCCTCGTCTCAGCATGGTTCCTGGCTGTTAGGACAGTTAATTTGCTTGTTCTGCTTCCATTCAGGATACTGTAAGCAATGGCTCAGCCATATCAGTGTGGAGGAAATGCTCAAAGAAAGCTCATACATCTAATTTATTAGAACTACTGTGTAATAAGTACTGTTTTTTTTTGTTTGTTTGTTTCTGAGAGCACTTCAACATTATAACCTTATACCATCTTAACTCAGAAAGAGAGTCTCACTTTCCATTAATAGGGCTTCTTGAAGCTTTTCCCAACTCCTCTTCCCTATCATTTTTTTCCCCTTAATCTGTCTTTCTGTTCAGGGAAGAGCAAATTTTCTTTGTTTGATATGCTCCAGCTTGTTAGTATTTTTTTTTTCTTTTTTAGTATCACCTACCTTCCTTAGCTGCTTTTGAGATTTAAACACAAGCAATTTTCCTTAGCATCCTTGATCATCACCTTGACCGGAGGCTGGATACTGAACTGTCACACATGTGAAGAAACACTATGCCTTTCCACACTGCTTTCCCTCTTTCTGAAATGTACTGTTTCTGAAACCTGTTTAAACTCTTCCACCCAAATGCTAGAGTATGAGAGAGTTTGCCACATCACAGATGTAAAAAAATGACCCTCTGCAGCAATTGGGAAACAAAGAACCATTGACTAATTGAAGCAGAATTTGAGTGCTGGGTTTTACACTTTAGCTAAATGCCTGCTTAATCCTGATCAACTTGCAATTATGCCTGTCTGTCTGTCTGTCTGTCTGTCACTGGAACTTAAATTTCTATTCTCACTACACAAAAGAGACAGTTTGGTCTAGTGGTTAAGGCTCCAGGCTAAAAACCAGGAAACTGTGAGTTCTAGTCCCACCTCAGGCATGAAAGCTGACTGGGTGACCTTGGGCCAGTCACTCTCCCTCAGCCCATGACATCAGGCTTGGGCGACAAGCCAGTCAGTTAATTCCTTCTGCAACCAATGGATCAACATTTGGTTGATCTGAAAAACAGACCCTGCACCTGTAGGAAAATGCTAGGAAGGAAAAAAAAAAATCACTACCCACACACACACACACACACATGCTATCTATCTATCTATCTATCTATCTATCTATCTATCTATCAATCTATCTATCATCTATATCACTATGCATGCGCTCTCTATATCTCTATCTATATATCTCTATCTCTATCTATATAATCTCTGTCTATATCTATCTATATAATTAGGTAAAGGTAAAGGTTTCCCTTGACATTAAGTCCAGTCGTGTCCGACTCTAGGGGGCGGTGCTCATCTCCGTTTCAAAGCCGAAGAGCCGGCGTTTGTCCGTAGACAGTTCCATGGTCATGTGGCCGGCATGACTAAGCGGAACGCCGTTACCTGCCCCCCGAAGCAGTGCCTATTAATCTACTCACATTTGCATGTTTTCGAACTGCTAGGTTGGCAGGAGCTGGGACTAGCAACGGGAGCTCACCCCGTCATGTGGATTCTATATAATTACACACATATATATTGATTACACATCCTCCTGTTCTTTTCTAGGACTTTCTTAGCAGCCTCCCATTCAAATGCTGAACAGATTCACAATTGTGGAGTTGCTTAAAATCCCAAAGGACTGACAATCCTAAACTATTATCTGAATTGCTGAACTGGCTGGAATTAAATTCTTAAATCTCCTAAATGACAGGAGAGAAAGAGGTACCAGCTTACAATAGCCTTTCTCCAAATGAAATTAGTTGCCAGGGTTTGTTCAACATGCTAAGCTATATATAATTATATTTTACTCTGAAGATTAACCACCCAGACTAGACAAAAATGTGGTTAGTTAGATTGTGGCTCAATGCATTACAATGATTTTATTGTAAATCGCCCGGAGTCCCCTTTTTGGGAGAGATGGGCAGTGATAGAAATTTGAAAAATAAATAAATCTTGAAAACCTAGAGCTACTCGTCTGCAGAAATCTGGACAACCATTAGATGGCAGCAAAGGATAACAAAAACTGTAAATCTTTGCTGTGATTTGGTGGTTGTCCCAAGTATGACAGCCATAATTCTGCCAATGGTATATTCTGGCTGTGGAGCCCTTGGTGCTCTCTGAGCCTTGTTGTTTTCTTGCAGGCGTTTCATTGCCAGGCTAGGCAACATCTTCAGTGCGAAGGGGGAGTGGGCCTTGCTCTCTGTTTATATGCCGTGGCTTGCCCTGCCTGTGTTGGTGGGGGTGTTGTTCTCTCCTTGGTAGTTCCTTGATTGGGCTGTTGTTTGCTGCTTGGTTGATTGTCTGAGTTAATAGTTACTTGATTAGGGTGTATTGTATCAAAGAACTCCCAAGGAGAGAACAACACCCCCACAAGCAGGGCAAGCCACAGCATATAAACAGAGAGCAAGGCCCACTCCCCCTTCGCACTGAAGATGTTGCCTAGCCTGGCAATGAAACGCCTGCAAGAAAACAACAAGGCTCAGAGAGCACCAAGGGCTCCAGAGTTCAACCCTGAGCTACAAATATTTGCTTCAATTGATATTCTGGCTGTGTCCACAGATGTCCTTACTGAGTTTCAGAAAACGCAGAGAAATGCCTAGTGATTCTTCCTATGGCAGGCCTTAAGCCAGCAAGTGCCCATAATGTTTTGTTATACAGTATTTATTGTAGCTTTTTAAACTCACCATCTTAACCTTTTTCTCCCATGTTGTTCAATTTCTTGCTGCCCTCTCCAGCTTCCCACCATGCCTTGTTTTATTTATTGCTTAATTATTATGAAATAGTAATAACAAAAATGACAAATGACAATATAGATTTTCACTTACAGTGTATGTTCCATTTTGTTAAAGTGCTGTAAAAGATCTATTCCTATTCGCTATAAATATGCTGAGTGAAATAACTGAAAAGAGCTAGACCCATAAATAATAATAATAAAAAAAAACCCTACAGATGCAACATCTTAGATTCTACTTAACCAATTGCTTTCTGCACGTAAGAGGCCGATATCAAATAATATGGTTCATTTTATACGGTATTTTGCTCACGCCATGTGATTGTATGAAAAAATTAATTTTGTGATCAAAACCTATCTCCTCTCCCTGTATGCCTTGGGTCTTACAAATAGAGCTCAGTATTCAGTTATGGATGATATTCTAGAGGTGACGGACTCGTCCCTGGGGGAGCTGGGGGTGTTGACGACCAACAGGAAGCTCTGGCGTGGGCTGGTCCATGGAGTCACGAAGAGTCAGAAGCGACTAAACGAATAAACAACAACAACATTCAGTTCCAAATGGGAAGGGTTCTTTTCCTGAATCATACATGGCTGGAACTAGAATATCTACAAGTTTGGAATAAAAGATGCTCATTGCCAGTGGGTTAAAATAGATATGATGTCTTAAATAGATTTAGTTGTTTAAATAGATGAATATCCCAGTTCAGCAGACACTTTGGAATAAGAAATATCCAACAGTGTTTTCTATTCTGTGTTCTTTCTGAAAAGTTGGAAGAGTCATCAGAGAGGCCCTAAGCAAATATAATTAACAATAACTGTCCATATTCTCATACTTACCAGTTATCTAATATTTAGCTTGGGGTCACTGAGTTTACGTTCGGCAGCTTTGCAGGATCACATGGGGCTCATCTTCATATCCTCCTAACTGTAGCACAGAGATGCCCTGCTGGCTGGTTTTAAAGGACATATCCTCTCAGCTCATCTCCAACCCAGTGCAGAAGCAGCTTAAATTCATCTTTTGCTATTCCAGTTTAAAGTAGTATTTTCCCTCTTCTCCCAACACCAGTCTTGCCTTGGACAGGAAGCGATGCTTCATCAATCATACTGAGGATGATGAAAGGGGCTGGGACTGCTCAGCTCCTATTGGAAAGTATGGACCACTGTGAGCGCATCTCTTATGCTATTCTTCGTGAGCACTGCTCTCCAGGCCTGTTTTTCTTTGGGGAATAGAAGAGTCAACTAGCTCAAACCAGACTTTCTCCCTGTACCTACCAAGTCAACTCCACATGGCAGCTAAAGAGCCACCTCTCTCATTTTCTCCTACCACCCTTCACAGTCCTGGCATTTGATCCCCAGGCTCCCAGTGCTAGGAAGCCTGGAAAGAGAAACGCCAGGACTCTGATCACATAAATTAGCTCTAGGTTTCAGCAGATAGTTAACTTCTTTGGACTAGCCATTGTCAAAGATTTCCCTCTCAACAACCCCGGACCCAGCTTGTATTAAAGAGAGTGATTGGAGCTGGAGATATGTTAGAGAGGAAAGTAATCCTGGGAAATCCACTAATTGCTTTTCTTAATTGTCCCATATTAAATACGTGCTATTCAGCAGCCTCCTTCCTGAGGCAGAGTCGGACTCAGGCACCAGGGCAGTAATTTTTATGCCATCATCCTCTTCTGCAGGCTCAGAGACTGACAGATTGCACTTTAACACAACTGTTACATGGGGCTGCCAAGCTCTTCCAGCCATCAATGCCTGGTGAATGGGAAGACTTCAGGACTGAGGCTTTAAGCAGGTTAATGGTAATAAAATCAGCTGGAGAAGGAGAAACTCACAGAAAGTAGTTGGGATTTTGGTTTTTAACATTGTTGTTGATCATCGAGAATTTTGCTAAAACCAGACAAGTGTGAGCACACCTAGCCTTCCTCAGGTTATTTACCCTTCGGTGACAATATATCCCAAGAAACTGGGAAAAGCCTTTAGCACAACTTATTACTTATCTGCACTTGATAAGATCACATTTGCACATTTGAAGACTCCCTGCCACTCCTCTTAACAGTCTTACTTGCTACAGATAGGCTTTAAGGTCAGTCATATTTTTTTCCTCCCTCCCAACTTGTTTTGCAAGCATTTTGCCTAATGAAGAGTTCTTGAAACTCCAAAGCTTGCAATGATTTCAGCTGTCCTCATAATAGTAATGACTTTCAATAGTAGGCATTATAGTAGCAGTAGTAGCTTTAGTATAAAGTGTATAAAGTAGCAGCAACAACAGAAACAGTGATTGTCACCTTGAAAACACACACACACGCAGAGACACAAACACACACAGGTACACACTTCTGCCCCATAGAAAGGGTGAATTCTCATACTGCACCTTTAATGGTAAGGGATGATTTATTTAGAATTTATGCTCTAATTTTAAATTTACTGTAACCTAAACTATATTGATTTAGTTGTTATGTGTTTTAAAATTTAACATTTAAAAATATGTTTAGATTAAAATTACTGTAAGAAACATTTGGCAGCCTAGAGGAAACATGGGTGTTAATGCATTCCTAGGAAAAGTGGCTGATGTTAAAATCAAATGATATAAAGACCTTTGAAGACAGGGCCCATGATGCTGTGGGGTGTGTGTGTGTTCTTTTGTTTCCTGTAATTTGAGCTACAGTACTATATCTGGGCTGTGGAAATCTGGATGACTATTAGATGGCAGCACAGAGAACCTTAATTCTTTACTGCCATTTTATATGCCTCAATAGCAGGTGCTATTAAGAGAACACTAGCTGTATTTAATGAGAAATTGACTGAAAAACTTTCAGTTCATGATGTCCTCCTTGGAAGCCGCTATTATGTCAGAAAAAAAGGAAACATTGTAAATCACAAAGGCTGGTTTAAGTTCAGAGTCAGAAAGTGGAGGTAAATGCCAGCATGGCAAAAGTGATAAGGATGAAAGGAGGCAGTGTGGTATAAAATGAACAAGGGTTAGTGTAAGAGATTAAAGTGATAGTAGAAGATGAAAGACTTGTGGGAGCTTACTAAATATCAGAGAAGGATCGGCGAATCAATCAAATAATTGTGAGGTATCTTTTGACAAGAAAGCAACAGAAATCACAGAGTAGCTAGATATCAGAGGCACATCAAAGCCAATCATCTACCAATTCAGGAAGCCACACAGCCACTGAGCTTGTAGTCTTTCAACAGATGCTTTCTCTATAGATGAAATGAGAAAAACAGCACGTGGTTTGGGAAAGCTCCCATATGATCAAGGAAGCAAGTTGAAAGAGATGGTGGATATCACAGTGACTGAAGGCCAGACAAGAGAGATCAGAGTTTTAGAAACGGGGAATCCAAAGGCCAAGTACATCTCTTTCTTATTAAAGCAACCAAGGCAGATATCTCTGTAGAAGTTTGGTTTACAGCTATGTTCAGCAGGACCGCTGGTTTTTAGAATGATATTTCCCCTACAGTACTTAATAAGGAAGGCATCCTTATATAAGCACACACAAGAGATGGCTTGGTACTTAATCAATAAGATTTGAAAATGAAGTCTAATGTCTTTAGACTTTGCTGCAATTGGCAATTGCCATGCAAAACTTTGAGCAGAAACATACTAATGTATCATGCTGCCAAATCAGAACACTGCAATTCATGCAAATGAATTTGATACTCAGTAACTCTAATGTGGCAGGGGTTGGTTTTGGTTTCACTTTGATTTGCTTCTTGGTTATCTTGACCACTAGTGTATATACGTTTACTGGGATAACTGAGTATTTAAAAATAAGGAATTGGTTGAGCAATATTTCAATTTTTCATATTTTTTCACAGCAACTTCATTGGCTTTCAATTTGTTTCTGGGCACAAATTCTAACTACTGGTGATACATCTTTTTAAAATCTCCGAATGAGCCTAAAACACATGAAGGTTAAAAAGTCTTTCTATCATACCTTTCTCAATCCATAACAACTATTAATGAAGATGTTTATGTCCTGATAGACGCATAACTGGTTCAGATACAAGAATGGGTTTTGTCTGTGACTGCACTTAAAGATCTTCCAGGTGAAGGCACCATCTCAGTACTCCTGTGAACACATGCTGAACCCAAAGTTTGCAACTGTGAGCAATATAGCAGTATTGTATCCATGGACAAAGAAATGGCATTTCAAGGCATACTATTTCAGCGACAACAGTGCATCACTCTCTTCTACATGAAGGGATGGTCCATGCTTTCATTAGAGGAAATTTCTGAATTGCTTTAGCTTCTGGACTCGCAGTGTTGCAGCATTCTGGAAATATTAGATAAAAGAAGCAACATACCAGCATTAGCAGTTTTGAAGGTAACTGAAATTTGCCACCATGGCAAGTACAGAAACAAGGGGAAATGATGGCAATTTGTTCTCTTTTATTTTTGTGAAGAGGGGAAGGGATGAGGTGCTGAGTACTAGCTGCCAAATGAGCATTAATTGGCTGACAATTCTCTGTATTCAGTTATTGGCCAGAAAGAGCAACTGCTGATTGGCTGCTAATTGTCCATGAGCAATATAGACTCATAAATGTATAAACATGTCCATAGTGTCCTGATGTCAGAATGTTCTGAAAAGGAATCAGATCCATCTCAGACATTTTTTAAAGTGGAGATGAAAGAAAGAATCAGAAAGGACAGTCACCTTGAAGTGTTCTGAGATTTCACAGCAGGCCTCTTTGTCTTGTCATCTACTCCTTGACAAAGGTTTGATGGTGTTTTTTTTTAAAAAAAAAAATCTTGATTTTCAAATACTTTATTTTTTATTTATTTATTTATTAAACAAATTTATATGGCCACCCAACTCCAGGCAGCTTACAAAATTAAAATCCATAGTACAAAACAACCATTGACACCCCACCCCACCCCCCGCAGCAGTTACAAACGCAATCAAATCAACCACTTGATCGGCTCCATATCAACCTGGGGTCCCCAGGCCCACTGACAGAACCACATTTTCAGGGCCTTTTGGAAAAGTATCAAGGTAGGGGCCAATCTTATCTCTGGGGGAATGATGCTCCATAGGGAGGGAGTCACCACGGAGATTTTGCTACATTGCTTGTTTTGAAGTGATACATTTTTAAAGTTGAGTAGCTGCTCTGAGCAGTATAGAAGGACAGAAATATAAAAAAGCCAGTCTGAATTCCCATAAATCCTAACATGGGCTGCAAAGGCTTGTTGCAAGCTTCTCCCAAAAGTGATCTTTTAGCAAATAAATTTAAAACTGGTAGAGGAAAAAAATAGGAAAATTTCTATCCTTAGCACTTAATTATTTGTCACTGCAAAACATCTTTGTCAAGGAAGATGCTTGTCCATTCCCACTATGATCTGGCTTCAGTTGGTCTCCAGAACATGAGCAATGACCTGCAGGTAGAGCACTGCCTTGGATTGCAAAACAAGAGAGTTTTTTTAAAGATAGATTTTGGTGGGCCACCGTATGTGCATATGACAGACCACATGTGCCTCCAGCAATCCTACCCTGTACTATATATCTATGTTTCTTCCCTAAGGCACAAATAGGTTGTGATATATCAGACTTCTTGACGTTTTAGTGGATATGTTACCTAAATACTAAGAAATTATATAGAAAAAGCAGAGTATATATCTAGTTCAGGATATTAGCAGAGGCCTGATACTATTACAGTTTCTTGTATTAAAGTTACCATCCACAGGTCCTCTGACAATGGATTTAGGACCACATTACAAGTTTTTAAATATACAAATACTCTTAAACCCTAAATCAAGGGGTAGGGGGACTGGCAGTGGGCTCTCTGTACTTGCAATTTATATTTCAAAAAATTGGGGAAAGCATACAGAGGATGGCTTCTGGAATTCTTTCCAAATTCTTAAAGATAGTTCTCTTGTAGGTAATATGACTTTTTTTTTAACCAGCAACAGTGTATGCTTTGTTCCCTATTGATTGTTGTGAGCTTCCCAGAGTATATGGTTTGGGTGGCATATACATTTTGTGAAATAAGCAAACAAACCTTAAGGTGGGTGAATCTACATGCGGCCTGTAGCTCCATTTTTGCAGCCTTGAAAGTAACCCTAGAATGTGTTGACAGGGAATAAAAAGGTCAGCTGATTTTGGTGGCCTTATATTTCCAGCTATATGACCACGCCAAAAATTTCACCCTCTCTCCTAGTGACATTCCCTTGCCACCATGCTTCTTCCAAGCTACAGCCTTTTTACAAAAGGACGGCTATCTCTATCACCTCGAGTGATAATGAGACTGTTGTGCTTAGCTGAAGAATGTTTGCCTTTATTTACAAGTAGGAAAGGCCACAAGTTCATGTACTATAACCACCAGCATCGTCAAAGCCAAGGAGAAAGATGCTTGATCCAGACTATCAAAATTAGCGTTGGCATGCAGATCTTCAAGGGGATGCTTCATTTTGATGATGCTTTGATTACTGTGCCTCTTCAAAGCAAAGCCAATATGCCAAACAGCAAGCCCCTTCTCTTCACCAGAATGGAAAGGCAATCCTCCTTTGCTCCACTTCTCTTTCTGTGAAAACAGGGTGCATCAGCATGAACCATAGTTTGTGCAGTGCAGGGGCTGACTGCACTGCATTGTCTCCAAGTCAACTCTTCACCAAGAAAGAACTTCATGAGGCCTCCTTCCAGAGGCTCTCTCCTGCATCCAGGCAGGCTAAGATGCACCCAGGACATGAAGGAGACAATCCACCCATCCTTATTCACACTTTGCATGACATTCTTTGAAAGGCTCAAACTAAACTGAGCTAGGGAGCAGGACAATATGATTTTAGGGCAGCACCCTGAAAACGATTCAAGCAA
This sequence comes from Candoia aspera, assembly GCF_035149785.1. Taxonomy (NCBI): domain Eukaryota; kingdom Metazoa; phylum Chordata; class Lepidosauria; order Squamata; family Candoiidae; genus Candoia; species Candoia aspera. The sequence continues at coordinate 215,221,927 of NC_086153.1, forward strand.
GTCGTGAGTGCAAGAATAGCACCTCCCTGCTATTCATTAAAGCAGCCTGTCTTCTTCCAGGTTTTCACATGAGTCTGGAAAAAAAAATCTTGCTGTGTAAGACACCCACTCATTAAAATTAACATTACTCTTAAAGCAACAGCACTTTTCTTTCACGCTCACCCAGCCTTAATATCTATGTCCTCTTCATATTTGGAATATATTTAATGCCACGGGGGTGGGGGGTTGGGGGTGGGAATGGCTCCTCTTCCATTGTAGCTTTAGTATCTGAGAAAAACTATCCACCAGAAGCCAACAATGCTCCTATACATGCAGAGTAGCAGGATCTGGAAAGAGAATTTTCTACTTTCTTAACCAGTTGTTTGAAGATTCGGATCTTTCTGGAAAGGCTGAGTGCAAGATAAAGATCTGACCTCTTTCCTAAACAGTCACAAAAATGGCAGAGAAAACATCTCCAGTTCCATTGCTGAAGATTTTCCTCCCCTCCAAACTCTCATGCCTGAGCCATTCTTGCTGGCAGTTATAAATGAAAATAGATTTTACATTTAAAATATTCCATTAAGTGCTTCAGAGAAGCTATATTTCTGATTAATTTTAGTTTCCTCTGGTATTGATATGGATATTATATATCAGACATGAAAAGTACACTGGAACTTTCAAAAATGCATTTGACATTGATTTTTATGCAGATTGTATTTGCATAATTTTCTGGTAGGAAGATCTTCCTCTAAGTTTTGACTTGCCATAATTTTTGCCTTCTGTTCAGTATCAATCACTCACGAGGGGGAAACCGGCTCAGCCCAAATACTCCTCATTTATTCTTACCAAAAGAATCCATTTCCAGCTTTTTCCATTTTATGGAGAAATAAAATACGAATAAAGATAGGAGCAGTTAATTGCTGTCCAGATACGTTTTATAGTGATGTACGATCACAATAAATCCGCTTTGCCCATATTTTCCATTTTAACTCTCTCCCAAGCCATTTATTAAAGCTCAGGCTCAACCGCTGATGATTACAGGGATATAACCATGCAGAAGTCTCTGTAAAACCATGGACAGGGCTTGTCTAGGGTTTCTCTAGGGTTTCTTTGCCTTTCTCTAGGGCTTTTTAAAAAAAGTTTAGCCTACATACCTGGTGTTTCCTAGTAGACTCCAATCCAAGTACCAACCAGGCCAAACTCTACAGATAGTCCTTGCTTAACAACCTTTTGTTTAGTGATGGTTCAGATTTACAATGGTGCTGAAAAAACTGACTTATGATTGGTCCTCACACTTACGACCATTGCAGCATCCCCCAGTCATATGATCACGATTTGGGCACTTGGCAACCAATTCACGTTTATGACCGTCACAGCATCCCATGGTCACATGATTGCCATTTTCAACCTTCCCAGCCAGCTTCTGGCAAGCAAAATCAGTGGGGAACTGAGCGATTTGCTTAACAACCACATGGTTCACTTAATACCTGTGGTGATTCACTTAACAACCACAAAAAAGGTTGTAAAATCAGGTCAGATTTGCTTAATGACCACTGCTTAGCAACAAAAATTCTGGCCCTAATTGTGGTTGTTAAGTGAGGACTACCTGTAGTTGGCTTCTAAGCCAGTGCTTCCCAAACTTTTTCCTTCATTACCCATACCCATTTATCAGAAAGTCCTTTTCACCCAATGTAGGTAAAACACTTTAAGTCAATTTAAATGTCCCTGTTGTGATTGGTAATGGGTTCATGTGTCATTACTCACACTTTTACCCAATTTTGGGTAATTTGCCCAGGTTTGGGAAGCAGTGTTCTAAGCCTACCCAGGGCTGGCACTTTCTGAGACTCCCAAACCATTATAACCATTTATAAAAGTAGCTTGAAACCGAGGAATAAAAGAAGCAACCTTGATTATCTTGCTGCTTCTTTTTCAGAATGAATTTAACCTTCATTTTGCATGTCATTGATTGCTTTCCACTAGCTTTTTCTCTACCGCAGCCATAATTGCTTCACTAACTTTTTATGGAATATGATTTCATTTCAGTGGTTTCCTGTTTTTTTTCCCCTAGTGTTGCATTTCACTGTTTCCTGTGCTGTCTTTCCAATTGTTTTATAAAGCTGGCTATGTCTTCTTCTGCTGTTGCTGCTGCAAAACCATGTCACTGAATCCTCACTCTGTCAGAGTAGACTTGCAGTAGAATATTGGTGGTGCCTCCAACATGCCTATGAATGAAGCACTAAGAGACAAGAAGCATTCCTATGCCAGGAGATAAGAAATGCTGCTTATTTCTCCTAAAATTACATTTCAAGGATCAGCTGAGCAGGAAGATAAGGACAAAGCAACAGAAGTGGCAGTTCTACTGTCAGCAAAACCCCACCAAAGTGGAGGAAGCACTGCCAGCTCAGCAATTCATTTGCTTGACTCCAGGCTTAGTAGCAAATGCTGGGCATCATCAATCTATTTGATTTTGCCTTTCAGAAACTTGTTTTCTGTCAGGGAAAAGGCTGACCAATGCAAGCTACTGAGTGCTGTTTGTCTTCCCTGTAACCAGCTGAAGTGATCCCAGGGTCTGCAGGCCTTCTTCAGCTTACCCAAGAAATGCTGACCACCCCACCTCACCTTTAACCTAAATACCTTTCAGCACCCTCCCACCAGTCCAGGCTACTTCCCCAAGTTGACTATCTCACCTAAGATCTGCTGGTTGTCTTTGCAAAAGCTCAGAGAAATATGGACTAATCTAGGCAGTTCTTCCCATGTCAGTGGGCAAGCAATATCAGGAGAAAAATGTGTATGTGCACTTGAGAATATGTACAGCAATCTCTTTAAGGCTCTGCTAATCCTTCAAAAGAGATGCTGCGGAACCCAAGGGAGTGTGTAGAAAGCATCACTGTTCAACTCATTAAAATAATGGTGTCTTTTCTAGATTGTGCACCTGCTTTAGGAGGTGTGTAGAGATAGTTGGGAACAGCTTTTGAAGTAGCCCCATGAGCCTGGGAAAAGGTGCAGCTGCTTTAATGCTTGCAATTCTGAGTGTTGCTTAAGGGTCCTGGCAGCTGAACATTGGATTATTTTGGTATTCAATACCAGCCTTCATTAGAGGGTTCCTCGGGCATCTATATATTCAAAGATGGCATTTTTTTAAAAAAATGCATAAAGTAAAAAGCTGGGCCATTCAAGTGACAACAAGCTTGTTTTGATAGAGATTTATATATTGTGATGGTCCTATATTTTTATACCTGATTGTATAGTATTTTTACTGTTCCATGCTCCAAATTACTTGTTAATGAATATGCCTTTGTTAATTGTTGCCCCTCCTGCTGATAAGAGTACGCACATCAATTCCATTTCCTTTAATTAACATAATACAAAAGATTTCCACTTGCACTGTTAATGGTGAAACCATGTCTACACATCAGTATCTTTCCTCTTACTCAGGATATCATGATTAGTTTATCACCCCTAGGTTTTACTTCCCAATTTTCCAGGATACTCTACTATGGAAATCAAGCGTTTTTGTCTTTGTTTTGTTTTGTTGTTTGTTTTTGTTTTACTTTAAAGGTGCCAACTGCTTATGGGATTTAGTTGCAGTTTACCAGTGGCAAGAAAACAGTAATTTGCAGGAATAATTCATTTCTGCAGGATTAAGTTGACTTCTGATTATTAACTTTCACAGCGTTTTCTTGCAGTCTCCATCTATTATCAGATTTCCTGGTGGAAAATGGCTTGCAGCTCCCTTCTTCTCAATCATATCACAAGCAAAAATGAAAGTCAAGACAGGGTCCCCTTATCAGCTTGACTAATCAGACCTCAGGAAGCTGGTTTCTATGTGGCATCCAAGATGTGACACCTGCAGGATGTCCAGCCAAACAGACAGTTCTTGCCTGTGGCAGGTTTTCTATGCATGTTAATTTGCCATCGCATAGGCTGTGTGGTTTTCACTGATATAATTATATTTAGGTCACTTGGCACATTGTCTGACAAACATCATATGCTATGCTTTCATCAAAACCAGTTGCCTGGGTATCTTGAAATTTTGCTGGCTGAAAAGATTCAGGAAAAAGTTCCAAAAATTGATGATATGGTCATAGACAAACCCACATACAGTATAAGCAGACAGGCTTGGAAATTAATAACCCCAAAGGAGAAGAAAAAAAGAACTGCAAATATGTGCTTAAACTCAAATTCTGTTCTGAAGGAGGGTGCAATTCCTTTAGTTTGCCAGTATAGGCACAGCTGTTGTACAGAAGCCTGATGTTGACAGTTCTTACGATGTAAATCCACAACCCTATTATAGCGAGATGTAAAACTCAGAAACCACCTTGCAATTACAGTAAGTGCTGATACGATGCAGGGGTTTGGTTGCATGCTAGGTTTCCTGTGAGAACCAGATGTCTTCATTTCATGAATCCATTTCATAGGACAAGATGTTCATGTCATTTCTCCGTGTCTTTCATTCCCTACAACCCTTTCATTTCCATGCACCACACATACACACACACACTCTCTCTCACACAAACACTTTTTCATGGGTGGATTGTCACTGAAATCAATGCATACATACATACCCAACACGTTATTTTCTTTCAGGATAAGCAACAGCATGCAAAGCACAGAAAAAGAAAAAGAAGTTGTAAGCAAAAGAAATCAAAAGCAGGAAATAAAAACAAGAGAAAGGAAATATAGCTAAATCCAGCTTACAGCAATACCTTTGCTATAAATCTCCATACCTTATCATCATGGCAAACCAGTCCTTCTCCAACCACATCCATATACCGCTTTGTACAGTGCCTCTTACTCTTTAAACTTCTGCCATACCTCCATCCAACCTTAACTTTCTCCTTCATCCCCTTCTCTCAACCCAGTCACTCTTCCTTCACACATTTGTTTTGTGATTTGCTCCTTATTCATTCCCTGTATATGACAAATCATCTCATTCCTACTGATCATTCACTTTTGTAGTCAATCCACATCTATTCATTGTCCATTCATTCTTTCTACATTATCCAGTTCTTTCTTTCTACACTTCTTAAGCACTCCATTCCCATTGCATCCACGTTATTTTTCTTTTTCTCCTGACATTCCCAGCTGCCTCTTCCACTCTTAGGAAGCACAGCCATTTCTGCATCTTTCAACATACATTCATCCTTGCATCTGAATATGTATTACCTTTCTCTAGCATTTGCACATCTTAATTTTTCTCCATTTGTTTTCACGTATTTAGTAAATGTTTTACAAATTCATATACTTGTTCTAGTTTTTCATACTTAAGTATAACTCCATTTTCCCTGTCAAAGACATCCATCTTGGTTTTTGATGCAGTAATGCTCAAATCCATACACTTCATGGCATCATGTGTTCTATCTGACATTCACTGAAAGTCATTTGGGTTCTTAGCTAACTATGCAGCATCATTTACATACAGAATTATATGCACATTCCTATCCCCAACCAAAGTATCTCTAACTTTACCATATTCTTTATACTTATTAAACAAGTTATTTGCCTTACTCCCTGCTCAATGTTTCACTATTCACTATTCATTAAGAATTCAATTTATTCTCACTCCAGTTTCACCACATCTTTATCCATATATTAATGTGAAACTTGCTATAATTCAAACCTATTCACTTTATCATATGCTTTCTCTAAATCATGCAGTCTAAATCAATTTTCCCTCTATCAACAAACGTTCATATATTTCTGGATTATATATTGGAGTATACCATGCCACTATTATCAGCTTACTTCCATGCGTATCCACAAAGAACTATATTATATCCATTTATATTTTCTGCCATGTGCTTTAGCTCTTTCATTCGTAATTAAACATACACCTTTATCTTCCTGCTTGCTTTCATCAACCCCTCTGCACAAGAATTAGATTCACCTTCATCTGAATCTATTACATTCTTTCACTTTCTCTAAATTTTATGAAGACCACCTGTTATGCTTTCTTTTGTTTTATTCATTGTTATGCTTTTTATCATCTACTCTCCTTACATTCATCAATAGGCCCATTAATATATTACCTTCCATTACCTATATGGTTAAGACAGCTGAGGACTTTTAATATGATAGACAAAATAGAATAAATTACCAGCATTAGTTGTATCCATGCCACTTGCAGCATTCTTTGCTAACTATAAGGAGAGAATACCAGTCAGTTTTGGCACATTTTGGCCAGTATGTCAAACGTCCTATTTTACCCGAAGCATGTATAACCCACTATATCTTACTGTATGTTGCATTTATATAGCCACAAGAATAAAGGTTCTTCACTAGGGCAATGTGTCCTACCTTGTGCTTTTATATATCTCTGTGTACACATACATTTGTGTGTACCCTCCTATATATTGTACAACATAGCTGGCAAAGTCAATGTATAAAATGTAATTGCATACCAATACATGTGGAGCATACCAAACTGGGAAGGCTGCCTTGGATTATGCATGTTGTTGCAATTATATGACTAAGTAAAGGTTATACAGATATAGAAGACAGCAGTTCTGGAGGTCCTTGCTTGCCTAATGCTTGTCATCCCTTCGAGCAGGCCAGGTCAAGAAACACACCCTGCAGGGATTCCAAGAATGCTACTTAATTGTGGTAGGGGATAATAATAGAATTTTGAAAACCAATCCAAGTGTCTCTCTTAAAATCAATAAAATCAAGGCAGGGTTATTTTCAGTTCTTGCTCATGCTTGCTTCAGTTTCTGGGCTGTGTAATAGCTTCTCCAAGCTCTTCCTTAACAGTTCTTTCATACCTTTCCCAGGGTCATCTCTAAATTCCTTTATGATGCCACCCCATGACTTATGAGAAGAGTTAGCTCCTGCTCATAACTACCATCCAATATCTCTAAGCATATGCTGCTGGTGTTCAGCCATTGGGGTAGGTACACTTCTGGTCTCACACAGAAAGACGTCTGTGCTCCAATTTCTGGCTCACTTCCAGCATGCTGAAAAATAGACACTTCTGTGCAAATAAGCACTGAACTCCCAGAAGAGCTTAAGAACCTTGCAGGCCATCAGTGTGAAGAATCTCACCTGTTGATCTTACCTTTTTATTTTCAAGACCTTTCATAAACAAATACTCAAGAATGACAGCTCTAATGCCCTAAAGGAATAGAACCACCTGAATTTGACTAAAATCACCTGAGTAAGCAAAGCAAACCTTTCACCTTTATGTAATTGCATCTCATTGACAATTCATTCTGGATCCAAAACTGTTTGATTGCTATTGAAACTACTTCTGATAACATATTTTCAGAATTATCTAAGCTTAATTGTGCTCTCTCATGTTTCATTGGGTCTCTGGGGAAACATTTAGCCACATAAATTAAATATGAAGCAACAGCATCTAAAGGTTAATTATTACATTTTAATGGGTTTCAAATTCCTATTAAAGGAATCTTTTTAAAAGAATAAAAAAACTTTCTTCCTTTGGAGACTTGAATAAAATCAGTGACACACACCTGGTAAAATGCTACTGCATATCATTATGATGTTGATCCATTAATTAAATTTTGGAGAGAGTACAATTAGATATAGTCCTCAATATAATATGTCAATTTTCTTGAGTTGTCCCTGTCTTCCCTGTAGCATCCCCTGTATGTTCTTCAAACACAGGTGAAACTACATGGCAGTCAGTAGATCATAAAGTAATCCGATCTAACTGAGACCTGCATGGCAATGTCAGAGACTTATATGTATACCAATCCTCCAGAAGGAAACCCTAAGATTGAATTGAAATGTCACAATCCAGAAAGAGAAAAGGACAAGGACAAGCAGACAGACAGCTGATGTTCATAGCTTATATAGAATAATATACATACACACCCTCATTTTACTGTAATTTTTATATTTGCTGTTCTCCTCAAAATATCCTTGTAGGATGTTTGATATGTTAAGCCTGTAGACCTGAAATGTTTAGGAAAATATGTCACCCTTCAAAAGGTATAAAGGAGAGAATTGTCTTACTGAACTATTATGTTGTTGTTTATTCGTTTAGTCGCTTCCGACTCTTCGTGACTTCATCGAACAGCCCACGACAGAGCTTCCTGTCGGTCCTCAACACCCCCAACTGCCCAAGGGACTAATCCATCACCTCTAGAATATCATCTATGCATCTTGCCCCTGGTCAGCCCCTCTTCCTTTTGCCCTCCACTCTCCCTAGCATCAGCATCTTCTCCAGGCTGTCCTGTCTTCTCATTATGTGGCCAAAGTATTTCAGTTTTGCCTTTAATATCATTCCCTCAAGTGAGCAGTCTGGCTTTATTTCCTGAAGGATGGACTGGTTCGATCTTCTTGCAGTCCAAGGCACTCAGAATTTTCCTCCAACACCACAGTTCAAAAGCATCTATCTTCCTTCTCTCAGCCTTTCTTATGGTCCAGCTCTGGCAGCCATATGTTACTACGGGGAACACCATTGCTTTAACAATGCGGATCTTTGTTGTCAGTGTGATGTCTCTGCTCTTAACTATTTGATCGAGATTGGTCATTGCTCTTCTCCCAAGGATTAAGCGTCTTCTGATTTCCTGACTGCAGTCACAATCTGCAGTAATCTTTGCACCTAGGAATACAAAGTCTTTCACTGCTTCTACATTTTCTCCCTCTATTTGCCAGTTATCAATCAAGCTGGTTGCCATAATCTTGGTTTTTTGAGGTTTAGCTGCAAGCCAGCTTTTGCACCTTCTTCTTTCACCTTCATCATAAGGCTCCTCAGTTCCTCTTCGCTTTCAGCCATCAAAGTGGTATAATCTGCATATCTGAGATTGTTAATGTTTCCTCCAGCGATTTTAACTCCAGCCTTGGATTCCTCAAGCCCAGCATGTCGCATGATGTGTTCTGTGTACAAGTTGAATAGGTAGGGTGAGAGTATACAACCCTGCCGTACTCCTTTCCCAATCTTAAACCAGTCCATTGTTCTGTGGTCTGTTCTTACTGTTGCTACTTGGTTGTTATACAGATTCTTCAGGAGGTATACAAGATGACTTGGTATCCCCATACCGCTAAGAATTTGCCACAATTTGTTATGGTCCACACAGTCAAAGGCTTTAGAATAGTCAATAAAACAGAAATAGATGTTTTTCTGAAACTCCCTGGCTTTTTCCATTATCCAGCGGATATTGGCAATTTGGTCTCTAGTTCCTCTGCCTTTTCTAAACCCAGCTTGTACATCTGGCAATTCTCGCTCCATGAATTGCTGAAGTCTACCTTGCAGGATCTTGAGCATTACCTTACTGGCATGTGAAATGAGTGCCACTGTTCGATAGTCTGAACATTCTTTAGTGTTCCCCTTTTTTGGTAGGGGGATATAAGTTGTTTTTTTCCCATCTGATGGCCATTCTTGTGTTTTCCAAATTTGCTGGCATATAGCATGCATTACCTTGACAGCATCATCTTGCAAGATTTTGCACAGTTCAGCTGGGATGTCATCATCTCCTGCTGCCTTGTTATTAGCAATGCTTCTTAAGGCCCATTCAACCTCACTCTTCAGGATGTTTGGCTCTAGCTCACTGACCACACCATCAAAGCTGTCCCCGATATTGTTATCCTTCCTATACAGGTCTTCCGTATATTCTTGCCACCTTTTCTTGATCTCTTCTTCATCTGTTAGGTCCTTGCCATCTTTGTTTTTGATCATGCCCATTTTTGCCTGGAATTTACCTCCAATGTTTCTAATTTTCTGGAAGAGGTCTCTTGTCCTTCTTATTCTATTGTCTTCATCCACTTCCATGCATTGCTTGTTTAAAAATAATTCCTTATCTCTTCTGGCTAACCTCTGGAATTTTGCATTTAGTTGGGCATGTCTCCCCCTATCACTGTTGCCTTTTGCTTTCCTTCTTTCTTGGGCTACTTCTAGTGTCTCAGCAGACAGCCATTTTGCCTTCTTGGTTTTCTCTTTCTTTGGGATGTATTTTGTTGCCACCTCCTGAACAATGTTGCAAACTTCTGTCCGTAGTTCTTCCGGGACCCTATCTACTAAGTCCAGTCCCTTAAATCTATTCTTCACCTCCACTGCATATTCCTTAGGAATATTAGTGAGCTCATATCTAGCTGATCTGTGGGTCTTCCCTAATCTCTTTAGTCTGATCCTAAATTGTGCAATAAGAAGTTTGTGATCTAAATTACAGTCAGCTCCAGGTCTTGTTTTTACCGACTGTATAGATGTCCGCCACCTTTGGCTGCAAAGGATGTAGTCAATCTGATTTCGGTGTTGTTCATCTGGTGAAGTCCATGTATAAAGCCGTCTATTAGGTTGTTGGAAGGTGTCATTTGACTGCCCACCTTAGCATTCCAGTCTCCCTGTCCTAACAACCAGGAAACACACTGAGACAAGGAACTGGTCTCTAATATTTATTGCTAGTACTTAACAGGAATCCTAACAAACTGAAGAAGCGTGGGGAAAACCCAGACATATAACCCCCAAGGGTTAAGGCGGTCCCGATCTGTGTCTCTTTGAATGGCTGAACAATTCATCAGTGCTACGCATGCGCTTGACAGTCTGGATGGGAGCCCCCTGCTCGCCATCCTTACTCATGACACTCCCGTGATGAAAATAACATCTCTTTTTGGCATGTTGTCCAGTAGGTGCTGCAGATCCTCATAGAACTGCTCTACTTCAGCTTCTTCAGCATTTGTGGTTGGGGCGTATATTTGGATCACTGTGATGTTAGATGGCTTGCCCTGAATTCAAATTGAGATCATTCTATCGTTTTTTGGATTGTATCCAAACACTGCTTTAGCCACTTGACTATTAATTATGAAGGCTACTCCATTTCTTCTGTGGTCCTCTTGTCCACAGTAGTAGATCTGGTGGTCATTTGATGTGAAGTGGCCCATTCCAGTCCATTTCAGTTCACTGACGCCCCAAATGTCTATCTTTAATCTTGACATCTCACCAATAACCACATCCAATTTGCCCTGGCTCATAGATCTTACATTCCAGGTTCCAATGGTGTGTTGATCCTTAGAACATCGGATTCGCCGTTCACCACCAGCACCGTTGGCCGCTAGGCATCCTTTCGGCTTTGAGCTAGCTGCGTCATCATGTCTGGGGCTAGTTGAACTCATCCTCTGTTCCTCCCCAGTAGCATTTTGACCATCTTCCGACCTGGGGGTCTCATCTTCCGATGGTATACTGACATATCTCTGGTTGTATTGATCCATTGAGTTTTCACGGCAAGAATACTGGGGTGGGTTGCCATTACCTTCCCCAGGAATCACATTTAGTCTGACCTCTCTGTCATGACCTTCCCGTCTTGGGTGGCCCTTCACAGTTTAGCTCATGGCATCATTGAGGTGCTCAAGCTCCAGCACCACAAGGTAACGATCCTTTGCTGAAGTCTGAACTATTATAGAAATAGTTTATTACACAGTAGATCTCACTGGTGAAGCTAACCACCTATCTGTCTTTCAAGGTCGGTAAGGTCAGGAAACAAGAATCACTAGGAGCCTTGGAATACTGTATTCTTTAATGCAGTTCAGATCTTGTAACAGAATCTGGAAAGCCTGCCAAAAACCCTCTCTACTTCAGCTTATGCCCAACAAAATCAAAGCAAAATTTTGTGAGTTTCTTTCTCATGCTTTCTACTTTTTGAGGATGCAGATATGTTTTCTGCAACACCTCTACAATCTTCTGATATTTCTATACTACCACCTTGCTCTCTTTTTCCAGTTCAGTTCAGTACTTACTACAAATAACCCTTAGTCAATATTGATTTCACAAACAGTGTGCTATCATCAGAAAATCTGTGAAATGTAATGGCTTACAGCTATGAGCATATATGTTCCAAGTGAGCTTCACTTTGGACCTCTGCTAATTCTAGTAGCATCAATTTCTCAAAAGAAAAGTATGCTCATTTATGTACAAAATGCTACGTTTGGGCTCTAGCTGCAGAATCACTTTTTAAAATTCACTTCTGAGCTTATTTTTCAGGATAAATAAAGTTGACCTCGGTTCTGTTGTAATTCAAATGGATCCTTCTAATTTTTGTACACTACTTTCTGGATACCACAGCTTTCAGAATAAGAAGCACACAATTGTCTAGGTTTAATGCAACCTCACTTATGATAATTTAAATGCCCGAGTCTTCCTATAATTTCAATAACATATATATCTCACTTTTCTTCCAGAAAGCTCAAGATGGCATACTTAGGACTCCCAGGTGATCTTCCAGATAGGTACTGCCCAGATCAGAATGTCTTTAGCTTCACCAAGGGTGATTTCTTATGTGTCTTCCCATAACATTCTAGTCCATTTTCCAATAAATGTTCTAGAGGAACAGGAATTGATTTAATGTGTTATTTTCTATAGTTCTAGGGACTTGAATTTATAATTCAAACTCATGTGTGTTTGCATAGAAATCTGTCCCATGGTGTAGAGTGGGACTTTTCTGGGAAAGTTACTGTTAAGGAGGCATGCATAGATGATACTGTGGGACTATAAAATTAACTGCAATCCAAGAAGGAGCTGAATCATAAATGAAGGTTTACATGAACTTTCCATACCACTGTTTAAAATTCTGTTTTGGGAGGTAGGGAGTAATTATCAGGTTAACAAGAACATTTCATCTCACAGGTAGTCTAGCATTTATATTTTGCTGTCCAGTCAGTTAAAAAGCAAGTATTGGCTAAAAAAAGAAAAAAGCTCTTTAAAAAAAAAAGTAGAAACCTAATTTTAAAATGTTTATTGTAGGTTTTTAACTTACTCACAGTACTGTAAGCCCAGCTGATTTAGTTCAGTAATTAAACTTATTGATGTCCAGAATTGATTTGGCAAATGGATTTTTTTTCTACCCTGACCTTCTCAGCTTGCGTGAATCATACAAATGGTTTGTTTCATGCATTATTCCCGAGAAATTTATGCAATACCCACTGGATAAATCTCTGCACAATATATTCTATTCCCAGCATTTTGAATCATGGCAGAGCACATAAGAAATATAAAAAATGCTCCTACCAGTCAGCAAAATATGAAATGTATTTTTAATCCCATTCCAGCAGATCAGATCAAATAGGTAAGTTTAGCGTGAACTGCATGAGAATGGGCATTTGTCGCAGGCACTGGAACACTCCATCTGGGCTTACCAATTGCAGGTTACAGCCAATTCAGACAAAGCTCAGGGTGAAGCTGAGCAACAGACACTAGGTTTAGGGTTTAAGCAGGGTGGGGGGGCAAATTTATTCACATCCTATGACACAAAGTTACAATAGAATGCTGCATCTTTATTATCGGTATTAAAAGTGGTAAGCAATCTGAGGTCTTGGATTCTTCACAAAAGACACATAATAACTGAAGCTTTGCCTGAGATAGGGGGCCCTAAAAAGATCCATTTTGTACCTCTCTCAACTCTCCTTCCACAATTTTCCATTTCAGCAGTCCTTGAAAAACCAATGAAAAGGGATACTGGAGATTTTATTGTGAGATGTATGTAGCAGACTTCAGCAAAGGATCGTTACCGTGTCGTGGTGCTGGAGCTTGAGCACCTCAATGATGCCATGAGCTAAACTGTGAAGGGCCACCCAAGATGGGAAGGTCATGACAGAGAGGTCAGACTAAATGCGATCCCTGGGGAAGGTAATGGCAACCCACCCCAGTATTCTTGCCATGAAAACTAAATTGATCAGTACAACCAGAGGTATGTCGGTATACCATCAGAAGATGAGACCCCCAGGTCGGAAGATGGTCAAAATGCTACTGGGGAGGAACAGAGGATGAGTTCAACTAGCCCCAGACGTGATGACGCAGCTAGCTCGAAGCCGAAAGGACGGCTAGCGGCCGACGGTGCTGCTGGTGAATGGCGAATCCGATGTTCTAAGGATCAACACACCATTGGAACCTGGAATGTAAGATCTATGAGCCAGGGCAAATTGGATGTGGTTATTGGTGAGATGTCAAGATTAAAGATAGACATTTGGGGCGTCAGTGAACTGAAATGGACTGGAATGGGCCACAGATCTACTACTGTGGACAAGAGGACCACAGAAGAAATGGAGTAGCCTTCATAATTAATAGTAAAGTGGCGAAAGCAGTGCTTGGATACTGCTACCAAAAAACGATAGAATGATCTCAATTTGAATTCAGGGCAAGCCATCTAACATCACAGTGATCCAAATATATGCCCCAACCACAGATGCAGAAGAAGCTGAAGTAGAGCAGTTCTATGAGGATCTGCAGCACCTACTGGACAACACGCCAAAAAGAGGTGTTATTTTCATCACGGGAGACTGGAATGCTAAGGTGGGCAGTCAAATGACACCTGGAATTGCAGGTAAGCATTGCCTGGGAGAACAAAATGAAGCAGGACATAGGCTGATAGAATTTTGCCAAGACAACTCACTCTGCATAACAAACACACTCTTCCAACAACCTAAGAGGCGGCTTTATACATGGACTTCACCAGATGAACAACACCGAAATCAGATTGACTACATCCTTTGCAGCCAAAGGTGGCAGACATCTATACAGTCGGTTAAAAACAAGACCTGGAGCTGACTGTAATTTAGATCACAAACTTCTTATTGCACAATTTAGGATCAGACTAAAGAGGTTAGGGAAGACCCACAGATCAGCTAGATATGAGCTCACTAATATTCCTAAGGAATATGCAGTGGAGGTGAAGAATAGATTTAAGGGACTGGACTTAGTAGATAGGGTCCTGGAAGAACTACGGACAGAAGTTTGCAACATTGTTCAGGAGGTGGCAACAAAATACATCCCAAAGAAAGAGAAAACCAAGAAGGCAAAATGGCTGTCTGCTGAGACACTAGAAGTAGCCCAAGAAAGCAGGAAAGCAAAAGGCAACAGTGATAGGGGGAGACATGCCCAACTAAATGCAAAATTCCAGAGGTTAGCCAGAAGAGATAAGGAATTATTTTTAAACAAGCAATGCATGGAAGTGGATGAAGACAATAGAATAAGAAGGACAAGAGACCTCTTCCAGAAAATTAGAAACATTGGAGGTAAATTCCAGGCAAAAATGGGTATGATCAAAAACAAAGATGGCAAGGACCTAACAGAAGAAGAAGAGATTAAGAAAAGGTGACAAGAATATACGGAAGACCTGTATAGGAAGGATAACAATATCAGGGATAGCTTTGATGGTGTGGTCAGTGAGCTAGAGCCAGACATCCTGAAGAGTGAGGTTGAGTGGGCCTTAAGAAGCAATGCTAATAACAAGGCAGCAGGAGACGACGGCATCCCAGCTGAACTGTTCAAAAATCTTGCATGACGCTATCAAGGTAATGCATGCTATATGCCAGCAAATTTGGAAAACACAGGAATGGCCATCAGATGGGAAAAAATCAACTTATATCCCCATACCAAAAAAGGGAAACACTAAAGAATGTTCAAACTATCGAACAGTGGCACTCATTTCACATGCCAGTAAGGTAATGCTCAAGTTCCTGCAAGGTAGACTTCAGCAATTCATGGAGTGAGAATTGCCAGATGCACAAGCTGGGTTTAGAAAAGGCAGAGGAACTAGGGACCAAATTGCCAATATCCGCTGGATAATGGAAAAAGCCAGGGAGTTTCAAAAAAACATCTATTTCTGCTTTATTGACTATTCTAAAGCCTTTGACTGTGTGGACCATAACAAATTGTGGCAAATTCTTAGCGGTATGGGGATACCAAGTCATCTTGTATGCCTCCTGAAGAATCTTATAACGACCAAGTAGCAACAGTAAGAACAGACCATGGAACAACGGACCAGTTTAAAATTGGGAAAGGAGTATGGCAGGGCTGTATACTCTCACCCTACCTATTCAACTTGTACACAGAACACATCATGCAATGAGCTGGGCTTGAGGAATCCAAGGCTGGGGTTAAAATTGCTGGAAGAAACATTAACAATCTAGGATATGCAGATGATACCACTTTGTTGGCTGAAAGTGAAGAGGAACTGAGGAGCCTTATGATGAAGGTGAAAGAAGAAAGTGCAAAAGCTGGCTTGCAGCTAAACCTCAAAAAACCAAGATTATGGCAACCAGCTTGATTGATAACTGGCAAATAGAGGGAGAAAATGTAGAAGCAGTGAAAGGCTTTGTATTTCTTGGTGCGAAGATTACTGCAGATGCTGACTGAAGTCAGGAAATCAGAAGACACTTAATCCTTGGGAGAAGAGCAATGACAAATCTCGATAAAATAGTTAAGAGCAAAGACATCACACTGACAACAAAGGTCCACATAGTTAAAGCAATGGTGTTCCCCGTAGTAACATATGGCTGCGAGAGCTGGACCATAAGGAAGGCTGAGAGAAGGAAGATAGATGCTTTTGAACTGTGGTGTTGGAGGAAAATTCTGAGAGTGCCTTGGACTGCAAGAAGATCAAACCAGTCCATTCTCCAGGAAATAAAGCCAGACTGCTCACTTGAGGGAATGATATTAAAGGCAAAACTGAAATACTTTGGCCACATAATGAGAAGACAGGACATCCTGGAGAAGATGTTGATGCTAGGGAGAGTGGAAGGCAAAAGGAAGAGGGGCCGACCAAGGGCCAGGTGGATGGATGATATTCTAGAGGTGATGGACTCATCCCTGGGGGAGCTGGGGGTGTTGACGACCAACAGGAAGCTCTGGCGTGGGCTGGTCCATGAAGTCACGAAGAGTCGGAAGCGACTAAATGAATAAACAAGAACAACAACATGTAACAGAAGGGAAAGAAATGGTTCTGGCATAAATAGGGGTTACAGAGAGAGATAAATGTTGTTACTACTATATTTAGCTTTCTCATTCCGATTACCTATCTTAATTTCTCTACTTTGTTTATATAATTATGCAATTAGTCAGATTTGAATATAGGTTTTGGTGCCCAATTCACATAGAACCATACTACATTCTGAATAGGTTTCTTGGAAATGCTGATTATCCATCAGTCAATTTTTCGTTTCTTCATTTTGAATAAGGAACGTTTCCACTCTATTCTACAGCACATAAAATTTAACAAAAGAAAGAAACATTTCATAATTATCAGGATTTTCTTCTAACAGTTTTTACTACAGCTATGGCTCAACTGCAATAATTGTGTCTATAGATTTTTTAACATTTTTCTATGTTTATTCGTTATATTTCTTATTATTAGAACCAACACACCACAATATTTCCCTTTCATACGTTCTGCCCAAGTAAACTCAGTGGGACATAAGATAAGCAAACATTTCAACTCAAAGCTTTTACTGAGCCCTGAAACTCATTCACTTTGCCTTGACTTACTTTGTGAAGGTGACATATCTTGGAGCCTTTCATTTAGGTTGCAATACAGTATCCATTCCTGAAAATAAGCCCTATTTTTCTCAACGGGTCTTATTTCTGAGGGTGCATTTATTTTTCTAGGCGTATCCCCCCAGAGTTTTCAGTGCATTGGAATACTAGCAAACCATGCAAGCAGATTTCTTCTGCCACCAACCAACAATTTATTACTTTGTTGAAGTTTAAGTTGAATCCTTCCACTCCTCCAAAAATTCACCTTAAGAATTTGTTCCCGTTGAGTCTTAACAGGTTCTGTACCAGTGTTGATTTCATTGACAACTAGTCAATGAAGAAACTGTCTAAGAGTTATCAATCCCATGGAAATCCAATGGACTTAAGAATATGAATGCAAACAACTCCTCAGGAAACTGTCTGTGAATAAGGCAAAGAATAATGGAAAGTGCAAGGCAAATATAAAGAGTTGTGTGCATTTTTGAAAGTATGTATATGCACAAGTTTCAAACTATGTAATGTATCTGCATTCTGACAAATATAAGTCCAACACTGATACCCATATCACTGAGATAGCCTACTGAGTTCTCATGATCAGTTTGATGAAATTGAAACTAGTTTGCATATTTTTCTTAGCTGCTTTATTAGATCCAGAAATAACAGGGCTGAAAACCACAAGGTTCATTCATATGAAAATCTTGAAGCATAGGTTATGGATGAATCAGCTGGAGAATACGAATGCTTCCATATCTGGAACAATATAAACAATAACTTGACAAGGCCTAGCTTATCAAGGACTTTATTTTGAATGAAGACACTGTCCTGCGGGCATGTAGTAAGTATAGAATTTATGTACAAAAAGAGTAGCTGATGAAAAAGACAATATGCTTTCTTGCATTGTCCCCCACTATAAAAATATCCCCAGGGAACTTAGTTTGTAAACATTACTATGCCCATGAATTAAATATCCTCTATGCTCCCAACACTTTGCATTGACAGATATGTCACCTTTGTAGAAAGATGGAGGAAAAGTATCACAAGTGTTTTGTTTCAAAATATGTACAAAATCCTTAGTCTAAAGAGGAGGAGATTATGTTTCTTTTCTCTGCCTAGTGTATACCCAGGATGGATGGATGGGTGGATGGATGGATGGATGGATGGATGGATGGATGGATGGATGGATAGATAGATAGATAGATGATAGATAGATAGATAGATAGATAGATAGATAGATAGATAGATAGATAGATATGTGTGTATATGTATGTGTTCATCCAAATGTGTGAGCTCTCAATAACATTACTATTTCAATTCTTTGGGTTTTTTGTAAGAAAGTCACAAGCTGCATAAGAAATGTTCAATTACAAGGTCTGAAACTGAATTACATAGCAGATAGATGTCACTAAGTAGATCTAGTTATTACAAATGTTGAAGAGCCCCTTCATTTTGTTCCAGAACTTTGGAGTCATCTACACTTCAGTGCTATGTAAAGTAGAACAGTGAAAAAGTTTTGACCTTAAAATCTCTTGAGCCTGAAATGGCCCACTTCAAGCTCAAACCAGCCATTCTCCCCACTGTATGCCCCAAACATTTTGCACATTCCAAAGGTAAAGTTCCAAATTAAATTAATTTGAAAGTATTAATCCAGCTCCTTAACTAACACATCAAGTATAACCAGTTACATATAAACGTTACATGTTCCATCCACCTCATCCACACACCCTCTGGCACAGGGATGGGCTACTCACCACTTCTTTCTTGAGGACATGTCCTCACAACAGAGACTTTATCTCAGGGCCAGACTGCCCCTGGGGCAGGGTGAAGCTAGGTCAAAGTGATCCAGCAGGAAAGGCAATACAGCATCCCATACAAGCACTCTGGTTAATTTGGAGGAAAGAGATGAGTATCTTGCAGGGCTCCAGCTGGCTCACTGGAGACCACCTCTTCTGGGCCCATTTCAGTTCTAGCTTCTGGAAAGAGCAGAACTTTCCCAGGAACCTTTTTTATTTTTTTGGCACTTAGGTAGGAGGAGTGACTTACGTTGTATTCCTATGGCAATCCTTTTGCCCATTAGAGAAGAAAATGTGTCAAGGTTATAAATTTTTCCAGGAGTCTCTGTATCTACTGGAGAGAGAAAAACTCAGGGAGACAGAAATACTTGCCCGCCCTGCTCCTCCCCCATTGCTGCACCAGCCCTGATCTCCATGTTTTTCCCACAACGGCTTCTGACAGTTGCTACCCAGCTCTTGTGGGAGGGCAGCAATATTACTGGCCATGTTTTAGAGGCCCAGAAAGAACACAGTTCTGGGACAGATGTATTTTCCTGCTGTCTCAAGGGTGGAAGAAAACCCCTGAATAAGTCCTTTACTACACATTTATTAAGAGAGGCAGTTTGGTGTAGTGGTTAAAGCCCCAGGCTAGAAACCAGGAGCTCAAGAGTTCTAATCCCACCTTTGGCATAAAGCCAGCTGGATGACCTTGGGCCAGTCCTTCTCTCTCAGTCCTAGGAAGGAGGCAATGGCAACCCACTTCTGAAACACCTTGCCAAGAAAACTGCAGAGACTTGTCCAGGCAGTCTCTGAGAATCAGACATGATTGAACAGATTAAAAAAAAAGAAACAGTTATTAGTTACTGTGATATCTTAAAAGAATCATAGAAGATTGATGCCAAGTTCAGCCATCAATCCACATACAGTAGCTCCATATTGTATTCTCTGGCTGGCAGAAATCAGATTTCCCAGCTATATTAGATCCTTTGCAGGAATCATCTCAACCTTGTAACATGCCAGGAACTGAAAAAGGCCATTCTGCCTTAATGAATGGATTGTATGAATGAGCCAGAGCTTTGGGGAAGAGTCCTTCCCCAAAATGTCACCTGTATTTCTCTGTCTTGGTTCCTACAATTGATTTGGATATTTAAATAAGACATTAAATAATGATCCATTATGTGCATTTAGTCTTCCCTCCTCAGCACTTTTTATTTTTGCTTCCATATTTTGTTTTTCAGACTTGAGAATTTTGCATTTGTTCTGCCCAACATTAAAAAGCAGGAATGGGTATACATTTTATTTTTGGATTTGAGGAAGTTGCACAATTTTCTCATGCCATGGGCCTTTATTAGTTTCATCTACTGTAAATCTGACAAATTGTAGTGCAAACCATTCTTTACACCCTTATTTTCCAGTTTAATGGGCTTGGCATGAAAAATGCACAGGAAATAATCAAAAGACATGCACAAATGTACAGTTGAGGCTAAACCTACACAAAAGCACTATCTCTGCTTGCACAAAGCTGGTGTGTGTTGGTGTGTGGTATTTCTGCAGGCATGTTTGGAACAAGGCATCTAAAATAGCACTATCCTGAGAGGGTATTTTTTTTTAAGATTATATTTGTTTGGTGTTTCTAAAGCCACTTGTAAGTGTAAAACTCATTTGATAAATTAATGCAATTTTCATAATTTTCATTTTTCATTCTGGAAAAATTAAAAACAGAACATTGATAGAAATGTACACTAAAGTGAATGGAATTCATCTGGAACAACTTTGAAAGATGAATTGCAACAGGTCTTCCATCCTTGGTGAATCATCTAGACTAGACTTGGTGAAGAAACATCTAGACTAGACTAGTTGGGTAATAAAACATCTGCAAGCAAACAATCAAGCTCAGAGAACACCAAGGACTCCACAGTTCAGCTCTGACCTACATATATTCTCTTCTATAGAAATCAGTAGTCTGCAAATAATTGGTTTTGATTGGAGTAGCTTATGAACTCTGTAAATTAATACAATAAGGTAAGGTAAGGTAAGGTAAGGTAAGGTAAGGTAAGGTAAGGTAAGGTAAGGTAAGGTAAGGTAAGGTAAGGTAAGGTAAGGTAAGGTAAGGCAAGATAAGATAGGGTAAGGCAAGGTAAGGTAGGGTAAGGCAAGGTAAGGCAGGGTAAGGTAAGGTAAGGTAAGGTAAGGTAAGGTAAGGTAAGGTAAGATAAATCTACTAGATACTTTATCATTTGAGTTGCCAATAAATAATCTTTTCTTTAGAAAACAAATGTTGTCAATTGTAATCAGGTTTGTTAATAATTACCTGTCTTGAATACATCCTCAAGGCAATAGCATTTATATGAAGGAGGCTGCATCATTGTTAGTTTTGCAAATGACACATTAAACACCAGGATAAATAAATGGATGGGAGAATTCTATTAGCTAATTTTCATGATCCAGCACCTTCCCAAACCAAGACCATTTTACTTGTTGATTTATATGGAAGGAACTTTTAATTCTTCATATATAGAAACAAACCCCACTGTGTGCTACCACCCATTCTTGAGTCAGCAGAAAACTATTCTGGCATAAACTTGGCTATCCCAAATGCCAGTTTCTATTCTGCCTTTCTTGTACCTTCATTGGTGCTGTCCTGATTATCCATGTGCAATGCATGATAATAAAGCCAGTTTTGTGTAGTGGTTAAGACACCAGATTAGAAACTGGGAGATGGAAGTTCTAGTCCCGCCTTAGGCACAAAGCCAGCTGGGTGACCTTGGGCCAGTCCCTCTCTCTCAGCCCTAGGAAGGAGGCAATGGCAAACCACTTCTGAAAAACCTTGCCAGGAAAACTGCAGAGACTTGTCCAGGCAGTCGCCAGGAGTCAACACTGATTCAAAGGCACACATACACACAAAAGCATGATAAACAAAGTGATAGCTTGAATCTTATGGATTTTCTATATTCCCTCTTCAGCACATCACCCAGCTATTAGGGAAAATATCTACCAGCAACAGCACTGCAGCAGGAATGGGGCAGGACTGACTCATCTAGTTCTCTTCTGTACCCCTCTCACTACATCCCATTCTGTCATAATATGAGTTCAATTCAGGTTTTAAAAAGAAAACACACTGGAGTCACAAAGAATGGTTTGAATCACAAACAATGCTTTTACTTGGGTTTTTTGTCCTTTTCCTTTCTTATATAAACACCAAATGCTGACTTCTAGATTCCACCATGTTCTATTTGAAGGGTGATGCCAAGAAGGTCCCGTCTTTTGGGGGTTACATTCTTTTAGCCTGTTACACTCTTTCATGGTTACATCATTTCACTGTATTTGCTTTTCCAATGCTACAGCTGTTTTTCTGTTTCAGGTTTATACTAAAATGGAAGATTCATGGGAAGTTAAAGTACATAAGTGCCAGCTGAGCAGTTAAGCACTATTGCATAATTCTGACAGACCACTGGTACAGAGCAGCTGCATGCAACTCTTTAGAGAGAAAACAACAAAACGGCAGCAGATGAGAGGGAGAAGAGGGGAGGGTGAATTCCAGCATCAGCCTGAAACAGCCCATATATGCCACTCTAACCCCATCCACTATCCCCATCCACCTAACTTTTCATCCAACAGAATGGGTAGCAAGCGCAGCTGACTTTACACACCTTGCAGTTGCCATTGGATGCTGCCAATTTAATGGGGACCATGCTACTTCAACAGTGGTGCTGCTAAGGGCAATTTAAGACTTCCTCACTCAAAACATTTTGCCAGGGTGAGTTTGTGCAAGTGGGGAAAGGCCCTAAGAGCTCATTGTAAGAGGATAAAAATAATAACAGCAGATCTCTTCTTTCCTGAAGGAGCACGAGTGATGTTTCTATTCTGATGAGAGCTATCAAAAGCTTGGGGTAATATTGGGTTACTAAATTCCAATGGAGAGAGCCTTTTTGAGCTTTCAATAGCTTTTAATAAAACAAGAAGAAAGTACAAGCTATAAAAGCCAAAATAATAGAAACCTTTATGGCTAAAGAGTGCTTTAACTTACTGTACTTCCATCAATCAAGCCGTCTGGAGGCGTATATGGGGAATAGTCCTGGAATTCTCTCCTTTATCTTGTCTTGAGCTTTAAGGAAGAGTGGCTCCTGCTATGTTTCTGGTTTTATGGGACCCCCAGTTCCCATCTTTCTTTGATCAGATTATCAGAGTGTCTCATTTCTTATCCATCTCCACTACAAATGTCCATCCATTACATATTCAGACCAGTTTTGAACAAAGATATCTGCTATAGCTTCCCTTGATTCTGGGCTAAAATGTTTCCTCCATTTTCCTCAAAGTTTTACTTCCCCTGCAAAAAAGAAAAAGACGACTAATTTATTTTTACCTTACCCCCCAAAAATCTTTTTTCTGGGGCTCTGGAGGGTTTGCTTTCTTTAACTCAAGCTCAGGCAGCAAAACAGTCCTAGAAAGCAGACTGTACAATGAAAGGCAGGACACTCACGTGCATCCTTTGACTACTTAGAACGATGCACAGGTAAAAAAAAACCACTTTCACCGCATTGATGAGAATTTCTCCCACAGATTCTTCTTTAGCAACACCCCTCTCCCCTCCCCCCACTAAAAAACTGAAAGCAAACTGTTTCATCAGATTGAAAAGGAAGGCTTGAAAAATAATGCCCAAACCATTTTGGCTCAGTGCAATTGTTCCTGAAAAAAGATTGAGCCCCGGCAAATGTGTGATGGTACTAAGGCTTCTTGGCTGCAGAAGAACAGAGCTCCAATCATCAAGATGGCTTCCCTGTTCATGACCTTTGAATAGAGTTGAAACCACACCAAATGAGTATAAAATGACCATCAACTGCTCATCTTTTAACAGCTTATAACAAAATCTACTTCAATCAACAGAAAGGCATCAGTGTTTAAATCAGACCACGGATTGTAAGAAAATCATTGGCTGTAAAATAGGAATATAACAATTCTACTATATATGCTTACATCAAGTACAATTGCTTGGGATCAGCGTCTCTAACTATTCCCATCTTAACAGCCAATTAAAGGCTTTTATTATAAACCAAGGTAAAGTTAGCATAATTATCTTTGTACCCATTACCAAGGGCATGTTTATATTCATACGCTTTTTCTTTTTCCTGAAAGGATTATCTGGAGATAGCCTCACACAGGAGACTTTATGTGATTCATTAATGCAATGCACAGGTTTCTTTCGCATTTTATGAAGGAAATTTCAGACTAACCGTATGGAATTAATTTTCTTGAGGAAAGGTAGATACAAAGAAGAGATTAATAATGCTAACACTGAAAGCATAATTTTTATTATACTGTTGAACTTAAGGGGCCAAAGAGCTATTGCAGGCAGTCTAGACAGTATACAGAGACATATATAACATGAACTTCACGTAAGGGATAAAAGGATACTGCCATAATTCACCTCCTCTTCTTCCCCTTCCCTTTCTATGTTTTCTTACTTCAGAAAGAGAAAGAAAATATGTCCTATTACATTCAGATTCTTAGTGGATTCTTTTAAGATTTGTTCCACATAGCTTTACTCTGTTCCTTTCCCTTTTAAGAAAGGATGTCCTCCCCAAGTCATGGTCACATGGTATCTCACTTAACAACCATGGGTAATTTGCTTAACGACTGCAGTGGAAATGTCGTCTACATACCGGATCCATACTTTTGGTTGTATGTGTGGGAGTGCTATAGTTTCTAGACACTGCATTACAATCTCTGCTATGAGTCCTGAGAATGGTGATCTCATGTGTGTTCCTCTGATTTGTTGGTATATTTGTCCATCAAATTGAAAGTAGATAGGTAGTGAGGCAGAGGCTGATGAGGTCCATGATTCTGGGTATTTCGGGCCTCACTACCAACCAAAAGTAGGGATCCAGTATGAAGATGACACCTTTGTCATAATAAAAAGGGAAAAACTAGAGAGGACACGTAAAACAATCAACAACATCTTCAAAAGAATAAAATTTACAAGAGAAGGAGAAAACAGCAACACACTACCCTTCCTGGATATCCTCATCAGCAGAGGAAATTATGGCAAATTAGAAACACAAGTCTATTGAAAAACAACCCACACTAATCAAGTGCTCCATTACCAAAGTAACAACCCAACCTTCCATAAAAGGGGCTGTGTAAGAACATTATCCAGATGAGTACAAATGCACTGCTACCACCCAGTGGTATACTGCCTATACAACATCTTCCAACAAAAGGAATATCCATGCAACTTTATCAAAAAGTGCCTGACCACTCAACCCTCTAAAGCACAACCAACACAAGCTACAAAAAGGATAACACTGCCATACATCAAAATCATCTCAGAAACAGCCAACAGACTATTACAACCACATGGTATCACCATAGCACACAAACCAGCTAAAGCCCTCCAAAACACCTTAAGTAAACCGAAAGACCCAGTAGCCCAAGAAGAAAAAAAACAGGACTCCTCTACAACATACAGTGCAAGGACTGTAACAGCCACTGTGTAGGACAGCCAGGCAGAAGACTAGCAGAGCACATCCACAAACACCAACTAGCAGTCAGAATACACGATGAAAACCCCTTAATCTCACAACACATGGACAGACTCAACCATACTTTCAACTGGGAAACTGTGAGCATCCTAGACCAAGCTAAATCCCAAAATGCTAGGAAATTCCTGGAAGCTTGGCATTCAGACAAATCAGCCATCAATAGACACACAAAGATAAACCACATTTACACACCATTCAAAAGAGACAATAAAAAAGCTAAGAGGGAAACAAAAAGACCAGAACACCTCCTCTCCAGCAGCTCACACCCAGGTAAGCAGAGATTAACACCAGCCAAGCAGCCAAGCAGAAAACAATACCCCAATCAAGGAACTACCAAGGAGAAAGCCACACCCCCACCAACACTGGCAGGGCAAGGTACTATGTATAAACAGGGAGCAAACCCCACACTCACTCGCACTGATGATGTTACCTAGTTGGGTAATGAAACGTCTGCAAGCAAACAACCAAGCTCAGAGAGCACCAAGGACTCTGAAGTTAAATTCACCATGCACCTTGGCCATTCAGATGTCAAAACTATCCCAGAATCTTATTCTGGGAATTAAGCTGATGTTTTAAATGATAAATAAATTCTGAGTCTCCCTTTTGCCCTGGTTTGCTTTCTCTGCTCAGATAAGATAGTTGCAAGAGTAATAGCCTAGCAAAGAAAATAACAGAATAAAATCTAAAATAGTTTGGCAGCCAGAAAGGTATGCAGAGCAATTATTTATTTACAGAAACATAGCTAAACGTAAGCTTCCTAAATCCTTGCACATACTATACTCACAAAGTCACTGTTTTTTTGGTAAACTAAAGGAAGGTTACAGTTTCAGATTCTATTAATAAGAAAAGCTTATCATCTAGAATGAACCTTCATAGCATCATGTGGAAATTATGTATTTACTGCCTTCATAAAGAGAAAATTAACAGAAAATAAGATTATTTGAAGACATCGCAGAAGCACTGATACCATTGTGCCTAAAACACTGTATTTGATTAATTAATCTGAATATGCTAACTGAATTTCAAATGATTAAATTTTAATTTGTAAGTCCAGAGGATTTTTTTCTTTTTTTTTCTTGAATTCACAGTACTGCAATATCTTATATGTGGGGCCATTTTGATGTCCTGGGCTTTCAAGGAAATCCCATCTTGGTGAGCAGTGGGAACCATTTCCTACTATTCTAGTTTAAAATGTGCGGAGAAAGTACATGACATAATCATAATATATAGATGTCTTAGGAAGGTTATTTCACTTCTGGAATGTTTTAAAATGAGCTCCAAGATTGCATTTTTCAATAATTATTTGAAAGTGGGGTTTTTGTTGTTGTTGTGTTTCCATTTTCCTAAGCAACCTTCTTTCACCTTTCACCGACTTCTGACAATCTGATCTGGCATACATGTTGCTCAAGCACCTTACTGTGCCTATCTAGCATATAACTAAGAATGGATTCTTAGAAGGTGGTTTTTTTCTCTTTGTTTCCACCAGTGCTTCATCTTCAATGCCCTTTCCCAAAAACATTTTATCTGAAAGAGAGGCGAGCCCTCCAGAATGGCATTGGTGGCTGAAGGAGGAAAGGAAACCACTGTCCCCCTTCTTGTAGGAAGCTTCTGCCAAATCCCAGTCCCATGAAAAGAAGGAACAACTCTGAATCACCCTCACACTGCCCACCAAAAGTAGAGCCACCAACCAAAACAAAAAACAGTATCAGGAATCATGGTAGATCAATGTGTGAAAAAATCTTAAGGAAAAGCAGCAGAAGTCATGCATAAACACTCCTGTAGCAAAATGATATTCACCAAGCTGAATATGGCAGCCTACCAGCACCCATGAATGCAGTACCCCAAAGGCTTGATAATCCATCCTTTTTTCTAGTAGCATGCAGGCAGCAGAAACAGGAGTGATCCTTACTGGGACACCACAAATGACTTACGTGTTGCCTTTCTTCCAGGGCAGCGTAACATGTACCTCATCAGACCACATGCAGCTCACCACTATGGAGAAGCTTAAGAGCCTGAAGATCAGGAAAGATGTGCAGTCTATCTGAATAAGGAAATGGGAGCATAGCATGAGCTTAGAGCCTGAAGATCAGGCAAGATGTGCAGTCTATCTGAATAAGGAAATGGGAGCATAGCATGCATGTACAAAAGGGAGCTGATCGTATGCCTGCAGTTTGGTGGAGCACAGACTTTGGAGACCACGTCCAGCAAGTGACCAATGGATGGTTGATGGGGAGAGCTCCTGGGGAGCCTGTATGCTGCAAAGCTGTTTATAGCTGCACATTTCTGTGTCAATTATTGCTATTTTAAAAAAACTGTGTAGTGACACCCTTAACCAGGAGCAAAATAAATAAGCAACAGTGCTCCATCTCTTTCAGGAAAATTGGAATAGAACTGCAACTGGCGTAGTTTTGATCTTGAAAGTTATTATTCCCTGCATAAATGACTATATAAGAGATATATGTTTGAGCTGCTAATTCTTTGATTTGAAGCAATCTTTCTGAACGGCTAGAAAGCAAACATTTTGAAGGAGGGCAGGTGTCTCTGCAGCTGCCAATGTCTCTACAAAACTAGATAGTATCGCAGTGGCTTTTGGGATGACCCAGCAGGAAATGGACTAGTTTGATCAAGGTGGGCTGGTGGTTATGTTCCATAATGAAAACTGCAAAACTCAGGTGAAATTTCTATGCAAATCAAATCCATTTGGCACAATTTAAATGGAGACATTTTAAACCTGTTTAGGAGAAATTCAAAATGCATCATTATTCCTGCCATTCATTTTCATACAGGGCTGAATACCGTTAGGGTTTATAATAGCACATTATCATGTAAAATGGCACACAATTGCTCTGCATATTATCATTACGAAACAAGCCCTGTCTTGCTGCCTAGTTGCTTAATGTGTCTCAACACAATGACAACATTGTTACAGTGAAATTTCTGCCTCAGTTTGGGGGTTTAAGTTTGATTGTTTGCTAACCTCAGAATTTGATTTTAAAAAAATACCTTAGAGTTATGTGGCATTCTTTCTAAGACAAAAAGAGATCCACCCCTTCCCCTTTGAATGATTGCATCCAGAGTGAGATGTGAAAACAACAAAGCACAAGTAGTAAAGCGATTAAGTTATTGGCCCCGACAGGGTGCTGCAGATATGGGAGGGAAAGGGAAAATCATTCCATTGCTCGCTATTTGTTTTTACTCACCAGGAAACTCCTCATCGTCCTTTATTAACAATATTTGCTGTCGCAGACCAAAGGCCCGCATAATTCAGCATCCTGTGTGTTAAGATAAAGGACTTTATTTGTTTATTTATCATATTTTTATTACCACCCATCTCCCCCACTTGGGGGACCCTGGGCAGTTCACAATAAAACAGTTTAAAATTCAATAAAATCGGAATAATATCAATAATCAATACATATAAATATAAAATATAATAAAATCCAAGTGATGGCAGATCTAATTCCACCCAAAGGGGACAAGACCAGTTTGGCAGGACTAGGGAACCAACCAGCCCCAAGAGTGGCTCTTCCTTTCCCCACTCCAAGCACGGTAACAAAACCAGGTCTTCAACCGTTTCCCTCCCTGCATGACCGGGTGGGCCAGGTCGATGTTATGGGGATGAGACGGTCCCTTAGGTAACCTGGACCCATGCCGTGTAGGGCTTTAAACACCTTGAACTGGACCCAGAAGCAGACTGGCACCCAATATATTCTTGAGCAATGTCCAAGCTTTGAAATATCTCCACTGGTAAATTATCATTCCTTTCTGCATAGTTAGTCTAACACCTTAATTATAAGGGCACACTGGATAGATTGCTTGAAGGAATTTAGAGTGTGCAACTTGAAAGGAAGGATACAACTCTTATCTTAACAGCAGCTCCTTATATTTCCAAAAATGTGAGGAATAACAATTGGTGTGTTTTCCAGCAAAGATAAGGCAATCTTAACAGCAACCAAGCACCACACCTCAGAACTGTCCACAACGATGGGGCCATGGGGATCAAAATGAGAGGTACAACCGCAGTTCAAAGCCCTGCCCTTTTACTCATGCTTTGAATCCAATCTGTCTCAAATTAGGCCTAATCTATAGATCTTAGTGTAATCAGCCACTTTCCACCTTTTTTTTCCTGGATTTTTAAAATTATTATTGAATTCATGAAAACAAGAAAGCTTGCAAGTATTTTGAATAAATATAGTGCATCATTATGGAACCTGGATCTTTTTCTTCCTTCTAGTCTCCTGCTTTTGTTTCTCCATATTGCAACAGTCTCTTTCCACTCATCACTAGTCCTACAAAATTGTTCCACATTGCCCAAAGTGCCTGTAGGACACGTCAGAAAACTACCTCTATTCCTACCTGTATCTCTTCCTTAGTATACTTGATCACCACAGATTTCTTTCCTGTTTTTCATCCCTTTGGCTGACATTCCTGTTGTCTGTGGCTTGAACAGATATGGTGTTGCCCGTTCTAAGGTGTAGCAATATATTAGTGCAGGTGAATTCATCATGATAATAAGGTAGTTACTATCTGCAGGGATAGTTTTCTTGTTAATGTTAGTATTGTGATTCATTGGAAGAGGACAAAATTCATACTGTACTCAAATAAATTTTTCTCAAGCGAAATTTCAATTGCTGGATAAGTACAAGTTCTCCATGGGGCTAATTTTGAAAGGTTGTGCAGAGTGTTGTCTGGGGCCCATGCTGAGAAAAATCATCACAGTGTCACTGAATTACCAAAATTAGAGATAGAGGGTTTATCCAATCCATCTCTCTTGGCCAGAGAAAGATTTATCCTTTACGGCACATTTTCTTCACTTCATTCCATTTATATTTTAAGTTCATAAGGTGATTTGGCAGCTGGAAAGCACTGGCACTATTCATTCCTTTAAATTCCATATTGCAATTAATCTGGGTCACCATGGCTTCACTAATGGACCATCTAAATTTTATTTTATTTATTTTCTATCCCACCTTTATTATTTTTATAAATAACTCAAGGCAGCAAGCATACCTAGTACTCCTTCCTCCTCCTATTTTCCCCACAACAGCAACCCTGTGAGGTGAGCTGGGCTGCAAGAGAGCAAGTGGCCCAAAATCACCCAGCCGGCTTTCATGCCTAAGGTGGGACTAGGCGTCTAGCCCATTGCTTTAACCACTAGACCAAACTGGCTCTCTAAGTAAATAAATCTCTGAGGCTCTTTTTTTTAAAATAATGTAATTGCCCCTTTTTAGAGAACGAATGCCTTAGAAGTAGCAAAGACAACTAGCAGAACTGCCTTGAGAGTCTTTACAGTGAGAAGCAGTATTCAGTTAAAAAGGTTAACCAAAAATAGTTATCCTAGGCAGAAGCCTGCCTTCTCATCTTGTTCAGACTTTCCCAGTCTGGGGAAGTCATTTGCCAACTAATATGCCACCAATCCATGATATTTGCATGTGTTTCTTCAACCTCTGCGTGGCAAAGTGGAACTGAGCATTACACTAAACGATCATGGATATTAATGCTCTGCCGGTGTCTGCAAGAAAGTGAGAGTACTATCAGCACCAAGTCAAGGAATACCTTTGTTTAGAGGGCAGACTCATCTGCAATCTTTTCTTTCGCAGTTGCAAAAATTTTGATCCAGCACATCATAGAATGTTTTTGCAGTTTAGTGTTCTGTTCTGTCTCAACTCATGTAATTAGCTTATCATTATGTTATGTATGGAACTTAAGCTGATATGTTGCTACCTCTTTCCCTCCTTGTACTACTACTACTACTACTATCCTCCTCCTCCTCCTCCTCCTCTTCTTCTTCTCTCTCCTTCCTTTCTCTCCTCTTCCTTTTTGGCTTCAGCTGGACATCCATTGCTTTGGAATTCCTCCCTTTCTTCCATCAAGTTGAGAAGGGATAGTAGGATAAAGACATGTGATGGGCAAAGAGGATGTTCCTACCAGGAGTGAATGGTGGGAAACCAGGCATATCTTTAGTGTGACTGGAAGCTGCAGTTGAAAGCTACATAGTTTACTTATGTTGTCCCAGGGAGTGGGACAATCATCTTGGCATCCAGCTTGTTACATAATCATGTGAGGAGGAGAAAGCTTGTTAAAACCTTTATGTACTCCAATGCACTTACTGTATAGGGGGCCTTTGCACAGTCCACTTTATCCTTAAAGAGGTGCTGAGTAACCTGAAGTTCCTAGCAAAAACAGGAAGCCTTCAGGATGGCAGAAATTCAAGAGGCTTCTGCAGCAGTTGTGGGAGGCAGCCTTAGGTGGCATAAAATAGTAAC
The DNA here is from genome assembly GCF_035149785.1 of Candoia aspera. Classification (NCBI taxonomy): domain Eukaryota; kingdom Metazoa; phylum Chordata; class Lepidosauria; order Squamata; family Candoiidae; genus Candoia; species Candoia aspera. The sequence continues at coordinate 215,253,680 of NC_086153.1, forward strand.
AGTTGAGGAGAGGCCTGAACTCAGCAATGATTAGTGAACTCTGCCATGAGTGAAAAATCTGGCCAGTTGTCCAGTATATCAGCTTAATTTTGTTCTCAAACTTGATTCTTGAGGAGGGGAGTTACTTGTTTGTTGTGTGGGAGCAAGCGTGGATTTAAAAAGCCAATCAATTAATTTTCATCAGCTTTGCTGAGATTCACACCTCATTTCTGGGCAATTGTACTTTTCCCCCAGTTGCTTCCCATGAAATGTTACTCCTGCTACATAAACCAACATCAGACATAAGGTTTTGGTGCAGTGTCACCCCAGAGAAACTCTCCAAATAAGGAACATGACAGCTTAATGATGTCCTTTTTATTCTGTATAACAGAGACAGACCAAGGCAAACTCCACGTTGCTGAATAAATTTGAAAATTGCAAACTATACCTAAGGGTATGACAGATGCTTGCTTCTACACTGATGTTAAAAAAACTATTTTGGAAAGTCCAGGAATGTCATCTTGCAGCCTTTTAATGCTGTTGCTCCCTAACAATCATGATGGATTTTATTTAGTCAGGCAAACATAAATTATCGTATAATCATTTTTGTGTGCTTGTATTGACTTGTCTCTATGAGGGGGAGGAGGAAGAAAACAAGGAAAAATTTGGTGTGAAAAATGGAGGGAACAGGAGCACATAAATGGGTTTGTGTTTTTTCCTGTATTGAGGAGAAATGCGTCAACTTTAATTGCCAGCTCCCAATAGCTTTCATTTTCTGGTGACATAAAGTGAATTTAAAAATAAATAAAAAGGGCATTTGCTCATTGCTCAAAAGTAACTCTCCGAGTTGACATAATGTGCTTTTTGAGCGGTCGTGTGTGACTCTGCAAGTTCCAGATCAGAAGAGGCTAAGGGGCATTTCTAAATCACTTGAAAATAGAACTAAGAGACAAGTCAAACATGGGAGCCCAAATGTCTCTCCTTGCAGTGGTTAGAACAGATGACCGAAAGCCAGCTGGATTCAAAGCTGTGATTTTCAAAATGGTATATGACAATCATCCACATCCATCTTCAGCAATTGGGGAGATTTTTTTCCTCTGTGAGAAAAAAAAGAATTAAGACAGTTGAGCTATGGGTTTGGGAAACTGGAAAGTTACCTCCATCTAGACATATAAACTGCACAGTATAATCTTACTTTTTAAATCACAGCAGACAGATGGCAGAACAGGTTATACTGGTAAATTCCTGAATGACTTGTGCAAGAAAAGCAAAGATTTCTGAATCTCAGAATAGGTGACCATACTTCTGGATCTACTCTTATCTATCAGTGGTTTGTAAAGTAGCCTGTAAAAAAAGCTGGGATTTGTAAAAGCTTGTGTGTTTTTTCCCAAAAGGATCAAAAATAAGTAATGGTGGTCACAGTTCCTTGACAGCTTCCCCATCACTATTGGTATCCCTCTGCAACACAGATAAGGGGGCTTGAGGATATTGTAAAACATTCACTCAGGCTGTCATATGAACTGAGGATATGGAATAATTTTAGAATTAAGTACAATCAGTATCAGGGGTAAACTTATTCTAATGAAGAGCTACAGTCATCATCAATAAAGAGTTGCTTCTGTTATTGCAGTGTTATTGAACCTTGGGAAGTTTAAGATGTGTGGACTTCAACTCCCAGAATTCCCCAGCCACCAATTCTGGGAGTTGAAAAACACCGTGTTATTGTATGGGCAGCTTAGCTTCTGCCCCTGCAGCTTAGCTCCTCCAGTTGTTCTCCTTAGTCCTGTACCACAAAATCTGCTTCAAAGGGCATCCAAAACCTTCAGAGAAGATCTAAGAGAGGAAGAAAGAGTTCTGTTGATGGTTGAACTCCACTGGATCAAACTCAAAGCATTTGGTTGATTTACTTTGGGATTTGGGGTTCTTTTAAAGTTCCAGGCACAGCCACTGCTCTTGTTTACAGTAGTACCGTGTTAGCACAAGGGGGCCAATCTCACTCAAGCAGAAGTTCAGTGATGATGGCACAAAGGGAAACTCTGACTCCTTTCTTTTATTATTAAAGGGAAATAAAGGACAATTGTTAAAGGAGTTCAGATTTTAATAAAAAGTGGAACAGAAGTGAGTGTCATTTAATGCCAAACTTCATAGACTATTTGGCATCTTTGTCAGGTAGGATTTTTTTTAAAAAAAATATTATACTTTTATAATAAACGCATTTTTTCACTCTGACTTTTCCTTTTATGCCTTACTAATATTGGATCTGTTCATACAAGGAAGGTCATCAGAATGTGTTTTTTGACAATCGAAAGATGTAGATAATCACACTCTTTTTTGATGGTATCAGTGAATTTCTAAAGTTCAAGCTCCAATTCAGGTCAAGGGTATGTATTCTACTCAAGATATAATGACTTGTTTGGTACATGAAGGCTGTGAAGGAGAAAAAGACTTGGTTCTTTTTCATAGAAAAGAGGGGTGGATATTGCTCAAATCACGAGGCTTAAGCATAGATTCAAATGTGCATAAGCATTTTTTTTAATCCATTCTATTGTGTCTGATTCTTGGAGACTGTCTGGACCTAACCCTAACCCAGCAGTTTTCTTGGGAAGGTTTTTCAGAAGTGGTTTGCCCTTGCCTCCTTCCTAGGGCTGAGAGAGAGTGACTGGCCCAAGATCACCCAGCTGGCTTTGTACCTAAGGCAGGACTAGAACTCACGGTCTCCCTCTTTCTAGCCTGGAGCCTTAACCACTAGGCCAAACTGGCTCTTAAGCATATGTTATGCATCTAGAATATCCCAGAATGCACAAATGTTTCCTTCATCAAAATCTGTCCATCTTTAGAAAGCTTATATGTCACTTCTATGTTAGCCTTCTCAGCAAAACATTAGCATCCCAAACCTGTGGGGGTTTGGATGTGGGAGCACCCTTAATAAGCAATCCCCTAAATGTATTTTATAGTGGTATAGATTTTGTGCCCACTGGAAAGCTTGGATCATTAGTAAAATAGAAACGCTCAACATGCAGTGAATCTATCAGCAACTAATGTGTTTGGCTAATACCAGTTCCATCTGCAAGTGGAAGTGCACAGAGTCGAATTCTCAAAGAGAGGACAGGAAAGTAGAAGTCAGGGGAAAAGATTTTAGTTTGCTACTCCTGACAGACACCTTTTCTTTGTGCAGTGTTTTACTTGGGGAGGCTATTTAGCCAACATGAGTTTAGACACAGATTTGGAACCACATCTGTGGGTTGTGAGAACATGAGCTGAGCGTATTCTTCAATCAAAGCAAAGATCTGTTTTGAATCTATAAATCCAACTGAGTGGCTTCAAGGGCCTCATCATTTTTCAACAGTCTTTGTAAGCTGTAAGGGCTTCTGCAGATTCAGTTGCTTTTCTACTGCTTCTGGGATTGTTACAAACCATATACTGTGTCACAATTTCAATTCTATATATGCAGAATGTTGGAGTGGGGTAATCGGCTTTCAGATATCATCTGATACTGACCTGGAACAGCCAATGAGTTTGATCATCTCCTTAAACTCTCTGCCAGCAGAGCTGTCTTGGGGTGGCAAGGCTAACAATGCTCAGCCTCCATGACCAGCCACAAGCATTAACTTTCCTCCCTGTGGGGCTAACGGAATGTTACATTTCTGTGCTTACCTTGCCACCATAACTGGAAGTTCAGCTCAGCTTTCAGAACTCTAAATATGTGTGAAAAGCTGACCAGACAGGTATGTATTATTGGGTCAAAGCTAACTTTTAGGCTCTGCATGGTTGGGACAGCTTTGGATCTCCTGTCAATCTCTGATCAGTTACTAGGCTAACGCTTCTAGCTGAAACATTTACTGTAGACAGCGTAAGGCTATGAACCCTATGTTTTCTGTGCCTACCACTTCTTCTGGGTCTGATAAATAAATGTTTATGAAAAATAAATCTGGGGCTTGCCTCCCTGTGATACTGCCTATTGTATCTCACTGTGCCAGGCTGCTTCTACTAATTGTTTAATACAGAGTATTGCCATCAGACAGAGTCCTGACACAATGGAATCCTGCCAGTGATGAGCCAAACTTGCCAACCTGTAATGCCTACCCTCCTGGCACTCTACCAAAGCCAGTGATCCAAAGCCACAAAGCCCACCACCACACCAGAGCATGTCACCGGCGTTCATTGATGTCATGTCAAACCTGGCACCTCAGAGAAGCAAATGGAAAAGTGGACAGCATCTTTCTTCTTAAAGAGTTTTTGAAAGTACTTATTCTTAAGTTAGAACAGGGCACTTGCTGCATTGCTCCAGCAGAATTAATATTTGCAGATGCTATTCAAATGTACGCCTTTGGAGAAGGTTAATGCATTTCCTTTATTGCTGTTGTTGTAACGCCCTGGCTATCTTATTATGTAAGCCTGTGGAACTTAGGAGAGGTCCTTCACTTTGGTGGAGGTCTGAATGAAGCAAACCTCCCCAGAGCAAGGGGAACTTCTAGGAACAAAGCTCTGTGATCATGTTGCTTCATTGACAACACTGGAACCCCCCTCAGCCTCCTCCTGCATGGCCTGTGCTAAGAGAGAAGGCTGAGAGGAATGTTTTCCTGCAACCCAGGCCTGAAGCAGTTTCAGGCCACCTGACTTGCTTCACTGAGGTGAATCTGTCCTTCCTTTGCTTCAGTACTCTAAATCACATAGCTTCCATGGAGCAAATCTCTTCCACGAAGTAAACCAAAGCCGCTTCGCGCTCACCTGTGATCCAACATGGGTATTTGCTTCTCACATCAAAGAAAGCAGTGTTTTAGTTTCCAGAGATCTCCAACACGACTTGCTGCATGGCAACTTACCCAATAAGGTCCAAACAGGTGGATGAATGTGAACTGCAATCCCACAGATTTATTCCTGTCAGCTATTGGAAAGGGAAATTGACTCACGTGCAATATAATATATCCAGTTAAGGCTCCATTTCCTTTTCATTAAATTTTTTGCCCTGGTGTGAAATTATGGTTATCAATACAGTATCACTCATTTTATTTTTTTAATCTTTTTATCAAATTAAGTCCAGCTCATTACCCTTAACCACTAGCTAGCCCAATTTTCCAGCTACTTTTGACTTTCTGAGCAGAGCAGTGCACATCTCAACAGAAGGCGGCCTCCTAATAGAGGTAGACCCCTGGAGTCTAGCAACTAAATTATTCACAATTTTGCTCAAGAAGATGTTGAAATACAATACTTCCCAGCAAGCCTCTTTTCTAATGACAAGAAAATATTGTTTATATTTCACCCAGCCTGGTGTAAATGTTAGCATTGCCTTGGCAGAGGCAGAACAACACCAAGGCCAGTCTCCTTCTGAAATAGGTTCTGTACTTGCTTAAAATATTTGCTGAGGCCCTCTGGACTTCTTCTCACAGAGCTCTGTCCTGTTGATGGTGAGGCTTCTAGAAATAACTTTTTTTGAACTAAACCATCACAGATACAAAGAAGAATTAAAACAGCTGAGAGCTGTCAACATCTAGAGAAGTGTCTACACCTGCCCATAACAGAAGAAAAGTAAAGATCTATTGACAGAACTGCATTTACAACCAGGCCTTATTTGGTCCTAATGGTTTTTCAGAAAAAGGACATAAATTATTTGCTAATCTAACCCAGCCTATCAATAAGTCTTCACTGGACTTGTGATCTATGCTGGAGACCCATCTCTTCAATTCAGGCTAGAGATGATGAAAGAGCAAAAGAAATGATAAGGGTTATGAGCATCCTACTGTTTTGCTAGAGGGCAGAATGCACCAGTACAGTAAGATTCAGGTCTCTGTCTCTGATCTTGATGGTGAAGGATAGATCTTGTGGAGAGAAATTCAGCTGGAACAAAAAGCCTTGGAGAACAGGCATTTTCATGAGATACCTGCTAACTGACTGGATCCCAGAATGCAAAGAATAGGCACAAATTTCTTACAATGCATTTTGAAGGCCCTTTTACTAAGAAATAGCTTTTTAGAAATAGCAGCACAAAATGCATACAGCTGACTTCATTGTGATTTGCTTATTGGTTTGCGAAGCATAAATTAGGTAAGTTTGCATTAAAAATTCTCCCTAGCCCTTTAACTTACTTCTTTATCTGATTTTAAAAGCAAAACTAGGTGTTCTATACTTTCCACACTAGTCTGCTATATATTATGTAGACATCAAAATCAAAGACAAGGGGAATGGTCGTACTTGCATTTGCCTACAGCAATGTATCAAACCTTGTCATGTTTTCATTTCTGATTTATGAAAGAGTTAGAATTTAGAGGCTCAACAGCCTGTTTAAAATGACTCTTGGAAAAAAAAACCTAAAACGCTAATTTGAAAGGAAAAGCTAAATGCACTCCCTTTACAATCTATCTGCAGTTTGAGCAAGCCCCCCCAAACTTCTGCTCTGAATTAAAGGAGGTCTGCAATAATAGAAAGCATAGAACATTTTATTGATATATGCAGAGATATTATTCTAATCTTGCTCCAACCCATTTTGTTCAATGTAGCATCCTCGACCATTTCCACAGAGGTATTATTTTTCTTTTCCTCTCCTTTGTCTCTTGCAAAAAATGCAAATCTGAGTCTGAACTATAAATGCTTTGGTTCCAAGAGCATATGCATATTTTTAACATTTATTAAAAATTCAGCATGATTCCTATATAATACACTTGAACCTACATAAATTCTGAAACTTTCAATCAACTGTAAGTCCCAATGATTTGTTTTCTTTCATCAACAGGATGTTCGGAATTACACCCCTGTTTTTTATCTTCCTCTGTGAACTTTAATTCTGTTCATTAAGAGCTGCTGAATCATTTAATTTCAGAATATTCATACACGTTTCACCAAGGGCTAGTTTGCAATGTATTTGATGACTGTATTTTCTATACCTATACCTACTTTAGGATTATCCTAGTCATTGTTGCAGGAAACACAGTGCCATGCACTGCCTACCGCTGAGTGAAACACAGACATGATTCAGGGAAGAGCAGGTTCAGGTTTATTACAGCGTAGTGCTAAACGGGAAAAAAGCTGAGAGTGAAGGGAGCGCGCCAGTGCGGGGTTTAAATAGCCCGCGCCGGTCAGCGCCCCCCCCACTTTGGGTTGCGTCATCCCCCCTTTGTCCTGCATGATTCCGTGCCAGTAGGTGAAGGGTCGCAGGGCCCCTGCTGGTGCCCCGGGCTTCGCCCATAATCGGTTTCTTTCTCTGGCCGGTGATTGCTGTCAGCTGGGCGATCTCCGTTGCGCTTTGCTGACAGCTTCAGGTGTGCCTCGTGATCCGCCCTGTCTTTGTCTTTCCTTCTTCCTCTTTTGTGTCCTGATGGCTGGGTCATCCGGCCGGGGTCATTCCCTTCTCCTCGGGGTCTGTGTCTGTTGTTGTGCGTGCTTTGCTTATCTTAAATCCCTTCCTCTGCTTCCTAGGTATTGTCATGTGTGCCGTTGTGCTGATGCCTTCAGCTCAACGGCACTCATGACACACAGCTTGTGAAAAAGAAATGTATATCAAAAATGTAGCTGTGGGCACTTTGGAATCTCAGCACTGGAACACCCAGTTTCCCCTATAAGTGATAAGGCAAAAGAAAGCAACATGGGTATCAAAGATCTCATGGGCTACTTTGGCACCCATAGACTCTCTGCCAGTGTACTTTTATTTAACAAGTTTTTAATTTTTTTTTTAATGGAAAAGTTGGCTATTACAAAGTAAAATGTAATACACCAGCATCATCTTTCTGTATAAACATACACATAGGCCCCAAATAGATCCTAGTCCTATGTACAGTTACCATATTTTCTTGGAAAAAAATTAAAGGACAAATCTAAAAGAGGTTCATAAGGATAAAAAAAAATTAACTGGTTATGTTTATAACTGCTTTACAAAGGAAAATTCAAGAGCAAAACCAAGAAAATAAATAAATAAATAAATCTAAAGGACGGCTTTCTGAAATAAAGGACTATTCTTTATAATAAAGGACGTATGATCACTGTACCTATAGACCTTCTTAGAAATTAAAAATGGTAGGCGTAGCTACAACCCAGATGGTGGTGGTGGTGTTGTTTTGAAGCATGCCCCCCTATCCAGAAAAAAAGCAGCAATAAATTTTGGCTGATAAAGCAAGATTTCCATGACAGAAAGTGGACCTGTAGAAGGTGATGGGAAGTAAAAGCTGGTTTAACTAGGGCAGCCATTTTGTGATGTGCAAGATCCCCTTCAACATCAGCCATTTTGTGAGAACAGCTAAGACATGCTTTCAGAATTAAAATCTTGGCTGTTGGCTCCAATTGTATGCCCACCAGAGGAAGAGGAAACATGGCTTTTCTTCCTCCTTTCATAATAGGCAGTATATATTGGATCATTTTACTCCTACCACAACCTGCAAATAAAACAACCCATTCTGTTCATGGAAGGAGGTCTCTGAATTCAAGACATTCTCTTTATAGTTATAGAGAAATACTGATGGAGTCATAGTAGCCACAGTTTTGAAATTACTACAATATACAACCATGTGCATATTTACTCAAAAATAAATGCCACTGTGTTCTGTGAGATTTACTCCCAGACTGCTGTATAAAGAAGTGAATCCAACAAATGTTGTATCAAATGCTTTGTGGTCTTCAGGACTGCTGTCCAAATTGCTAGACATGTGTCAGGCATTAGGCAGCACACAGAAGCAACAAAACTGCAGTTTCCTGTCACAACGCACTAATATTATGCAAAAGCAATTAAATATATATATATGTTTGAGGACAGATGTGGCCTGCTTCCTCTTCCTACAAAAATGTATTTTATTGCATTGAAAATACTGTGTTGAAAAGAATGATGTAAGTCTTTTCTCACTCTAGTCAAAAAGCACAGCTGAATAACAGCTAGCCATACTTGGAATAACTTTGAATAACTTACCTCTTTAAGTCTTCCCCAGATATCATCATGATGTTGTCATTATCATATGGCTTAATTACCTTTGGGATCTCAACCTTCTCTCTACTGATTATTATTCTCTCCCCTCTCTTGTTCTGGATGTTTCAAAGAAACTTCAGAGGCTTACTCACAAGGAGCTGGCAGGCCTAGTATTAGAAATTCTGTTGTTATAATAATGGACAACAGGGAGTTTAAACAGCAAATAAGAAAAGAAGCCATTTTAAAACAAGATAAGAACAAGAAAGGATGGGTGGATGGATGGATGGATGGATGGATGGATGGATAGATGGAAAAATGTCAGTTTTCTCCCCTTTGGAAGTCTAAATAGAGAAAGCATTCAGGCAAGAGAGAGGAGAATTTAGGAACCCACAAAACAGGATGAAGATGCTGAGAATTGTATGGCACCCTTTTACTGAACACCGTCAGCAAATGGTACTGATACAGAGGTAAAGAAAGTCTTCCAAATGAAGCTGATGAGTAGCAAATCTGGTCAATCTCTGAAATACAAACTGAGCCCAGAGACAGTTACAAATTATGTTTCATACAAGTTTCATACAATACAAAACATGTTTCATATCATGTCTTTAATAGATAAAGATTTCTCTGTTGGACCAGCATCTTGGCTTTTTGAATGGCATGTTCTTGGGCTGACCTGCTTACTGTCAAATGTCATTGAGATAGAAACATGACCTCAAGAAAGCCAGTTGCTTTTCTTTGCCCATCCTTGCAAACATCAAAGTCATTTTTCTTTCCACAGAGATTTTAACTTCCCAAAAGAGTGCAGGATTTTGTTTTCTCCTTTCATTTCTTTTTAAATCTTCAGTGTATTCTTAACAAGTCTACAGATCAAATATAAAAAATTAAATGAATACTCACATTAAGAGACATTTTCCCCCTGTTTTTGGTGATTCTCTCAATTGATTTTACAGCATTATTAAACAAGATGAAGCAAATACTTGCTGGTAAAAATGCCTCAGAGCATTGACTAGATGTTTCTGGGAGAGAAAAACTCAATACTATTAAGATTAATAGCAAAAAAAGATTTAAAATATGAAACTACAAACAGCAAAATATATTCTAAGGAGTTGTGATAACTGGTTTGGGATACAACTCTGTGCAGTGATGTACACATTCATATCACATACAGATTTGGCAGCTGAGTGGATGAAGTAATTCTCTTGAGAATTATTGCTTTAGGGAGATATCAGATGAAAAAAAAGACTGTCTTGATGATGTTATATTTGAGATGAGGCATTCAAACATGGAAGTCACAATTCTGTAACCATAAAGTAACAAATAGGAATGTTAAAACAAATGCATGCAAAGAAATCACTAGGCCACTTTGATCCAGAGGCAGTGCACTCTTTTTTGCCTTTGTAATGAGATTTTGCACTCATTCTCATGGCAATTATTTCCCTGGCAGTTAACCTCATAAGCATCTATGATGCCAGGCTATTTCTCAGGCTTGTACTGATTCAAAAGCTTGCAGTGTTCCACAGCTATATCATAAAATGCTTAAATCCTAAGAAGGCTACTGTACAGGGTTTTTTTTAATTCAGAGATTCTGGGATATATATATATATATATACACATAGATACATACATACATACATAAGCATCAAAACTTTTGTAAATAGTACTGTGGACCAGTTCCCAGGTGCTTTCAGTTCAGACAATCTGTTCAGCTGAATGTAAGACTTTGACTGCAGGATAGCAGGTTTGGAACCTCTAACACAAAGAAAGATCAGAATTCTTACTAAGGGGCAAAACAAAACAACCTATCAGGCAAAGTGTAATCATGGATGGCAAAAAGACATCAAAATCCAAGAGACAGTCTGTAATGCAGGCAAGGACTGGAGGATAGAGGAGAATGAACAAAAACACGATTGGTTTCCAGGGGAGGTATGGCGAACTGCAGATGGCTCTGTGAAAGTGGAGCCAATGACTGTGATAAAGACCAAGGAACCAGTGAGTAGACTGGTTGGAACCTCTCCAGATATGGGGAGGACAGGAAATTGCCCACATGTATTCCGGATGGCTGCTTCTCATGAGGAGACAGCAGGACAGCAGTTTTCCATGGGTTTGAGCACTAGGAGATGATGGGTTCAGCCGTCTTGCTCACAACCATGGCAGAGACTTTTAAAGGACACTAGGTACGCAAACCTCATTTTCTAATCACTCTAGGAAATTGCTCATTAACTACTTCTAAGTTATTAGAGACCTTCAGAATGACAAGTTTGAAAACATCAGGTGATTCTGCCTTCATTCCTATATGAAAGAAAATTTTAGTCATAAGCTTAAGAATTTAAAAAATCTGAAATAAACAGCAAAAAGCTAAATAAGATTTTGATCTTAGAAAGTTATAAACGGACTAAGGATCCAGATAAAATTGGAATATTGAAACTTTTACAGTAAGATTTTAGAATTAATTATAAAGAACAAACAGCTTCTTGTGGGAGATAGATTCTGTTTTGGTTTTTACAAGACAAAACAAAGATAAGCAATTTCATGATTTCAAAAACTGGACACTAGAGGGGACTGAGAGCCAGTTTGGTGTAATGGTTAAGGCGCCAGGCTAGAAACTGGGTGACCATGACTTCTAGTCCTACCTTAGGCACGAAGCCAGCTGGGTGACTTTGGGCCAGTCACTTTCTCTCAGCCCTAGGAAGCAAGCAAATGCAAACCACTTCCAAAAATCTTGCCAAGAAAATTGCAAGGACTTGTCCAGGCAGTCTGTGAGAATCAGATACAATTGAACAAATTAAAAAAAAAAAAAAAAAAGAGGGAACTAAAGTTTTTAGGTAGAGGAAAGATTTACAAACCTGCAAAATGTTGCAAAACATTCTAACAATGAAAATATTAAAGAAGACTTTTGAAGAATGGAATCAGAAAATAGTAGCCACAATATTAACAATGTCAGTAATGATCTCAGCTTCTATGGATAGACTATGTGCAAAAGATGTTATTGAAGAAATGACAGATGTAGAACAAATTTTAGTTGACATGATAGAGATGGTATCAAAAGTGGATTTACAGCTGACACGCCAAGAGAATAACTTAGAAAAGGATGTTTCACTGGATCTACAAAAGAAATTGGTTGAGACTTTGAAATTTAAAAGGGAAACACAAATGACAAACCAAAAGAGTGACCTGGATAATTTTTTTTCTACTGGATTTACAAAAGAAGCTTGTTAAAGTCTTGAAGAACTTTGTGCAATGGGACAAAGAAGAAATGAAGAGAAATCAAATCCTATGACAATATTTGAATGAACTAAAGATTAAGACTGTTAGAAGTAAAGGTAAGGAATATAAATTTGGTTTATTTGATCAAGGTTAAAAGAAGAAGTTGTTGCCTCTGGCAACCCTTTACAGACTTTCTGCTGACACCAGGACTGAAAAGATGATGCTTTATGGATTTGTTTATAGTTAAGAGATGGGATATGGGATGAAGAGATAAATGTTTGTAACCTTACAGGGGTGAAGAGTCACTAAATTTGTTTATACTTGTGATGAAGGTTGGAAATCACTTCTTTATATATTTCTTTTCTCTTTATTATATTCTTATTTTTCTCTTGCAGTTTTTACTCATTATTTCTCTTCTCTTCTCTTTCTTTAAGTTTAGTTTGTATTTGATGTTACTATTATAATCAAAATTCTTGATAAAAATTAGAGAGAGAGAGAAAGAATGAACAAAAACATCAAATACCTACAGCAATGTTTCTTCAGCTCTCCTTCACAGCCAGTTGACTCAAAAACAGAGCAGCTGATACCTTTGTTTTTAAGGACAGGGCAGGGCAGGCCTACCAAGTAAAAATACAAAAATCTGGATGATTGTCAGATGGCAGCAGAGATATAGAATATTCTCTTTGCTGCCATCTAGTAGTTGTCTTGATGTCAGCAGCCCAGATATGGTACCCTAGGATGTCAAAGGGGGATCTCAAGTAGGGACTCAGTGATTCCTGAGCTATCACTAGCTGGATTTACACATCCTGCTAAATCATAAACTGGTTTGCCTGAGTGTGTGTTAAAACAACCACATCTGGACTGCAAAAATCCAGACTAGAACTACAGTATATTGGGAACCCAGAGTCAGAATTTTCTGTGCATCTTTGCTGCCATCTAGTGGATGTCTACATTTTTATAGCCCAGGTATGATAGCCCTATTTAGTAGTACTTATTTCATTTATTTAAATGATTTATATAGCATGTTGCCAGTCTCAGAATGGCATTTGCAGTCCATCTTCCCTTAAACTCTCAAAGCAGAGAGATACAGATACTAAACGTCATACCCCCATGTGTGGAGTTTTTAAGTGACTTCTACCTCTCCCCCCACCACCAGGGTGGGGGTGGGATTTCTCTATTTTCACACAGTGCATATTCTGTGTGATATTTTCAGTTACACTGACCACCAAGAGACTTCATGACTGGTTTCATCCTCTGAGATTCATCAGATGTCGGTAGCCAGATGTGAATTCTATGGGGTTCAAACTCTACCTAACGGGGAATATTTAGAAGCTCTTGAGGGAATTAAGATCTACGCTAAGAGCTTAAGGGAAGGTAGACTGTATCTACCATTCTGATAGATACTATACATCCCTTCCTGCAACTGATGAACACCAAGGTCTAGAAATTTCCTAAAACTCATCTGTATAATCATCTATGGTGTGAAGGTCCATGAGTTCAATTCCCAGCAGAGGGTTTAACCCCATAGAATTAATATCTGGTTTCCAATGTCTGACAAATCCCAAAGAGGAAGAAACCAGTCACCTGGGTGCCTCCTGGTGGTCAATGTAACTATAGTATGTTGCATGAACCCAGCCACTGTGGATTGTTAACCATGGTTTATGGCTTAGTACAGTAAATTTCCCAAGTAGACCATAACTGGTTATTTATGGTCTACTTGGGAAATCATGATGAACTAGTCTATCATTTAGTGTGATTTGTGAATCAAGCCGCTGTCAGATCCAGACATTAATGGGCCAGGACTAGGGATCATCACGGCTATGTTAACTCAACACACTCATCATTAACTATTAAAGCCAGAATGGCTAAGCCAAAGCCAAACAGGAGTTGTGTTATATCTTAACATTTGATGCTCACATGTGCTTATAATTCCAAAGAATATTGAAATCAGTCTACAAAATTGCATAAAATTCAGCTGAATGTCCAAGCAAAGACATCTTTACTTTTGTTGATGGAAGCGCTCTCTTTCTTTCTCTTTCTCTTTCTCACGCATTTCAAGGACAAGCCTGGAGAAGAGAATAAAAAGAAAACAAGGGCATATAGGACATATATAATTCTTCTATTCTTATATATTGCAAGGAAACCAAAAGAAGCTACTAGATGCCTTTTTCAGAAGATTCATGGATTTCAATACCTATATAAAGTAAATGGGTCAGGCACAGGGTGAGGAGACAATTGCGTGTTTAAGTTAGAACACATACAAGGGGACAACGATGGTGCATTGAGAAATCTCAAACAGCAACACCGAAGATCCTAAAAGAGAAAAGAATGGATTGATGTCATCCAAAATAAGCAGTTGTGTGGAATATCTAATATGAAAATGAGGGAGATAAGCAGAAAGTTGCCATGAAGCCCATTCAAGCAGAATTGATGGCTGTGTTGAGCATATAATCAGGGCAGAAAGAAACCACCTTAGTTAGTGTCATAATACAGCAGCATAAACTCTGCTGAAATGAACTGATCCTACAAATATCCACACAAATTACATATTGTCAAAAGTGCACTTTGCTTTTTGCTTGAACCTCAGTAGTACACAACAGTTTAGCTCTGAAAAGGGACCTGCCCTCCTGTGTTCATTCGCCATTAATTTCACAAAGGCCACTGTGTATTGTGTAACACAGAGTCCACGCTGGTACATACACTGTCAGCATCCAAGCATTCAGACCAAACCTGAATGCTTGATTTGATAAATGGAAGTTCATGGTCACCACTGTGATCTGTGAATTGCATTTTGTTCCATTTTCTGAGATCAAAATCAAAACAGAAACTGAAGTTTAATCACCCCTCTGTTAGGTAATGTGAAGTTTTGAAAGTCTATCTGCAAACTTACCCTTTTAAGTGATGCCATTAAGGAAGGAAAGCTGCTCTTGATCTCTCTTTCAATGTCTCAGAACACATAGAACTATTCTACAATAATTGTTACTACAAGGCATATGTAATGGTTGCTTACTCCAAAATACTCAGTCTCACAAGCCCGAGCTTAAAGATAACTGATTTATTAAAGGAATAGTATGCAAATACAGAGAAAGCTGAGAATGAGCAAAAGCGCGCCAAATACAAACTAAAAACCCTCGCTTCAAAACCAACCCCACCCTTCCTCCCTCCTAGCAACCACCCCCTCCCAGGTGTTAGCAACCGTTACCCACATCGGCCTGAGAAAGTAACCTTGAACAGAGTCACTAACCCAAACATACATTCCACAGTTGCAGTAAGAAGATTACAGCCTGGCACGGCTGGAAATTTCCAACCCGCAAACACGGGTTAGAAAAGTGA